>NW_022716546.1:294027-311987 GCF_011630105.1 Anneissia japonica
AAAGCCCCTCCCCCCCCCCTTTCCCCCCCCCCCCCCAAATTCTATTTCGAATTCCTGGATCCGCCACTGCTATCTATTGAAAATCTCATTCGGTACTGACAACAAGTGAAGGAAAATTTGTTTGAATCATATATGTTTACATTATAAAAAAAAAATGCAAGTGATTACAGAGGTTAGTATCACGCCACGACAACTGGGATTGTTTTCCAACTTCTCGAGGGCCATATCCAGCTCAACTAGAAAGTCCTTGCCTAGACTGTTCACTGGTTTACGATCAAATCGTAGAATTGAAAGTCCTGCAACGAAAATAATCCATAGTTACTACAATATTGTTTCTATCCAATGCTGCATCAGTGGTGTGTTCTAGGGGTGCTCGGGGGACCCACGAACAGTAAAAGCTTGCATCAAGATTAACATATAAATATCAAAAATAGAGACAATACAAAATCCATAATAATAATAAAGAAATACAGTAAAAAAGACAATTTAATTATTATGCTGGGATGTGGTTATATACAAGAGTAAACATTGGCTGTCTAGGGGAATGGCTAGGCACAAAAACGTAGGCTAACATTTCCAAATCGTCATTTTTGTACTTCTTTAAAAGCGTACACACGCCTTCAAGCACCCCCTCCCCAGCATTGTACGCTTGTAAAAATGATTAAAACAATGGATGACCCCTAAGTGACTGGCTAGTTGGTTGGTTATAATTGAATATTGATTAAACTGGTCAGATTGTTTAGACTTTAGCCTGTGTAATATGTGCGGCCATTAGGGTCAAAATAGAAAACTCAACAAACTCTGAATCCAATGGCCGCCCATAGTGTAATGACCAGCTAAAGGCTTTCGAATAAAGATATCTGGATAAGCCAATCAGAAAGGTTGAAAGAGATGTGCATTCCTGAATAGCCTCAAACATGGAAGCTAGATCAAGGGTTAAGAAAAAAAAAGTACAGGAATGGCTGCTTGAACCTGCCAAAGGGAAGATCACTAATGATGATGAATGACCAGCTAGACAGTGAATGATAAATGACCAGGTTGAATACTAACCCTTTATATCTACATCCTGCTCCACGTGAATATTGTTTGCCCCATCAGTATAAGATTTTTTATGTTGCGAAAAGGCTACTGATGCCTGGTAAGGGCTAAAACGTTTGTTTCTTGATGATATACAACCACAACTGCTCAAGAATCGAAAAGCCCGAACACCTAGCAAGACAACATCTAGATGTGTATAAGAGACAGATATATATTCCTTTGTTTTTTTTCTTAAGTTCCTCTTCTGTTACGTGTATAACGTATATATATGCAGGATTTACGTTACCTGCGATAGTATGGAAACTGATTCTTGACATGTTATGAACAATTATTGTTAATAATTTCCACGTTTTCTACACATTCAGTAACATTATGGATCTATATCTAGCCTAGATCTCATAGCTAGGCTTCCCAACTTGTAAAAACTGTATAGGAACAATTGTTTGGATGACCCTAACATTATAATATCTTACAAACTAAAATATTTTAAATAAGAATTTACTTACTTTGAACCAAGCTACTTGAGTACATCATTCTCGTTTATAAAATCCCCCGATTTTATCCAATTTGTTTGGTTTGTATCCAGACAGGGGCGTGACAATCGGTGCCAGACCAGTAAAAAATAAAAGATCAGACAAGATACAAAACCATAAACAATCTTCAATGATCAGAGGTGGTCGAAGGTTGGAATTGTGAGCGGCGCGCAAATTTTTTTTTTTTTTTTTTTTTTTTTTTTTTTTTTCGAGGGGTTTTTTTTTTTTTTTCTTTTTTTTTCTGAAGGTAAGTTGAGCCCATTGCAAGTTCTAAGCCAATCAGAGCGCGTAAACAGTACGTCATAGGCATGGCCGTAGGTCACAACGTCTAGGCGCATGTGCGAGTAGGTGGCTGATTGACAAGGACTCGAAGCACTGTATACATAATACCGTAACGTTAGGGTTTCTGCATACACTTTTTTTATAAGAACAATGAGGCTGAAATCGTTTAAAAATTAAGAGATTTTTTCGTTGTATTTCGATTTATACTATTCGTCATTGATTAAATAACAACAGTACGGTGGCCCATAAGTGTCACCCGTACACTGTATAATGCAATTTAATTTAAGTTTTTGCTGTGTCATAAAACCAGCTCTTTATGAGGCACATTAGGAATAGCCATAGCAAGATATCACAGGCTTGTCTTTATCTGTGGTTGCGGTCGGAAGACCAATACTTGTGGGTGCTGCATATTAATTATAGGCCTATGCCCCGTTCCGCAATCTTTTTAGCCTGCGACCAAAATTCAAATATTTAACACTCAGCCGCGACCCATCGACCTCAGGCTTGGCCAATTAATATGATTATGATTGTGGTCAGGTTTGCTTTTAGTCCGACCTTGAGTTCATTGCTTCCTTACTTTATTTAATGTAAAGAAAGATGTCATGTATGAAAATACCTAGTTATACCTTGTTAATTTGCTTCGATATTCTGGAATGTATACATTTACATTTGACCACCTGCGAGAGATATCACGCAGGTGGACAAAATAATTGTAAGTTGTACAAAGATTATGTCACACCAAAAATTATCATCAAATTTAATAACCACGCTCGTTTACTTCTCGACACTAAGTTCATGAATGCGGCTTTGGAGCGGCGATAATACCATCCTCAAGGTGGCACAGAACAGGATCACTGTTTACAGTATGTTCCGATACTTGAACATAAGATAGCCTACGAACCATATATTCTCGGGTATTAAGACGATCCGCGTATAAGACGAACCCCGAGTTTGAGATCGGACTTCAGACGATTTTTGTATGTGTCGAGCATTTTTAGAGTAAATTCGTGTTACGGACGATCCCCACAAAAGATTAAAGACGAACATGATTTTAAAATTCAAAAAATGTGTATGTTGCGCGCATAAGACGGCGCCGCGATTGGCTTAGAACTTGCAATGGGCTCAACTTTATCCAAAAAAACCAAACAAACAAACAAAAAACAAAAATCGGGAGCGCCACATGCTGCGTAATGATTATCAGCAAGGCGTTTTATCTATTTAAAATTATTGTTATTGCTATTGCGACGAATTGCTTATCCTCAAAGACGGAGGACATTCCCCTGCCAACCCGCCCCTCCCCCAACTGGTGCCTTCACTCTCTTGATGTTGCGTGAATTTGAAAACCTCTTTGATGTGTCCTTGGTAAAGACATAATTTTATCAAATAATCAATCGTCTTGAAAGTGGAAATTTTGGTTTTTTTGAATAGCGCCATCTATATGGCAATACGTTGCGCACGTTTGTTATAGCACGACACCCATCTGCATAGATTTGGAGATACACGTGCGTTACGTTGCCTGTCTTTCAAAAGCAACGTACAACAGTATACCAAACAATTCCCGAGTACAAATAATATAATCATATTGCTATGTAATGTTGAAGATTAAAATGTGAATCATCTATGTGCGTGTTATATATAAAATGTTCTAAAATGCAATATAAATAAAAAGTAAACATGAATTTTGTGTAATGTTAATTTTAGTAGTGCTGTATTGCTGTACTAAGAAGTGGAAGCTATTGAAGACATGTTAAGGCTGTTTTTCTTTTATAAAGTCGAGTTCAAATTACTAATCGCTTAATATATCACGCAACGCAACGTAATAATCGATCCACCCCATTTATCTTCGCAACCCCGCCTACCCCTGTCTCTTATACACATCTTAGCTAGGCTTCCCAACTTGTATCTCTTATACACATCTAGATGTGTATAAGAGACAGGTGTTAAGCTTAGGCCTATATATATAATAATAATAATAATAATAATAATAATAATAATAATAATAATAATAATTATAATAATAATAATAATACTATTATATATTAGTTAATCTAATAAGACTATGTTAATTAGCGTTGTGGTGCCGTTTCTACCACTCCAAAACGCTTAAAAATGAGCCAAAATACTAAATTTCACTTCCAAAAACTATTCAACAAAACAATGCCACACAATTAAGGAATGTTTCTTCTTTCTTTATTTTTGACAAATGATTTGTTTAACAATAACAGTACCAGTATTATTTTAGGTGGATTTAGCTGTTATTTACTTCCATAGTATAGTAAGTCACTGCCATAGTAATTACATTCATTGTAAAAGCCATTTTTTACTTCTTTTTCTTTTGACTCTCTATATACATTCCGAGCACTTTTTGGACCGAATCCTGCTGAATAAAGTTGGTGTAGTATTCGATGTCTTCATCTTTTCTGGCTTTAAGTTTATCCAGAGTTGTCTCTCTCATCATTTGTTTGCTTATTTGTCTTGCATGGTCTGCAAAATATATAAATTGATATCAGGTTATTATTCACAGGATGTTTTCATTGCAAAAATATAGAAGTGTGCACCGTACGATCCAACGCAGCAAGTGCCCGGCTTTTTAGTTCGGTATTTACAATCTGAATGATTATTCAGGGGTGGCGCCAGGATGTGCTCAACAGGGGTGGGGGTGAGGGCCTTGACGGGGGCCGATGTCCTCAACGAGAGCAAAGTCGGCGTCGGTCAAAAATGTTCCTAAATACGACAATTTATGAATTTCAAAGGCTTATTTAATCGATTTTATAGATGGATAGATATGTAAAAAATACATAAAAAAATTCTTCCCGACGAACTGTTGTTTTTCTTCCCGACGGGTTGGGGGGGGGGGGTTCTTCCCCACTGGCCCCACCCTTGTGATTGTTTGATATTTTCTACTTCTTGTTCTTCATTCAAGAAAGAGGTGTAATAATAAAACTGAATTTGCGTTGTAGTGTGTGAAGAAACGTACACCTTAGATGATAAATAGTTTGTTGTTGGTTGGTGGTCATAGCCAGTTTTGTTGTGAATATGCCAGGTAAATGTTTATAGGCCTACGTAATCGCTGTCTCTTATACTCATCTAGATGTGTATAAGAGACAGCCCGTACACTGTATAATGCAATTTAATTTAAGTTTTTGCTGTGTCATAAAACCAGCTCTTTATGAGGCACATTAGGAATAGCCATAGCAAGATATCACAGGCTTGTCTTTATCTGTGGTTGCGGTCGGAAGACCAATACTTGTGGGTGCTGCATATTAATTATAGGCCTATGCCCCGTTCCGCAATCTGTACCTCCCGGAAGCCATTACTCTGAAATCACATGACATTGCCATAAGGCAGCCAGCACCCGGACTATGTCCCTGAAAAAAAAAAAAAAAAAAAATTCATTCATTTTTTGTTCATATTGTACTTTTTATTGATTCATTTCATTAAGTTAATAATCTATCCATTCATTCGAATAAATACGTCGGTAGAGCAAAGACAAACGTTGTTACACGCTTACATTAATGGCTGCCATGGTAACAAGACGTGAGCCATATAGCCTCAACCACATGTTTTGAAGATTGCCATAGACAGCGTTGATGTAGTCGTTTGATCTGTTGTACATCTCTGTAACATCAATACCCGCTGAGAAAATCTTAGGAATCGCCTGAAAGTTTAACAGTTTTGAATTGTGTTAATTGTATGGTAAATTAATACTAGTACCCTTTTTTCACTTTTTGTTAATTTATATGGTTTAAAATTTCCATTACCCAGTGACTCTCACTGGGCAATACATAGTAGACATACTAAATATAAACATTTTCGATCTATTGATACAATATGCACACTTCACGAAATCTTATTTTTTGTTTCCGTGAATAGAATCACGGGATTGAGTCAACGCAGTACATTTTCCGTAGGGTAAATTCCTTAATACCTCACAAGAAACTACAGGTTAAAACATCCCCCTCTATTTATTGAAACTCTCATAAATGAAAGAAAAAAAATCATTTTTGTTTACATTATGAAAAAAAAAAATCAAATTATTACAGAGGTTAGTATCACGCCACGACAGCTGGGGTTGTTTTCCAGCTTCTCGAGGGCCATATCCAGCTCAACTAGAAAGTCCTTGCCTAGACCATTCACTGGTTTACGATCAAATCGTAGAATTGAAAGTCCTGCAAAAAAAATAAAATAAAAATAATAATCTATAGTTAATAAAATATTGTTTCTATCCAACACTAGGCCAGTGGCGTGTTCTACAGGGGTACCCGGAAGGCCCACTAATAAAAGTTTGCATCTGCCCAGGCGCCCTCCCCCAGCACCTAAACTATGCTGAGCAAAATATTTAGGGTCAAGTAGTCTAACATCACCTCATATCGCCTTATTGCAAGTTATCCCCTTAATCAGTGGCTTCCCCCATACATAACTTTGCGTCTTTTTTTTTCCTTTAATGCTTGAGCTGTCATGTACTTTAAAATCTTTATCTGTGTGGCTCAATGATTTGCCCGGAACGGAAAGTCTGATTGGTCCTACGACATTACTGTGTAAGTGGGCGGAGCCAGAGCAGGCTATTCTGTGTATTCTGGCCTCCCGCTGTTGGATGTGAATTACCGGTATTGAAATAAAATGACAAACGGAAATAGGCCTACATATATACTTAAAACAGTGAAAGAAATCATAGATATATAATTAGCTTCAGATTGGATCGAACGACTAATCGATTGACAGGGGTGGCGCCAGCATGGGTTGGGGGGCAGGGTCCCCCGTCGGAGAGAAAAAGCACAATTCGTCGGGGAGAAAAAAAATGTATTTTCTACATATTAATAGACTCTAAAATCGATTAAATAAGCCTTTGAAACCCTTCGCCCTTGGACCGCTTTCGAAGCCTTTTAATCGAAGCCCGACCACGCCCATTTTGCTTTCGTCGGGGAAATCTGACCTATCCTCAGAGAATCCACCCCCCTCAGCCCGTCGGGACCTCGGCCTCCTCGTCGGGCAAATCCTGGCGCCACCCCTGTTGATTGATTAAGTGATTGACCCTATATAGGGTATGTGGTTGATTAATGGATTGCCGATCAGATTTATTCTTTCGTCTATATTAAAGGGTTCGAATAAAGATATATGGATAAGCCAATCAGAAAGGTTGAAAGAGATGTGCATTGCTGAAAATAGATTTAAAATACATTTTTATACCTCCATGCTAGTATCAAGAGTTAGGAAAGAAGTGCAAGTCTGTAAAAGATGGCAGGGATGGCTGCTTGAACCTGCCAAGGGTAGATCACTAATAATGATGATGAATGACCACAGCTAGACAGTGAATGATAAATGACCAGGTGGATTACTAACCCTTTATATCTACATCCTGCTCCACGTGAATATTACTTGCCCGATCAGTATAGGGTTTTTTATGTTGCAAGAAAGCTACTGATGCTTGGTAAAGGTTAAAACGGTTGTTTCTTGATGATATACAACCACAACTGCTCAAGAATCGCAAAGCCCGAACACCTAGCAAGATAAAGACAATCAATTACATAATAAGTAATATGCTAATGTAAATTGATGATACATGTGATAAAAGCAATGTAAGGAAAGTTAAATATAGTGTTCGAATAAAGGACATGATGGTACATCGCGTAGCATAGCTCTCAACAAATGTTGTCCTATAAATAAAAACATTTTGTAATAAATCTTGATTTATATTATATATATAGCTGTTAGATTTCTCTTCTGTTACGTATAATATAATGTTTGCCCCGAAACAGTATTACGTACCTGCAATGGTATGGAAACTTATTCACATATTCTAAATAACTGTTGGTAATGTAGGCAAGCCTTCCATGTTTGGTCTACCATTTCTCTACATATTCAATTAACATTAACCTATATCTAGCCTAGATCACATAGCCCGGGCCTACATTGTCCCTCTTGTAGAAACTGCATAGGAGCAACTAATTAGGATGACTCTAACACTATAATAACTATTTCATGCAAACTAAAGTATTTTAAATAGAATTTACTAACTTTGAACCAAGCTACTCGAGTACATTATCCTCGTTTACAAAAGCGTCCAAATCGCTCGATCTGTATCCAGACCGGGGGCGTGACAATCGAAGCCAGTCCAGTCAAAAAAGATAAGATATTAAACCATAACCAATCTTATCAAAAAAAGTTCAATTAATCTTGAGGTCGAAGGTTCGAATTCAGTGAGCGGCGCATGTTGCGTGTGTCATTGTGGGCAAAGCACTTTATCTATTTAAAATCAGTGTTATTGCTATTGCGACGAATTATTTATCCTCCCCGACGGAGGACATTCCCTGCCACCCCGACCCTCCTCTAACTGACGCCTTCACCGTCTTAATGTGTGAATTTGAAAACCTCGTTGAGACACATTATGCTATAATAATCAATCGATATTCTGTCAGTGGAAATTCTTATTTTGAATAGCGCCATCTATATGACAGAATAAGTTGTGAGCGCACGTTGCGGCACCCACCTGTTGCATGCTATAGTTCGGTCAAAGCAAATCTATCCTTTGGCTTTTGGTTCGGTACAGTTGGCCTGACAGGGCGCGGCGCACATGTTTTAGTACAGTAAATCAGGAATAACGTACGGTCGGGCGGTATGTTAACAGGTGTATTAAATGTGAATTATTTGTTGTGTCATAGTTTTGCTATAGCGGATCAGTTTATTGCATAAAATGTTATATATTATTTGTCATTGTTAACTAATACTAGGCCTATTTAAGTGATTATGCATCCTAGGAGGCCTTGCCTTTACTAAATTACCCTAGCTTAGGCCTAGGCTAAGGCAGGGCCTACGTCGTAGTAGATCGCGGTGGCCTAAAATGATTGTAAACCAATACTGTATCTGAATAATTTTACTGGACTGAACCATTTACATTTTCAATGTAATAACTGTAATTCCCAGACGTACTGTATTAATTATTGACTGATATACAGAAGGCTACAATGTGTTATGTTTATTGCTATTTAGGGAATAGCCTACAGTTGTCAGTACTCTAAATAATGAGGCCTACAGTATGTCGTGAACCTGCAGTTCTGAGCCTGAACATAGCCCGAAAATAGAGTAAGTTGAGACTTGATTATGATTAATGGGTAATATTCTGTCTGCCGACTGCAAATATGATTTCAAATAAAAATAGAATTTGATTTTTGGCCAATTAAGTACACCCACCGACATGAAAAAGAGTGGAAATTTCAGAAAAAAAAAATTCTTTTATTTATTTTTATTGCGCCCTCAACTGCGTTGAAATCACCAAAGATAAGATGTATATTTCTTCTTATTTATACTAATTTAAAGCATTTAACCATCCTATTTTACATTCAGCAATAAAATTTTATTTTTATTTCCTCCTCCATCTGCATGATTTTGGCAAAACTATTTGCTAAATAAAAAAACAAAATTCTATTTTTATATCGCCCTCCGATAATCTTTAAATAAAATAAGTACGCGAAACAAGGAATAAAAAAGTCTTGTTTTACGCAAAAACTAATGAATCATAAAATTTAGTGGAATAGTACATAATGATTAAAGAAAGACAACATTTAATATTCTGAAGAAAAGGCCAAAAGACAAGGTCAGGGTCACGGAAAATCGATTTTTACCCTCGAGCATATTCATAAAAGAAAATAATGGAATCGCCCCACGTATTCAGGCAGCACTCAAGAAAACGTGTAATGTACCTGAATTTGACGGGGGATTCCATATCTTCTTGGGGGTATCCTGCAGCACTCAAGGAAATAACGTTCCTAGATATACGACGTACAATCCCATTATTACATTGAGAGTATGCTGCAGTTCCGCCTATTTACACGACCTGCGTATTGTTGTTACTTTTTTCAGGCACAAGCTGGAGATGCACTCTATGGAGTGACTGCTCTAGCTTAAGTTATGTTTTTATGATATTTGATTTGGTACTGTAGTATCTGAGTGAGGAGAACTGATCAGTAAAATTACGGTATAATAAATTTGTTAGTTGTTTACAGGATTGAATGATGCTATACGATTTGATACGAGTTACGAGAGATACCCAGTTGCGGATCCATGTATTTCAAAAATAGGAGGCCCAGTGAGGAATTTTCAAAGATGGAGGGTCTGAAACACAAATTTCCGAGCAGTGATAGCCGCTCTGCAGGTTTGCCATCGGATATTTTCTAGCATCTAGAGGTGCAATCTTTCAAAATTTGCTCACCTCAGCCCTGACCGGGCAATGGAAATACCGTTGAAATATATTAAACCATAGTAGAATAGGAGGGTCCCTTCACAGTATATTATATTGTCGTCAACAATACCATCTGTTATCTTTCTATAATTTGCTGTTGGTTGATATCACACTGATGCGAATTTTCCTGTAAACTTTAGTAGCCATTTACCTGATCACTTTGTTAACCATTTAAATTTCAGTTTAGTGCTGCAGAGCATTTCTTAGTCGGAAATTGATATTGTATTGAAGAAGTGTTTTGGGAATACAGTACAAGGCATTTGCAAGTTGAAACTGAAAAATATTATTTACTTTGCTTGCTTTTGGTGTCCTTAGCAGGTCCGTAATGTCAAGTCTGTGTGTTAGTAGGAAGGGGCCCCCTTTGGACTGGGGCCCAGTGGTGCTTCACCACCGTAGAGGCCATGCCTAAAGATTAAACTTTCACTAAACATTGAAAACCTCAATATTTTAAAGGCTTTTACACTTTTTGGAATGATTTAAGAGAAAATAAGAGTACTGTACTGCTTACATGTTTATTGTATAGAGGAGAGTATATTTCCCAATTTCTACAAAACAGAGCACCCCGACCCTTCCTCCTTCTGGTCCTCTGTTAAGTCATTCCTAGCGTTATGCTGCTATTATAATGGCTGGACCACTTGCAAAATGCTTTCAACAGCTTTGTATAAGTATATCTACACTTGCCTTGCTCTATCAAGGAGTGTAAACGGGAACCACTCACCCAGCCCACAGCATTGTAGTCCAGCCCAAATGCCAAGAAAGAGAGATGAGCACTCCAGCCTGTAAACTCAGTGCATCATTTTACTTTACATACAGGTTCTAATAAAATCTGAGACAATAATTCATTCAAATTGCCAACATTTTATTGTCAATTAAAGACACATTTCACAATTTTGACATCATCACGCCATTACAGTAAATGGGCGTGCACCTTCCTTTCGCCTTCGCATCTGCTCATCAATTTCTTCTTTTAGTGGTTTAAAAGCATCTTCAGACGCAAGGCGCCATTGTGCAAGGCACCATTAAAATGCATGACCACTGACCATATTTGTCTCAATAAATAGTGTGTAAATATAAAATGTGGTTAAACAAATAAAAATGAACAAGAAAAAAATAAAGTACTTTATACAATCAGAGACTGTCTAAATAAAAAATAAAAAGGTGAACTATAATGTTGATCAAGATTTAATAACTATAACAATGTAAATAGATATAATGAGTTCTTGTATTTACTGTTACTTTAGATTGGATTAACTCTACATCTGTCATTGTTAACTTTATTAGTTGTTAATATATGTTTCTCTGACCATGTTTTAATTGTTAGCATGCTTATTAATACACTCGTATGTTTGAATATAAAAGTACCTCAAGATTCAGCTCTCCATAAAAGCCACCCTCTTGAAATATTTTTAAATAAAC
Source organism: Anneissia japonica (assembly GCF_011630105.1). Classification (NCBI taxonomy): domain Eukaryota; kingdom Metazoa; phylum Echinodermata; class Crinoidea; order Comatulida; family Comatulidae; genus Anneissia; species Anneissia japonica. The sequence goes on from NW_022716546.1 coordinate 305,533, forward strand.
ATTGGAAAAATCAACTCCGAGACCAACAAAAAGTCGCCTTTATTCCATTAACATTTACTTCTTTTTCTTTAGACTCTGTAAGTACCTTCCTAGAGATTTTTGGATCGAGTCCTTCTGAATGAAGTTTGTGAAGTATGCAATATCATCATCTTGCCTGGTCCTAAGTTTCTCCAGAGTTTTCTTTCTCATCATTTGTTTGCTTATTTCTCGTGCATGGTCTATGAAAAGTAAATTTCAACAATATTTTAATGTGGTTGTTTATTATAAGTCTGATTTTATGCTGATAGATGATACATCGTTAATCTATTAGGTTCATATATAAGTATTTTTGAGGCGAGTTAATTTGCCGACAAGGCGAGTGGCCAAGTGATAAGGTAGGGGCACCGCTAACTACAGCCTTATCATCGACGCTGGTTGGAGCCGCTTCTCGCCCATGGTTTCGGTTGGGAGGTCCAGTGTACACATCTGGCTCGTATGCACTTTAAAGAACCCATTGCACATTTCAGAAGAGTAGGGTGCTCTCCGATGCTATGGTTCATTTTAGCTGCTGTCATTGTGGAATGATGTGAAAATGTAAATACTGTAAGCGCCTCTTCACAGCTGCTAGGTAGTCTCAGACCACGCCCATACGCAATTCAATGTAATGATGCTGCAAGTTATGGTTATTCTGCTATATCTACCTTTTATGGATATGAAATATTATTCATGATTGTGGCTGCTAGTTTATTAAAATACATGAAATACTCTGAAGGTATTAAATAATTTATTAATAATGTAAGTTGTGGAAGCATGTGGCACAGAGTAAGGTGTAAATAATACAGTTTTTTGATGTAGTTGCAGATATTCTAAAATGTGTTAGGTTATCTTTAGCTGCTGGCTAATTTAATATATGTCTTCAACCAGGTTTGAGATAAGATTTTATATGTTATTTTTATTATATATATATATATATGTATATATATATATACAATATAGTCTAATAGAATTTTGATATGTTGTTACTGCTTATACGGTCGTGCCTTTTTGACTGTTTTATGTTTGTGTTAGTTATGTAAAGTCTAAAAGAGTTTTGATATGTTTTTACTTTAATCTTTATAGTTTTGAGGTGTTTTATACAAAATAAACTCAATCAAACATACCTGGTATTTTCAACCAATTTACCATATGTGACTTGGCAACATTCACCACTTCAGTATCAGCAGCCAATATGTCCACAAGACCCTTCTCCAGTGCTTCCTCTGGGCTGTACAGTTTTCCTAATGAGTACAATAATTTACAAGAACATATCAAATATTGTGTAATGCTAAACTTTAAGGTATTAAACATAAAATTGTGTTGGAACGTATAACTTGATTGAAGTCCAACACACACCAACAATAACAACTGGTCTACATAAGTGTGGTACTCCTAATTTCCTAACTATTTAATTGTTGTTTTGGAACGATTGCCTTTCATCTTACCTCCCTTTTCAACTTCCCCTTTTCATACCATTTTCCCCTCTACCCTGATTTCACCATGGCTCCCAACAAACTTATTACCTCCACCTTTTAAATATTAAATGTATGAGTAAAATACTGAATGTGCAGTTATAGTGCCTATATTTACCTAACTGCAAAGCTATCTCTGTTTCTCTCTGTCCAACAGTGTTTTTCATCGTATCCATAAACCAGAAAGGTGCAACAATTCCCTGAAAAGTAAAAATTTCATAAACTTAATATTAAGCAATTAGTAGAGTTGTGTATCATACACTATTGGAAATTTATTATATGAAGGTTAGATTAATACTCCAACAAATTTTCTGAGGGCCTGCAAGATGATGATGATGACGTCACGATTGACTTATACAGTAAACATTAGTACTGTACTATGAATTATGCAAGAAAATGATTAATAATTCTATCATAGAAAACATCAAGGCATTTTATAATAGGTACTACTAATTAGGCACAGTAATATTAATTCAAAACAGATTATGTATTTCTATTAAGCATCGCAGCGCGTATTCAAGAGCTGTGCTTAGCAAAGAAAAATTGTTTGGTGTGAAGCATATCTGAGAGAGAGCCAATTATTATTAGGTACTGTATGCAGTATGCGGACTTTACACATACCAATAAAGTTTCATTGAGACCAATGGTGTACGGCCCTGAAGCCATGACCCTCAAGTCACATGACATTGCTATTAGACAGCCACCAGCCGGACTATGTCCCTGGAAAAAAAAAATTCAAATATGATGAAATGTATTGATTTAATCATCCAATAATTTCAGTAAGTCAATTATATATCCATCTATTTATCCACCCGTCCCTCTGTATTTATCTCTTTCTTCCTCCACCCATTCATCACTGTCTCTTTATCCATCCATCACTCTATCATATCCATTCATCTGTCTACCAATCATATTCATCGGTTTATCCATCCATGTATCCATCATCCATTTATCAATCCATTTATCAATCATATCCATTTTTCCATCCATCTTTCCATCGTCCATTATGTTTATCCATCTATCCATCCACCATATCCATATGCATCTATCCACCCATTAATCATCCATCTACCTATCTATCATCCATCCACCCAACCACACATTCATCCACCCATCCATCCACTCATTCATCAATTTATTCATACATTAGTGCATAACAAAATTAATCAATGCCTCCTCCTCTATGCATCTCATCAAAGGACTCTCAACTGTACAGATAAAGGACACTGCCTAACCAATATTGTACAACCAATAAAAAACATGGTAAGGCACTTACATTAATGGCTGCCATAGTAACAAGGCGTGAGCCGTAGAGCCTCAACCACATGTTCTGAAGACTGCGCCAGAATGCATTGGTATAATCATGTGATTTTTGGTACATTTCTGTAATATCAAGACCTGCTGAAAAAATCTTTGGAAATGCCTGAAAATGTGACAGCATTTATTGAATTTTTATAGAGAAAAAAAAAGGTTACAGGATATATTAACTTGATAACAATACCTCCATGATTACTTTATTCCTTCTGTAAATTTCTTCTCCAAAAATTAAATAAATAAATAATAATAATGAATGATTAACTAAATTAACAAATTAATAAATGTCATTGTTTTAATATGGTTTCTGTAACGCTATATAACAATGATAATTTTCAGTGAATTGACTCGGAATGCAATTTTAAAAATATTTCATGAGATCCCTTGCTACTCATCCGAAATCAATGAACCAATTGAAATTACATCATGAAATAAAATTAATAAGTGTCTTTTGACAACATTATCATTATAAACATGTTTAAATAATTTTTTTTTACATTAATATTGAAAAAAAAAGCATTACTGAGGTTAGTATGACGCCACGACAGCTGGGGTTGTTTTCTAATTTCTCGAGGGCCATATCCATCTCAATCAAAAAGTCTTTGTTGAGACCATTCACTGGTTTACGATCAAATCGTAAAATCGAAATGTCTGTAATGAAATTAATCATCATTAACAAGTTAATAATGTCCATTTTTAATTCATATTAATTATCAAATACAATTACTGTATTACCACAGTAAATATGATAAAATTATGTGATAATTCTTCTGATTTCAGCCAAGTACACTATTAGCAACACATGCACTCCTACCCTGGTATTCAAATTACAGTATACGATCACTAAGATATTCTGCAGGGTCACCAGATGTTTTGTGGAGAAAAAAATCATGGACAGTACTCGCATGGAGTTATCTCATTAATTATAATATGATAGTGTTAGCCTATATTGTTGGTGAATAGGAATAGGCCTAGTCTTCCCTTCTTTTGTGCAAGTGTAACTGTCTCCGAACTATATATGTCATGAATTTGACTATTAAATTTAATTTGAAACTGTTAATGGGACAACATTCCTAAAAAAAAAAATAGTTCGACAGAGGTTTGGGCCACCAAGGTAGCAAAGCTGGAATGTAATATGTGGATTTGTCGTGCGACGTTCATACGACCGTCGTATGGCGCAGTGAATGTCTGGCTTTTGGTCACCATATTAAAAAGGTTGAATACCAGGGCTCCACTGGTAACCCGGGGGTAAACTACCTTAAAGATCCAATGCTCTACCACACCATACTGTAAAGTTTTTTTAAATTATGCAGATGATACCTCAAAAAACCAGCACAAATTTGTGCAGAAAATCGATAAAAAAATTGGTGTGGATACATTCCCCATGCGGGACATACTTTACGTTCTGGCTACCACAGATATGCCAGAACTTGTTCTGACGAAGGTGGATTACTAACCCTGTATGTCTGCATCTTGTTCCACATGAATATAATTTGCTCGTTCAGTATACGATCTTTGTATTTGAGTAAAAGCTGCTAATACCTGACAAAAGCCAAGTTGGTTGCTTCTTGATGATAATTTCTGTATGTGTTGAGAAGGGGAAAGGTGTAGTAATCGACCACCACGATTGAGCAATCTCCAAGCTTGCATACCTAGCAGGCATAAAACATAGACAAATTTGCCATTTCAGTTATGTGCAGCCCTTATGAACTGAAAGAAATTGATGATAGGCCTAGTAATAGTATAGACCTAGGGTAGGCCTAATTAATCATCGGGCAGTCATGGCGTAACGAGAAGACATGGGCCTCAACTTGGCCCAGCCTTGGCTTGGGGGATGCACGGAGGATGCATAATAAATGATTAGAGAATAGGGCTCCAGTGAGATATAGGCCTAGAGCAAAAGTCACCAATGCCATTCGTGTTGATGTAAAAATTGCTTTACCAACCAACCAACAACCTTAGCCTAGACCATAGCCGAGATATTTACCTTCATGCCTAGACTAACCATCATTAGTCAGGTCTGAAGTGGAGGCCTAGTGTCTAGTTAGGCTAGTAGTAGCCTTGCCTGGCCTAGCCTAGCTAGTAGTAGTAGTAGGCTGGCCTAAGAAATTGTTTAAGAGCTACCATGTCCTTGTCACAACTACTAGGCCTAACCTAAATCAATAATAAGCATGCAGGTTAATATTAGTAACATTTTAAATGTTATAGTAATCAACTAACTGTAAAACAAATTATTCATAGACATCATTCTTAATCTTGGCCCCTGGATATGGACAATCGCAGTGCAAACTTTCGCCGGTACCCGCCAATCTCCCTCAGCTCTCTCTATCTCTGTTGATGTTTGAGGGCGCTATTCGACCGCTGAAGACAGAGCCATAGATAGAAATATATATATGGTTCTGGCTGAAGAGAAGACAGAACCATAGATAAAAAAAAAAATTCCGTGTCCAAAACTTTCCTGCCTGTGTATGGTCGTATAGTGTAATACAGTTAGCGGCCTCCTGTAGTTTAATTTAATCGTTTTAGCAGCTGAATTTCATGTAACTATATTTATAGATATTGATTTTTTATTATTTCCCTACTTTATATTCCATTTCATATTTTATATACTGTATTAATTTACTATTTTTCAGCAGTTTTTTAATCCTTGTCTATGACAGAGTCCCCTCGATACAAAGTATTCTTCAATAGGCAATCCTGCCATATAGACCGTCAGAAAATTATTGTTTAAAAAGTAAAGGGCAATCCTTTGTCTCCTCGATTCATTGGTCTTGTTACCGTATCGTTTTTTCCTGCCTGTTTTATCAAAGTCAGTGTTGGCAGCCCAATATTGAACAGCCAGTTTCATTACTTTTAGCCTTGGCCGGCTTTACAGATTTCAATGATCCGTAAATAGGGTAGACCTATCTAGATTGTTGTTCTTTAAAATTGAATATGAGCGAGCCCTATACAAATATTGTATTATTAATTTAATTATTATTATTCATAAATATTAAAATAGCATAGGTCAGTTGGCCGTAATATATTGTGTAGGCCTAAAGTAAAGAGAAGAAAGGCAGGTCTTTTCAGTCAGATTAAAATAGACATTTAAGTATCAAGCGCGCATCAACATGCGCATTCGAATTCTGAAGATAAATTCTAAATCACGCTTTTCATATTTTAATATTAGTATTATTATTATTTTGCTATTTATTATCTTTAATTAGAACTGTAGGCCCAAAGATAATAAATAGCAGAAGATAGAGCAGCTTCCCAATATAGTGGAACATCCGTTCGAAAGGCATTGTGGGTACACGGAGAGCAATTTTACCCCGTCCGCGCTGCGGCGCTACATAGTAATAATAAAGGCGCCGCTCTGGTTCGTTTGTTTCCTGTAGTTTCTCCACTTTAGTAAAATATTCAAATTTTACCCCATTCGCGGGAGGGCGGATGTTCCATCAATTTTATTGCAAATACGTATGCGGAACAGCTCATTCTTCTGCTATTTAAGTTCTTTGTTCTAATTAAGTAATAACATCATGAACACAATTAAACATGTGAAAATGCTGTGCAATATACCTATACTTTGCATGTGTTTTCCAAAAACCGAAAGGTCCACTGATTAATCTCAGATAAGAAAGTATAATACATACTCCAAGTATTGAAATGCACGCC
>NW_022716546.1:312023-312950 GCF_011630105.1 Anneissia japonica
GAAAAAAAATTATCCATATTAGCAAGCTTATATGCACTAGTACCAAAAGTGTTTAACCAATCAAAACATTACCTCTAGTAGGTGACATAGCAGTGATTTAAACAAAAGATCAAAGCATTATTACTCTAATGATCAAAGTCTACGTATAGCGCGAACGCTTCTTTAAACAATAGGATAGACCAGTTTCGGGAGCTGTCAATAATGTTAGTACTAGAAAACATTAAACCTAATTTATTACTTACATTACAGACATTATCATTTTCAAGTATACCCTGTAATCCTAAAACATATTGGAATGCCTCACAGTTTTTAACATGATCAAATATAACACTATCAGATCGTGAAGAATGTTCTTTAAGTCTAGTTATTAAGCACCACCTATCTGTCTTACCAATATAATCACTATTGCAGCCTGGACATTTAAAATGATAGACAACAGAACTTCTGTACTCCTTAGGGGTTTGATCCTTAGTAGATATAAAATGAGAAACATTTTTATACTGGCATAAAGTTATGAATTTTACCTCTTTAATTAAGTGTTTCTTTACCTTATTTAAACATCTACGTAAAATGAACTCACCTGGTTTTCCTAGATAAGGCAATCTAACCCAAATCTTAATCAAGCTATCATCAGTAGGCCTATGTATACATTTAGGTTCATTTAATTTCTTAAGTACATTATTAACAACTTTTAAAGGGTACCTATTCCAAGACATAAACTTCTTCCTGAAGACAAAAAAAAAAATTCAATTAGAAATTAAAATGAAAGTGACATATAGCACAGGATTCAGTCAAACATTTTCAGAATTAAACATCCGTTTACTGTGACAGTTCAGATGACTGGAAATGGCATTCTCAGATCTAAATTTGATAATAATAATTTTCCCTTTGTCTCATTTTTTTTTTTTTTATAATTTTGAATAATTC
>NW_022716546.1:313019-316258 GCF_011630105.1 Anneissia japonica
TATATACAGTATATGTATGCTTTTCTACTTAGCTGAAAATGTTCTAACAATCACACCAGTAGTAACAATAATATAGGCCTTCGCCTGACCATCGTATTCTTGTTGATGGGCGAACAAGAATATATATGACAATATGCCATCTTGAATCTTGGGGTGTAAAATGCAAGCGTGATACATTTATACGTTATAAATACTCTCCATGCATGGTGGTATAGTATCTAATTCATCGACGAATCAAATACATCGTCGTAAAGCGTTTGGGTGGTATATTAAACTTTCTGCAGCAAGATTTTTGGCAATAAATTCCAACCAATCACAGAGCAGAAAAAAATTTACTGCAGTGAGTTTAAGTTACCACTGCGAGTTTATAAAATTTCATGTTCTTATGTAACATTAATCTGTCATTTTGACAATGTTGGCATAAGGTGCCGAAAACGAACATTTGAGTATATACAGAACATTTATTAATTTTTTCTGCGAAGTAAGTCTCATGATCGACAATTCACCACAATTTGGGTAAAATTAATGTTGAAATGAAGAATATAATTTCAGTCTAATGTTAGTGCAAAATATCATTAGGCCTTTGTAATCACCGCACGACGCGCGATTATCATGGCAACTAACACGCGCGTGAGTAATTCATCACGTACGCTGACGGTTTATGGCTGGTTGCTATGGTTTTGTGACGTTCAGCGTGTAGGGACGCACGTGCGCCTAGAATGTCGATGCCAGAATTATAATCTTTGATGTCCCGAGATGTGCGTCCTTCTGTTGAATTGCCTTGAGTTCAGGAACCGAATTCTGAGCGATATCGCACTCTATAGCCGTTCAGGAACCGAATACTGAGCGATATCGCACTCCATAGCCGTTCAGGAACCGAATACTGAGCGATATCGCACTCCATATCGTCAAATCTTCATTGTCCACAATCAGTCACGAGACTCAAAAATCCAGACTGGTTAAGTTTCTTTAGCAACTCGTACTCTCTCGGCATATTATGTGTTTTGTGCGCCTGGAGGTTCACATTCCTTTTGTCATAATAATGGTACTGCAACGGATTTCCTTTTGTATCATTGTAGAAAGGGTAGAATCCATAGAGAGTGGTACTATTGCAGAGAGAGGCAGCCACGGTGAACATGTTAAGACCAGTTGTCGGGTGTCGAACATCAATGTCCCAGAACCTATAAAATGTTTTAAAATTAATAAATTATTCAAATAAACGTCCCGCTTTAAATAAACGCCTCTTCGAATAAATTCCCCCTTTAGAGCCACATTGGGAATAAACGCTTCCCTTAAATAAACCATGAGGCGTTTGTTTTTCCCTTGAATAAACGCCTCCCCCTCTAAATGACTAAACAAATGGAAGCAACATCATTCTCAACACATCCCTGCCCTTTAATGGATTTACCAGTAGAATTAATTACATTTTTTCTAACATATGGATGGAATTTTAAGTCTTTATGATCACGCAATAACACACTTTGAGTGTGTTGTAGTTCCACATCGACCATATCCGTGGGAAGCATTTTTCAAGTGGTCCGGCCATTATAGTGAGAGCGCGGGGGGGGGGGGAGTAGCACTTAACATATTTAGTGGATCTAGCAACTGAAGACCTGCTACCCCTCTTCACGGATACAGTATTTTTAAGTTAGTGAGGTCTGAGAGCATATGCACTCCAGCCCCACCTGGTTGGTGGACAACTTTTTTGGCACCTCTGAATTCCCCGGAAAAAGATGCTGACAACCTGTAGAGCTGCTACCCTCCCCAAGGGGCAGTCACAAGATGTAAAGTTAGCATGGATATAGAGTCTGTGTTGGAAATATGGCACCTCTAGATGCCCGGAAATATAGGAGTTGGCAAATATGTAGAGCCCCACCCCTCCCATCCTGTCCATTGGCATTTTCCCATAATTAGGTCTATAGCGTCATTTGATTTGATTTGTGAAATTATTTTTTTTTATCGTATACACGATAAATCGTTATCGAATCGTGCTAGTGTGAAAATTTCTCTTATTTTTTTCATTTTCTATATAACCTATAATTGCTTTCTAACATTTTATCGGTGATCGTTATCGTCATAGTGTAACAGGCCTGCTTTAAACGCCTATGGAATTACAAGTGCCACAATTAGGCCTATACTGTTTAAACAATTAACTAAAAAAGCACAGACAACAGACACACAATCAGTAAAATAATAATCGGAAGTACTTTATATGTAAACAAGTGAGTCTAAGTTTGAAGACGGGTGTCGGCTAACTCGTACACATGTCAACTCGTACACACTTTGGCAAACTCGTACACAAATTTAGGCGGACTCGTACACACGATTGGTGATCTCGTACACATGGATTTTGGCGAACTCGTACACATGACTTTTGCTGAACTCATACCCAAATGGGTCATTCCATATGAATCCAACACACTTTTTTGCCCGACCCCCTTCAAATCGCCCAATATTTTGCATGTTGGGGGGTTCTACCTGAGATAACCCCACAGTGAAAGTTTTGGCTCCGCGCCAGCATTTTCTGATTAGTTTGAGCAATTTGAAATTTTCATGAGATTTGGCTAAAAAACTCACCTTCTGACAGACAACTGCTTATATCTCTCTTGAAACTCAACGTATTGGAGTAAGTGGAATTACAAACTAAAATATTCGATTTTTGAGGATATTTATGGCGGCCATCTTGAATTTCAAAATGACTATCATCCTAGCTTTTTGAAACTATATTTATTGTATTCAGAGAGCCCAAAATCATATGATTAGATCCTAATTTACCATTTTCCATAGAGGAAATGTGGAATTATACTGAAAAATAATTTCTTTACCATTTTTAAGGCGGCTATCTTGAGTTTCAATATGGCTGCCATTTTACGTTTACGAAACCTGTCTCATTGGCTTCATTGACCATAATAACATATAGTTAGACACCAGATTTGCCCTTTTTCATTGGATATAAGTGAAGTTATGAGTCAATATCATAATTTTGGCGGCCATTTTGAAAATGGCCGCCAAAAAAAATATATTCCGCCCTTCTTCTGGAGGTTCTCCCTCTCTCAATTTCTTATTTACACCCTAGTGATGCTAAATCAGCAGTGAAACCCTGGTCCCAGAAAAATGGTCACGGGGCCCCTGATTTTCACTATACTATGGTGACAATTTTTATAGAATCTATCAGCAGATTTCCTGGAAACTCAGTGAAACTATCAATACCAAGAGGACACGGAACTAGTGGGGGGGGG
>NW_022716546.1:316275-317041 GCF_011630105.1 Anneissia japonica
TCTGCCAGTTGGTTGTTACCATGCGCCAGTGATGTTGGAGTACAGCAAGATGAAACTATTTATGTAATGCATGAATAAAGTTCGGGGTTTGTCGGGTAGTGAAATGATTATTGTACATTTTAAGTGCTACCCCATGCATAAGTGTAAGCTAAATTACGGTGATTAATTAGCGATATGGAGACAATTATTTTGAAGTTCCCTCTTTCCAAGAAGGGATGCGAATGCGTTGTGAAAATGAGTACGCCACGGTACTCATTTTCACAAAGCAATACACGCAGCTGGTTAGCTAACAACATGCAAATTTACATGAACACCTAGGAAGAAAGGTGCAATCACGTTCTCTTGCCTAGCAAACGTCTGTACTGTAGCGTGGGGTGGGTGGGGGCTAGCCTACTGATGTACTGTGTATAGCGGGGGACGATGAAGCATAATTATATGACTAGGCCTAAGTAGACAGTGCAATTTGTCGCTCACATCACGAACTAACACAATTAAATTCAATTGTGTTAGTTCGTGAAATCAAAAAAGCGCGTCAAAATACGCGCTGTTGTTGTTAAGGACTTTTTGTGTGGTAAAGAATACAAAATTGCTTGACAACCAATACGCGCTCATTTTGACGCGCTACTGTGATTTCACGAACTAACACAATCTACTTTGATTGTGTTAGTTCGTGATGTGAGCGACGAATTATAGGCCTATGTGATAGAAAGTACACTTTCGAAAGAAATAAATTAAAATAAGAAAAAAAAAATTAACTAGGGCCTAA
>NW_022716546.1:317387-322036 GCF_011630105.1 Anneissia japonica
CAATGAAACTTTAGGGGCATCATGTGGGCTAAGTGTCCTAACTGAGGTGTGAATTTTTCAAAAATCGAGATATATACTTTTGTGATATTTTGGGTCAAAGGTCAAGGTCACGTGACTTGACCTATATAATTCTCACTAGTCCGGACATCATCGAGTTGCATATCATTGGAAAGAGAATCTTCTTCTCTATCCAACGGTACCTCCAATACGTTGAGTTTCAAGAGAGATATCAGCAGTTGTTTGTCAGAAAGTGAGTTTTTTTTTAGCCAAATCTCATGAAAATTTCAAATTGCTCTAACTCATCAGAAAATGCTGGCGCGGAGCCAAAAATTTCACTGTGGGGTTATCTCAGGTAGAACCCCCAACACGCAAAATATTGGGCGATTTGAAGGGGGTCGGGCAAAAAAGTGTGTTGGATTCATATGGAATAACTCAATGCATTTTTGATAGGGTAAATTTTTCTTAGTTTTTCGATCAGATGAGATCAAACTAGCTGCTTCAATAGGGTTGTCAAAGAACAAACTGCCAATGGGATAGATTTGGACAGAAACGCATTCAGAATAATGAGTGAATTTGGGCTATCCAGAATTGTGCAATGCTCACGAACCCTTGTTTGTTTTTTTTTTTTTTTATTTTGGTTTTTTGGGTTTTTGTTTTGATTGTCTTGTTTTCTATGTGTTTTCATCTAATTTTAAGAATGTAGGCCTAACCTAGAGAATTTTTTTCTTTTCTTTTTTTTTTTATTATTCATTTATTTTCCTTTTATTCAACTATTTTATATGTTTGTCTGTTGTCATTGAAAGTTATATATTTTTCTGTATATATATATATTTTTTTATTGAATGAAAATGATTTGGAAAAAAAATAATGATGGTTTCATTGTATGAATGTATGTGATGCGACGTTGATTTGCTTAATACAGGTAAAATGACCATGTGATAAGTATAAAGAGTAAATGTTATGAAATCGAGCTCTTACCACAAATTGTATTCAATGTTTAAATTAATCTTAATGTGGTGTTATAGATAATAAATATTACTATAAATAAAAATATTACTAAAAATAAAATAAAAAAAATATATTTTTAGTAAAGTATTACTTGTCATTTGATATTGATTTAAAGTTGTGGTTTTTATATAATTTTCTGCAGACGTAGTACAATCTAAATTATACCATACTCACCATTGTACCAGTGGTCCGACGCTCTTCCAGCTATAAGCAAATCGGATTCCAAGCTTATATTTGTCTTTTAGAAGCTTAATGAGAGTCAGTAATTTATTATTTGTTTTGAATTTTACTCGGGTATCTTTACTATACCACAGAATTGAATTATTCAAGTATCGGATCCGTCTGAGAAATTTATCTCCTTGAGAACCATTTATCTGATTGATCGTATTGGTAACTTGTTTTATTATTGAGGTGTTCAGGACAGTGATGTTCGCCTTTACACCGACGTCTTCCTCATAGTTTTCGATCGGGGCGAGATTCGAGCGGATCACAAAGTCATGTTTATTAATATTTTTTCCGCAGTTGCTTCCTGTTAGTATTCCTCCGTTGCCAATAATCGCACAGTCTCTCTGCAAGTTCATTTTTTCAAAATTCATTTTACTAATGCTATTTGCTGCAGTTCCAGTATAAGAAAGTAAACTTGAGATATATTCTGTGATGCTAAATCCTTGCTTAAAATTCATACTTGATGGACTTACGTTATTGTTGTATACAAGGAACGTCATGTCATGAGGAAAACATTCCTTCACCGACTTTCTGAAATGTTAAGAATACAGTCTGACAAAATCTGTGATAAAAAATACCTCAATCTTTTCAAATCAGGGGCGGATCCAGAAATGTCCAAAAGGGGGGGGGGGCAGAAGGGGGACCGAAAGTTGGGCCGATTGAGACAACTCTGCCGTAGGGGGTCTGGGGGCATGCCCCCGCGAAATTTTTGTGTTCTAGACGCCCGAACATAACATTTGAGGCATTCTTGGCCATCATTTTTTTCTTTTTCTCTTTTTTCCCTTTTTTTTTTCTTTTTTTACCTCCCAAAAGGGGGGCCGGGGCCGGGCCGCCCCCCCCCCCTAAATCCGCCCCTTTTCAAATATTGAAATGCTCACTATAAGAATTAAGCAAACAAGTCGTTTTGGTGTAATACCACTGTTCAGGAGGAATTTTATAATTAAGAGAAATATATAAACAAAAATTAAGTAAACCATTAAAGGAGGAAATGGGAAGATTCCATGGGGAATACGTGGTTAAGATTAAAGTGAAACTTAGAATAGTGGCACCAGTTAGACTGGAAGAATGTACATTTCTAAACAATAAATTAATGTGTGGTTAGGTAATGACCAGGGGTTAAAGAAAGGTAGTTGAACCCCAAAAATAGTCAATTAATTATCAAATATACTGAGAATTTTAAATACCACTGATGAGAAAAGTTTCACTGTGATAGGTTAATATTAGAAAATGGGAGGTAACAAATGTGTAACAAAATGTGAACCAGTAACCAAATGAATGAGAACTAACGAGAATTAACTCGAGAACTAACTCGAAATTAACCGAGAATTAAACCAAGAATTAAGTGAGGATTATTGTGGAATTAAATTAGAAACCAAGCGGAATTAAAGAGAATTAACAAGTGAAGTTAGAATTGAGAATTTGAGGAGTCAACACAAAGTTGAATATTAAGTGAATAGCGATACCAGTGAATTTAGTGAATCATTACATGAAGTATCAAAAAATTGTAACCTGTGAAATTGAGTGAAAATAAATTGTGAATTTTGAGCCTTAAAAGCTGAGTTCCTTTACTTTGTCTCGCGAACAACACCTTACCTTATATTTTGTTTTTGTTCATTCGTTATTTCATCATTGGCATGTATAGATGACGGGAGCCTTATATAAAACAAACACAGTGAGACACATTTAATGTTAGGAAGTCCAGATATAAAGCAGAAACTTCAGTTCGAGCCCTGGTTAGGGTTTCTTTTTGATGCTTGCGGATTTGTATGAAGAGCATACTCAGTTTATACTAAAGTAAAATAGATGAGCAGTCTAGTCTGATGATAGTACATAAAACACTGGAAACGGTAGTAATTTAAAGACTAGTTTACAACTCAACACAAGCTTTCTTTCAGGTGAAAGCTAATTATGATACTGATCACAATGATGGTGATACGGTGATGGTGGTGATGGTGTTAAGGGGGAGGAATGACTATGATGGTATAATGGTGATGACGATTAGTATAATAATGCATATGTGTATTGTGTGAGCTAGGTCCAATTTTATGTACAAAACAAATAATTATTTCCATTGTGAAATTGCTCCATCAAAAAAAATTAAACAAATAATTACTTTTGGCATTTATCAGGTACTGAATATGCTATTGGTGACTCGGTGACATATATGTGGAAATATTTAAACACCAAATATATGATTAACATGCTCAGGCACAGTTTCCACATAATTTTTGCTGATTTCATTATGAATTCTATAAAACAAAATAATGTAACACAATTAAAATAAAGACCAATCAAATAGTTTATCAATTACCTGGTCCCAGTTAAATAAAATATAGATAGAGAGTGGCGGATTCACGGGGCCCAGCCGGCCCGGGCCCCCCTAAATTTTTTAGAATTTTCAAAATTTGAAGAAAAAAAAAAAGAAAATTTCATTCAAATTTTAAGTATGAGAGTGCTATTTCCGGGCTTCTGGACGCGACATAATCGTATTTTTCTTTTACCTCAGTCCCAGCCATGGTGGGGCTTAGGTGCTTTGAATTGATTTTGACGCCTGTATTCTTAAAACGACTTTGAAACTTTGATTTGTATTCATAAACAACGTATAGAGTACTACAGTGTTACGTCACGATACCGTGTGATACTATTCCATTGCCATCGTTGCAAAAAGGGTTTTAACCGGGCGCCATTTTTCCCACTGACAAACCATTGATACCAATTTCTAACGTAATTATTATGATGGTGTATCTTACTTTTTCTTTGTAAATTTTAATTGATGAATAAATGTGTGTTCGATAACTAATATAATGCGAACTTTTGTGTTTTTAGTACATTTTGATGGTAAAATATTATATTTCAAAATGTCTATTCCAGAAAGCCTATGTCACTGGAAATTTGCTTTCTTTGGAGAACTGTTATAGTTGAGCCCGGTCGAGGGCGGCGCCATCTTTGTTGTTTCTACGTGACCGCAACGCGAGAAGAGGAATTCGTGCAAATCAGGAACTATCGCATGTGGCTAGCTAGCCTGGGTTCCAGGCCCTAATTTTAGGTTACTCACTCTTCATTGCACTTAGTGCGCGCCATACCTAATTTAATTGGCGTCCCATACTCGATTTCTTTTTTTTCGAATTAGGGCCTGGGCAAACGATTCATGCGTGCAATTTCCCACATCAAATTGCATGACTGATTTTGTAAATCACGTGATTGGCTAACTTCATGCATATTAATCAATCTTGGTAAATTTTCAAAATTGAAGATGCGGATGTCTCGACTAGAACAAGCTCCAGCCGGCCATGGAGGTATTATTGAGAAGGAGATCACTCGGCAAAGCTACGCGCACGCAGCGCTATGCAAATGACCCAAGATCAAAGTTGCCGCAGCGCGTAAAGAACGTTTGCGCGATGCCTTTGAAGTCCCAT
>NW_022716546.1:322167-323496 GCF_011630105.1 Anneissia japonica
ACATTTATCTCTCATAAAATATCAAACATATTAATATTTTCCACCAAGAAAAGTTTCGAATTTAATGGAACATTTACATGACCTATAAAAGTATAGTATATTTCAACTTCAATTTTCATGAATTGGCCAAAATTCGCCAATTCTAATTTTAACAGATATTAATTAATAAATGATTAAGGATTATAATAAACTAAGTCATTTTAGGGTTAACGAGGGTTAACTATTCGAAAAATGAATTCAAAATCTGAGTATAGATGTGTATAAGAGACAGATCGTACACTTTATACTAGAATTTTTTTTTGGAAATCATTCGATGAAGGTAGCTCGGAAATGAGACTACACCTATTACTAGATAATTTATACAATGAAAACCAGGCTTTAGAAGAAATATTTTACACCTGACTGCAAAACATATTTACAAAAGGCTTGGGAAGCCCGAACAGACTTTTATAAGTAAACAAATTTGAACTGAAGAATTAATAAATGTAAAAATGTAAATACTGTAGAAAACTTGCTTACTACGGTACAGTGGTTGTATGTTATAAAATACCGTATATTTTAAACAAAATTCAGAAAAGTACTAATAATCTTATGTCCTAGTTTTATGTTATTTCTATCATTTAAAAAAATCCTCTCATTTACTTTGTTAAATTTTATGTTAGAGTCTTTGATTTGATTTGTATTATTATGTGCTTTTCATTCTTTTTGTGATTTTGGTTAAGTACATTTTACTGCTGCGAACTATGTTTTGATTTGTATTTTGAATTTCACTTTCTTGTGATATTGGATAAGTACCGGTTCATTGCTTTTTTTTTGGGGGGGGGGGGAGCTTATGTTTTAATTTGTATTACTTGATTTTTTACCTTCTTTCTGTAATAATATTAGTTAAGTAAAATATCAGGAGTGGTGGGTGGGCTGTTTTGATTAATTTCATCATGTATCTTTCTTTCTGTAAAGAATCTTGCAACCTATAAAATGTTTTCAATACTCAAACTGTATCATTACTACTCTGTCCCATAATAACCCTGCATATATTATTATTAGATACTGTAAACATTTTTTTTATTAATCAACTTTAAACTTATTGTTTAATTTCATATTTATTTATGTTCTTTTTTTTTTTGTACTATAACACCTTAATTAAGTTTGTTTTTTTTAATCTTTTTCTCTATAATTTCAAGATCTTATTTCTTTTTTTGTTCATTTTATGGATGCACCACCTTGGTAGGTGTGTGCAACTGATCTGAAATGGAGTGCTAATAATACCATGGAGGTATTATTGAGAAGGAGATCACTCGGCAAAGCTACGCGCACGCAGCGCTATGCAAA
>NW_022716546.1:324081-325970 GCF_011630105.1 Anneissia japonica
TGCCAACGTTGGTACGAGTAGGTTAGTCTACAAACGTCGCCTAAAGTAATTGATTTTACCCGGCAGAACGAAAGAAGGAAACTCCGCTTTTCAGTTGTCTTAGGCGATAGTTTTTTGACAAACAATGACATTTCAGAGGTCAAATTGCTGTCAAGAATATGAATTGGCTGCTTCGCAGCAATAAGAGACTTGTGGCAAGTCTAGTGGCTAGCAAAACATGTTAATTTCTCTTTTTTGAAGCTAAACTTGATGTCTCTTAATTTTGTTTAACACACCGAAGATATATCAGACTATACGTATACAATCGTTTTTATCGCAAGTTACAAAAAGCACGTTTTTAGTGGGGTGACCCAAAACCACAAAAGGGCTGTAAACTCGTACGCTATCAAAATGGGTTTTTAATCTTTTGAATAAACAAGGTTATTTTCTTCATTCAATAAAGATAATCCGTACCATGGTGCTATGCTCTAGAAAATTACTTTCTAAAACCATTTCGAAAGTAATTGTAATGTCGACACGCACGTTATTGTTTGATTCTTTAAAGTTGTTTGACTATTTTGATCCGCTTCACTGCCAGTTGGCAAGAGGATTGTTGTCCAAATCTTTTTCAACAAGTCATGAAACAGTTTAGTATTATTTGAATTAATTCAAGGCTATTTCCTTCATTTATGTATACACTTTAAGTTTGTTCAACTATTTTGTACACGATTTTGAATGACTTCATAAATACGTTTTAGATTTACTTCACTACAAAGAACCGACCATTATTTTATAGTGTACTGTTTGTTTATTCTGAAATCACATACATAGCATACGAGTACTAATAAACGTATTATTATGTCTGATAGTTTTCATTTATCTATTTTGGGGCCTGAATTTTGTGCAGTGAATAAGTTGTTTGGAAGCGACGTATGGCGGCTTGAAAGTTGGTGAATTTAAATTCGTTTCTTCATAAAATTACAAAATTTTAGGGTTAGAGTTGAAATATTGAATCTAAACTTCAAAAATAGTAAGATAAAAGGTAATACTTTATATTTATGACATAATCACATTTTGCTCAAATTACATGTTATACTGTATATTTAGCCCTTTTTCTCGAAACCTGGTGATGCGAGTTTACAGCCCTTTCGTGGTCTTGGGTCACATATACTCTAAAACAGGAATAAGCTTATGTACAACACCCACTCACAAAGAATAAACACTCGATTTCCCGACACGACAAGCACTGCACTACTGGTATGAAATAGTTGGAAATTTACATTGGAAGTTGGAAATATATTGTCGGCTCGTAATACTGATAACAACTAGTCAGACGCATCTAACCTGGAGGGCCTTAAATGAGAAAAACTACGAATTATTTGGGAACTATGTTTTATGCGATTGATATAGTATGATTGAACGTATAAGTTGGAAAGCCGACTCAGCTACAGAATTTAGAAATAATTTGTTAAGCATATGTTGCTCAATGCGAAAACGGGTTACCGAGGCTGGGTATTCATGACTACGATCATGCATAATTCGCCAATTTTGAGCATTTTTGAAAAAGAAAATTCTGAAAATACAACCTGGTGTTTTCTTCGTTCCCTTGGTAAGCGTCAAAACATAGGTGTATTAATCGACTATTAAACTGTTAGCTAGTATGTTCACAAAGAAGGCGCAACGCCCGATGTATCATGGGATTGCTCCCTGAGTAAAAATGCGATTGCCTGCCCTCAATCGTTGTATATGTCTGAGACAATATATGTACGACAAAAAAATATATATTTCAGTGGCCCTAATAGGCTTTCGTAAATTTCCATATTATTTACAAAAACAATATTGTTCAAATAAATTAAACCTAAAACACACAGTAATGTATCTATCGATATATATTATGCTATATATATATA
>NW_022716546.1:327602-333026 GCF_011630105.1 Anneissia japonica
TATAATATATGCTAGAAAAAAAGTTGTCAAATAGATGTTATAGTGGGAAAACAAATCAATATCATTGAAGGAGGAACGTTATTTGTAAATTACAAATCATATATTACAGAGATAATATAAAAACGAAAAATATCACATTTTAATACATAGAAAAGAAATATTCATCATAATAAGAAAAAACCAAAATTGCAAAAAAAAAACCAGTTTAGTTTTCAATAACCTACACATCACTCCATTGTAGAAACAAAAGTTGTCAAATAGATGTTATAGTGGGAAAACAAATCAATATCATTGAAGAAGGAACGTTATTTGTAAATTACAAATCATATATTACAGAGATAATATAAGAAAATAAATAATCATCATAATAAGAAAAAACCAAAATTCAAAAAAAAAAAAAAAAAAAACGGTTTAGTTTTCAATAACCTACACATCACTCCATTGTAAACCTTGGGAGGGCCACCGACAGGGGTAAGCCACCGACAGACCCGTTTATTCATAAAATAACGACATAATAAAGACATGGTATGTGACATGAACTCAAATATACTTATTGCTATTGTTATTACCGAAAGGTCCACTGATTAATGTCAGATAAGATATAGTATAATACATACTCCAATATCGAATACACGCCATCGTGTCGGGATTCAATATTTCGACATTTATAATTATGTTCATCATCAGGAATGAAAAATTAAATTATCCATATTTCCAAGCTTATATACCAAGTACCAAAAGTGTTTGACCAATCAAAACATTACCCCTAGTAGGTGACATAGTTATGAATAACTATGTCATAACTATGTCACCTACTAGTTATGACATAGTTATGAATAAACTAAAGATCAAAGCATTCTTACCCTATACTGAACAATCCTACAAGAACAAAGAAAGCCCCTTTGAATCTTTCAGCCCATTAAGCAATGGGTGTAGCCTACGTATAATAGCAAACGCTTCTTTAAACCATAGTATAAACCAATTTTGCGAACTGTCAATAATGTTAGTATTAGAAAATATTAGACCTAATTTATTACATTACATGCTACATTATCATTTTCAAATATACCTTGTAAACCTAAAACATATTGGAATGCCTCACAATTTTGTATATGATCATTTATAATACTATCAGATCGTGAAGAATGTTCTTTAAGTCTAGTTATTAAGCATCTATCTGTCTTACCAATATAATCACTATTACAACCTGGACATTTAAAATGATAAACAACAGAGCTCCTATATTCCTTAGGGGTTTGATCCTCAGTAGATATAAAATGAGAGACATTTTTGTACTGCCATAATGTTAAGAACGTATGGATGAATTAATAGACTAGCCGCCATACAGCGACAAACTTTCAACATGTATTAGCGTTTAAATAAAATACACTTGACCACTCTGCCGGTGTGCGCAGACCGCTGATAACAACCAACGCCCTTTCTGCCTGTTGGTGGTGTTACTGTATCTCGATCGGCCCCACTTGTTTGTGCATACGTAAACGCATCATTTTGGATGGTGATCCTGGATTTCTATATGTCTTCCACAAAATAAACCCAGTGCACCCTCCAATTCCCAGACCCCTCTGATTCGAGACAACTTTTTCTAAGAACCAAATAACAATCTTCAATCGTTTAACTTGCTTTTAACTTAAGACCCCGAGACCAGTCCAAATTTAATAAGTGAAATTAAAAGTGTACCAGCAGCATGTTATTCGAAACTCTAGGTATTCAGTAATATATATGGCCTATTTCCAAATATAATGCATAACATACTGCATCATGTGTATTGACAACACATTCATTTGATTGCATATTGTTAATATCACAATACATATCTTGCCTATCTACTTATGCTTATATATATTTTTTTCTTTATAGTTCAAGACTACCAAATCTAAAACAATCAGTCATTTATTTTTTTTCGTCTCCAACACCATGCTTAATAAATTAATAATCATACCACTCGTCAAGCCGCTACTCCTTTTCTTGTTCTTTCCCCTTTAAAACATGTCAATACCGGCAAAAGCCCATTTTCTTTCCTTGCACCTAAACTTTCCTTGAATTCAATTCCCTCTTTCACGTGCTAAAAGATCAATTCCGGGCTCACTTTTTTAAAATGCCACCTCGAGTCTTTTCGTTTTTTCCAATTGTTTGTAAAGCACAAGTGACAACCTTGTTTTAAACGGCGCAATAGAAATAAAATCTATACAGTATTTATATGTCTATATCTACCTGTATACCGACCTATCTACCTATATATCTTTTCTTTTTTTTACACAGATAAGCCCTTCAGCACAAGGTAACTTTTATACCCCAAAGAAATATCAAATCATTATACTTATACCTGAAGTGTGCGACCCTGTATAGCAATTGAGAAATGTTTCTTAACCACTATATTCCAGATGGGATTTTAAGATGATATTAGGTAGTTTTCGCCTCACGACTTTAACATTACTTCTAGAAATATAGGTATAATGTACAAACTTAAACATACACTTCCATCAAAAATACTTCTTTCTCTATATAACACTTTACTTCTGCCATATTTTCCGTATGTTAACATTGCCTGGGCTGTTACACCAAACAAATTTGAGCGTTTATGTCCCCGGAAAAGTAAAGAGTCGTCTCGTATCCATTGTATTTAAACAGCAGAAACGTGCTATCCGAATTTGTGCAGGAGCGCCTTACATGTCACATACCAAAACACTTTATTTTTATTTATTTTTTTTTTATAAATTTAATGTATTGAACGTATTTGATTTAAATAAATAACAAATTGCTTTATTTATGTTTAAATTATCCATTAATCGTATTCCACATCATTTGAGCACTTTATTCGATAAAATATCAAATCTTCACACCTTTAATACCAGAGCGGCAACTAGTAATAGCTTTTTTTACATATCCGAGGAACTCTACGAATCGTTTAAGGCGTTCATCATGGGCCCAAAAATTTGGAACAACTTGATTCAAAATTACAAAACAAGCCCTCCATTTCCAGCTTTAAATTCAATTATAAGAAGTCATTAATCTCCGTGTATGCTTAATATCTACGTCACGCGTTTCTCTATTTAATTCTATCTAGGAGGGATTAATTTCCCGATTCGCCAACTTCCCCCCCCCCCCCCCCCCCCCCCCGATTTTTTTTCTTTTCTTTTTCTGTATTCGCAATTAAACATTGATTCTCTTTTTATCTCATGATTTTTATTAGTGTATTTGATAAACGTTATACTCCGAATATGTTATTGTTAATATATTTTGTGTTCATAGCTTAAAGTTCATTGAAATTATATTGAACTCCATCCACACATATTTTCATTATAATTATTGATGAAAAATGAATTGTCATCCTTAATATTTAGTCTTAAATACTGTTATACTATTATTTATTCATTTTATTATAATTGAAATTTATTTATGTGTGGAGAAATTTCAATAAACAAACAATCAAACAAACGTTAACCTTAACTTTAACGTTAGTACCCAACATGCAGCGCGATAGCTCCGCCCCTTTTGTAAACAAATCGAAATACGCATGCGCAAACCCGTCATCCGTTAACGTTAAGGTTAACGTCGGGCGTTGAAAATGACCTATTCATACAATATATAGGTAGTGTATTTATCACATGATTTAGCAACACAATTCATGTCAATAGAGGGCGTAACTATAGTATATAATATATACCGGTATGACATATTGTATTTTGTATTTAGGCACACTTTATTCAAAAATTGAATACACGGCCACATGGCCCAACAGGTAAAACATAACTTTCACGCAAACCAGAGTCACCATGAAAAAATCTTGAGGAACATGCAACGGAATTTAATCACTTTTTTGTATAATCATTTATTTTATTATTACACCTAATTTACTTATTTATTTACTTAATTTGGTAAAGTAGGCGTTCAACCATCCTTAAGTTTTTGTGTACCCCAACATCCACCGTCACCCAAGGACACACCAGTAAATGCTGCCTGGTGAGGTTTACGGAATTACCGCACAGCTTACATGAGCAAGCATTATTAAGGTGGTAACAATTAGCTATGCTACACCAAAGGTTATGGTAAGCCGTCCCTATCCACTGCCCCATCGTTTTCCTCATTGGCCCACACAACAGGGTCACATTTGCAGGGGTCTGAATGCCATCACGAATCAGCGATGGTAAAGGAGTATTTAATCTAAAGTAATTTTGGAGAATATCTCCAGCACCCACCCAACATATTATGTCGTGGTTCGATTAAGAAGATAGTGAGAAGGGAGGTGCAATCTTCCTTGAGTAGTTTAGACTCAGTTAGGACGCAGTTGGTAATCAATCACAAGACATCTATGTATAGCATTTAACGTTTCATTGGCATATCATGAACAAAACAAACCAAACTAACGCCCTGCATAATAAAAATAAATACTACGGTATCTATTATCATTATTACTATTATTAGGGGCCAATTGTTACGATATGATCATATAGCTAAATTCGTATTTATCAATGCAGTTGATTTACATCAGAAATGGCAGCATGGCTGCTTGAGTAGGCCTGGAAAAAAAGCCTTGTTACACAAAATGGATAAATTAAAATGTTGCTATTAAGTACAGAAGAAATCTCGCTCTAAAAGGTGTAGTCAAAGCCATTAAAATGTACAGTACAATATTGTAGAACTTGATAATCACTCTTGTAATGGGCCTTTCCGCTAAACCCCGCCCCTTGGATATTGTTGCTAAGATATTGTTGCTAAGATATTGTTAAGTTTGACACTCAGAAAGCAACTGAAGAACCGCCAGTTTTATGCTCTCAGTTGCCTCCTATTCTATTTCGCTGCGATCAGAATAAACTGACAAAGCGATTGAACTTGGTAATATGACGCAGTAGTTATTCTAATACCCCTTGATATGACAGTGTTATCCCAGTACAGGACAAACTCAATTCTGCTAAATCCCAGACAGACCTGGCATATTCTAGTATTGTATTGAAGTACTATTATTTTCCAGTATACTCAAGTCATATATACTCTATACATGGCGTTGTTTTCAAATGCAAAACATTCATTTTGTCCAACGTTTGAAGTAAGCTAAACTCCTTTTGGAAATTGTGGATTCGGTTGTAATTGTAGTCGAATTGAAGATTTTCAAAGTAATGGTGACGAATTTGACGCCCTCTATTGTCGATCTTAAACGGGTAAAATCCGTATAGAGTAATGTCCGCACAAAATGCTGCAGCGGCAGTGAACATGTTCAGTCCAGTTGTTGTGTATGGGACGTCAATTGACCAAAACCTAAGAAAAGAAAACACAGGAAACAAATAAGTTGTAAAGACTATACGACTATTGTACCAAGAAACATTGACTATTTTCATCACATAACCATGAATATAGTTATAGAGTACTAAAACTTGATCTAAAAATTAACATTCTCCGTTTATATAT
>NW_022716546.1:333794-337174 GCF_011630105.1 Anneissia japonica
TACTATTGAATATTATACATATATATATAAAACATTATTACTAGTATTATTTATTATTAACTTGTTTATATTGTGTTTTTAGTGTTACGTAGAAAAACGTAGTTTGAATACAGTATTATTTATGCATTTATAATATACTTATTATTTTATTGGTGAGATAGTTTTCATACCTATCTTAAGCCTCGACTATTCTAGTGCTCGAAGCACTGGTATTATTTTTATCTATGATTACAGTGCCACGCAGCAAAACCTAATTCAAATATATTATTTACTTGGATTTATAATAGGCCTACAGTATATTTATATACTTTACTGTGTCACATTAGTTATGTCGCAGGTCTCTATACGGTATTGTGTATAAATATATTTATTCGAGTAAAAGCGCCGCTTTGAATAATCGCCCCCTCCAGAGCCTTATTTGGAATGAACGCCCAGGGGCGTTAATTTTTTCCTCGAAGAAACGCGCCCAGATGGCTGGAACAAAACTAAGGGAAGCTAGGCCTATATCATTCTCAGCACATTCTATTGAAGTTTTCCAAATAGAATTACATTTTTTCTAACCTGGTTGGTCACAATAACGGTAAATGACGGTAATTATGTTTTATTTTATTAAAAATTCGACAATAATGTCCAAGAGGGAACCATGGTCCAAGGGCCCAAGACAAAGTGCGAGCCTTTTGACATAAAACAGAAAACAATGTACAATATGTAAATTAGTACGGAAAACCATGTGTTTTAGTTCCAAATTTACAGTGAAATTAAGGGGCATTTATTTGAGTATATACGTATTCATGTTACACCAAAATAAATAAACGCCTCCCTCGAATAAAAAAAAAAAACTTTTCTTAACAATAAACGCCCCGGGCGTTTATTCCAATAAATACGGTCTAGTTTTGTTTATCTGTTATTATTTGTTTACATTGTACTTAAAGTGCAACGTAGCAAACCTAATTTGCATGAATATATTGATTTATATATAAATATATAGTATGCATGTATAATAATAGAGAAAAAGATTTAAACGAAGTCTTTTTCACAAAAGAGGAAAAGGGTGGTGGTTACGCCCTTTTCCCCCAGTTTTTAAGTATTTTAAAAATCTGTATCTCATTAAACGTTCCCAAGTTTTTCGGCAAATATCATTTTTGTGTCTTGTGAAAAATCAGTAGTACGACCATATATTTTTTTCCCCTTTGGAGCCTGGCTTTAGAATATTCGATTCTGCCTTTTTATTAGATTTTTTGTAGGGCTAATTTTTGGTGTAATGGCGTATATAAAAGCAGTTCTATACTCTTTGCTTAGGCCTGTATGTTTAATATTAAAATTGGATGCCGTGGTAAGGAAGATGAGAAAATGGGCGAATATAAACATTACCATATTACAACCTACCATTTTGTAAGATGTTCCATCGGCGTATATGTATAAGCTATCCGTATTGGTAGATTGTATGATATTTTAAGTTCATTCGCTAAATATCTCAGCTTTCTTTTCGCCCAAAAACGTGTTCTTGCGCCTTTGTGATACCATAAAACGGAATCATTTAACCAACGTAAGCGTTCCATGAATATGGCCTTCTCCTTTGTTTGACCAGAACTGGAGAAAACTAAATATAGCGTATTTGTTATACTGTAATTCAGTACTGTCAGATTAGTTTTCGTGCCAACATCTCTTTCGAAGTTTCTGATTGGAGCAATATTTGACCGGATGACGTAATCATAATTGTTGTCGATTTCGTTACCACAGCTGCTGTTTACCAAGATACCACTGTTTCCTATAATTGCGCATTTGTGTTGAAACTGTAACACGTCTAACTTAGCTTTTATCGAGGCTTGTGTCGCTTGATCCTGATTGACGATTTCGCTTAGAAATTCAAAGAATCCAAAACCCTGCTTAAAGTCCATTTCAGACGAAGATGTGCCATCTTTATACAGCATCACTGTCCAGTCTGTCGGGAAGCACTTCAATGCATAGTCCCTACGCAATTAATATTAGCAAAATTGAACATCGTACGATGAGTATGTTTAGTGTGAATCACACCAAGGATAACCCAAGTCTGTATCAATCATCAATCATAATCATCATCGATCATCATCAATCTTCAATCATTAATCATCAATCATCGTCATCATCATCATCAATCATTAAATCATCAATCAATCGTCAGTCATCATCAATCATCAAATCATCAATCAATCGTCAGTCATCATCAATTATCAATCATCAATCATCAGTTATCAATTATCAATCATTAATCATCCTAATCAATCATCAAATAGGCCTATCAATTATCAAATCATCAATCATCAAATCATCAATCAATCGTCAGTCATCATCAATCATCATCAGTTATCAATCATTAATCATCCTAATCAATCATCAATTAGGCCTATCAATTATCAAATCATCGACCATCAAATCATCAATCAATCACCAATTGTCAGTCATCAATCATTGCCATTATTCGTCAATCATCATCAAACATCATTTATCAATTATCATCAATCATCAATTATCAATTATCAATTATCTTCATCATCTTCATCATTAAAGCTATAGGCTACGGACAAACCTTAAAACTTCGGCTCTGTCGTTGACGCCATCCATCTCTCCCTCGAGATCCAAAAATAATTCAGTATCAAGTCTGGCGAATTTAGATCACAAATAGTTCATGTTAATTGTGTTAAAATTGTGGTCATCACTGTCGGCATCACATTAATTTTTGCTCCCGTCTGGGGTGGAGGGGGGGGGGGGGGGGGGGGGTGCAGACGGTACGATCGCACCTTCCCCCCCCCCCCTAAATTGCATTAAGAAAAATAATTGTATTATATTATTGATATGAATTACCGGTAAGATTTTTAGGTATGAGAGTGCAATTTCCGTGCACCTAGCTAGAGGTCCATCATTTACATTTCGCACCGTTCGCCGTGGTGAAGGTTAGGACTAAAATAACTGCGGATGATCATGTGAGTTTCAACTCGCACCTATTCAGTTCATATATAATTTCTTTTAGATATCTGTGTTAAACCCTCATGTCGTCTGCGCTCTAGGGGGATTCTCCCCTGTGGACCCTGTCCCCGTGGACTATGTGCGATAGTCAGGGTGAGCATCCGCGCCTGAAAGTACATGTATTGTATGACAATGTCATCGACAGTTATAATCGTACCTTTTACACTCTATTGGCAGTGATAGGCCGAATGGCTCGTCCGTGAGGATGAATATAACGAACCAACTTCCAAGAATCAGCAAACAAAAGCAACGCCATCGACTGCACGAGTGTCCCATTTTCGCCCTGCCACGATAGAAAACACCACTAATTAATTAGATTGGAGAGGATGAGTTGAATCTATAGGTAAGGTTAGCTTTTGTAATTCACTTTATATACT
>NW_022716546.1:337460-358811 GCF_011630105.1 Anneissia japonica
GTGCTGGCCCACCGGGCCGAGTAGTGTTTTCGCCCGCTACCTAGTAATCCATGATACGGTCAGGTCTTGGGAGGTGCACCGTGACGTAGACTAGGCCTAGCCTAGATCGTTTTTCCTTCAAGTGAAAAGTGCAACAACGTTTTTAAAAATGAATATTAGTTTTATTTCATACAAGTATTTTTATTAGCTGAAACCGTATTATTTATATTTTGATTAAAAAAAATATACAGTAATACAAATTGTTTCTGTCCGTTGTGAGTCTATTCTTGCCACATTCAACTCACATGCTGTCTCTTATACACATCTAGATGTGTATAAGAGACAGGTACATATACAGTGTTTACTAAGGACATGATGGAACATCGTAGGCTACCCTGTAGCTTTTCAACGAATATATATATATACAGTACATATACAGTATTTATAAACACTGCAGATAGACTTTTGCAAAAGAAAGTATATACATGTATTCAATAAAGATATTATGACGCCCTATAATACTGTAACCATATGCTAAACATATTGGTGGTCTCTGTGCCTTCATGATAAAACATTCGCATTGATAAGGTAATTGAATTATGCAGAATTGAACTGCACAGTTCAAATTCACCGTGCTGGGCCATTGCATTACAGTATATACATATTTTCTATTTAAAAGTACCGCAACGCTGCATTCATAGTAACAACTCGCCTGAGACTAAAGTACAGTACTGTTATTGTCAGTACAATAGACAATAAACCTGATGATGTTCGGATATTCGGACATTGTTTAAATGTGGGTGGTTTAGCAAAACTTACTCATGGATATAGAACTTGAAACTTGATATAAACCGTCAGTACGAAGGCATTATTTACGTAATCAGAAGTTCGCAATACCGCTTGGATACCATTACGCCTTTACTACTGATTCATTCGATCCCCAACGTCAATTGTGGCTTACTCAAGCGTGTCTCTAAGCCTATTGAGAGTAATGTAGGTCGATTCGCCTACCAGTTTCAGCTGCATCTGTCCATGATCTGTCCGATCGGGTGCTGTGACGATCTCCTCGAACATCGGTCACAGGCGCATGGTGGCTACTAGAGTGAAGAGATTTATGTTGTTTAATTGTACCTTGAATTACCAATGGCGGATCTAGGGGTAGGCGGGGGAGAATATCTCCCCTACCCTTCCCTTAAAAAAACTCGCCCCTTCTCTAGTCGTTCCCCATTGAAAAATAAAAATCACTCATATCACCTTTTTGCGAGCATCCCTCACGCAATCATATATATGGGAGAGGGATTTCAAGACTACTAGATACGCCATTGTGAATGACTACAGTGACGTTGCTTCCCTACTGATTCCTTCAGCAAAAGTGCGTGGGGAGAAATGAGTATTTGTTGTTGTGGATGACTTTCAAGTATTCCCTCAGCAGGTGCGTCGCCAGGAATTTCCCGACGAGGTCCTTTCCCCCACTTGGACCCCTGATAGCGCCGCCCCTGTCCCTCACTAGGATTAGTTAAATATATCTGGTCAGTATCGATGACAATTTTCTATGGTGAATAGAGACTTGCTAAATATAGATATCTGCGTTCTTCTAGTGATTTCATGAACGTGGATATCATTCAATCAAAAATTTTAATTATTCGCGAAATTGCAAATTTACAGCATGATCAAAGTATACAACATATAAACACATAGTATAAAATTTACAAAGGACTTGTTCGATCATGTAAGAGTTAAAATTAGAAAATGCTTACAAAAGAAAAATCGCAAAAAAAAAATAAAATAAAATAAAAATGTAAATCAGAAAAGGATTTCAAAGAGATAAAACTGTCAAATATTCTCTACAAACAAATCTTACCCCTGGGGTGGCGCCATGATTTTCTCGACGGGGGGTCCGATGTCCCCGACGAAAAAAGTGGGCGTGGTCGGGCGTCACTCGAAAGTGTTCCAGGGGACGAAGCACAATATAGGGGTTTCAAAGGCTTATTTTAATTGATTTTTTTCGGCAGCTTTCCCCCCACCCCCTCTCCGCTGGCGCCACCCCTGCCTTGCCTCTTTTCGTTTAACTGCTTCTAGTTGGCTCTTATATTCTTTCTGGTAAGGATATGCAATATACTGGAACAGTATTTTAAGTTCGGCCTCACCGGGTTTTGTAAAGGTTTTTTTTTTTTTTTTTTTTTTTTTTGTATATTTCATGTTTTTTATATCCTATCTTATTGTTGTTAGCCAGGGGTTTAGAGATGACCACTTGTTGTGTTGGGCTTTAGCATGTCATCTCTAGTTTTACTGTTGTGACCAGATGTAATACTGTACATGCATTTCCCCCTACTATTAGGCATACTGTAGGCCTACTATATATTTTTAATATGTTAGTACAGCCTGAGCAGTACCTAACGCCTAATGGAAGTTCCTATAATCACGGACTACAGTATGGTAGGTCTACCCTCGTTTAAAAAGTAATAAGCCGATATCAGTGAAACTGGATAAATATCTTTTAAATCTTTCAAAGAGGAATTACTGGGCCCGGTGACAAAAAATGTTGAAGAGCACTTCCATATCAGCGAAGTATGTTCACTAATGAAGTAGCCGAGTGGTGGGTAGTCATAATGTCCCTACTACTAGAATAGATAAGAGTGTTTGACGTATTAAAATAATAAACTTGTATTTGCTGAAAGCACACTAATCAAGGATATTGATACAAATTATGATCTAAGTAGAATATTATGTGGTACTACACCCTATACCCATCTCTCAATTTCTTGCATCAAAGATCTAGTCTTTATGAAAGTCCAAATAACATTTTGCATGCACCTTATCAATGATAATATTCATATACACTATGGCCTTCTACATCGAACATTAAGTTCATACCTTAACAGCACCTCCAAAACTTCAGCACAGGAAGAGAAAAAAGACAAGATAATATTTTAAAATGTAAATGCATTAATGACTTTTATTTGTTCATTTTCAATATTAAAGATGTAACATTTTCATCATTAAATATGTAACAAACGGTAAAATCTGACTTGCAGACGGCCTATTATACTTTTGATTGTAATGTTCGGTCAGCGGATTTACTGTCCGCATAATATATTATCATCAGAGGACACCTTCAGCTAATAGTCATCAGCAATCTATCATTGAAAAGCCCCGCCCCCTTGAATAAGCTCCTACAAACCTACAGTGTTAAAAACATATGCAAACATGTGGGTTTCTTAAGACACGCGCGTATTTCTGGCCCTGCTTTGTTGGTCAGTTGTTCAGCTTGATTGACAGTCTGGAAAGGTCTTTTAATGGACCTTTCCGCTAAGCCCCGCCCTTGGATATTGTTGCTAAGGTCCCAATGACAGTGCAAAAACATAGTAAACACTTGCACTTGTGGGACAACACGTGTGTTTGTGAGACACGCGCGTGTTCCTGGCCTGCGCCTTTGGGACAACATGCGTGTTTGTGAGACACACATGTTCCTGGCCCTGTTCTGATTGGTCGGTTGTTAAGTGTGATTGACACTCTGGAAAGGTTTTTTAATTTTTATTTTTAAACAAATAACAATAATTATAAAATTAAATCACTTAAAATATTAATAATACTGTAAGAATGATTTCAAATCAAATTTAAAGCTCGAGTGAATGCTTGCTAAACTTCAACAAAAACTCCCTAATAAAACACCTGATTCGTACCATTATATGCACTGAGATTAATGCATCATCTACTGTATCACCTACACTTGCAAAGTTGTATCAGCATTAATATTTTTTCAACTTAAATTTTTATGCAGGATGTTCTAGTGGTTTTCAGGTTTGGTCTCACCTTATCCTTACTCATGGTAAAGTCATTGTCTCGGCAGTGCACGCTATTGGAGTCACTGGCTTATTCTGCAGTGGAAATTATGCCAGAGCCCAACATACTGCCTTTGTGGATTACCTGCGTGTACATTTCCCGAGACAGCCATGTTACTTAGACATCGGTGGGTGAGACTACTTGAATGTCACATCTCTGGCATCTCTGCTCATTTTATTTTATTTTTTATTATTAAGCACCTCAAGGTTGTTAACATTAGGTGCTATATAAATATTTATTATTATTATTATACTATTTAGCCTTTTAATCAAGTTTTGGGTGATCATGATCGAGGACATTTTTCTTTCTTATGCTCTTCATCCTCTGGATACTAGTGGATCCAGGGGTGGCTTAGATCTTTCATACAACCCTCCCATATTCTGATTCAATGGGTTTCTATTAAAAAATTGGCAAGTGCACATTAAATTATATACCTGATTATACTAATTAACCTTAATTATTACAACTTGTGATGTATAAAATATTCTCTTTTATATCACAAAGTCTTAATGACAAATTGGTCAAAAACTCAACATACCAATGTACTGTATATGTTTAATATAAACATATGAATATATATTCATGTTTAATCTACTTACAAATACCAATAAGTCTGCTTGGTTATCAAAAAACATATTCAATAAACCATGAAAATATATATAATAATATAAATATAATATAGAATGCATTAAATACTTTACTGTTGCTAACTACTAATTGCAACTAACATTTAAAAGCCCCTTGAAAAAAACGTGCCCTGAAGACACAAAAAATACAAATACAGTACAGTACAATTAAGTTCAAATCAAGAGAAAAATTAATAGCGCCCTCAACACTGTTTAAGCTCTCTGTCCACATACAATATCAAGTTTTTGTGTGACAAGCACCTCCCTGGCGTTACTAATATTTGTAATTTTCCCAAGGATGTGGGACAACAACATCGTCATGCCTGTTTATGGGCAAATCATATAAATATGTAGCCTAAAACCTGAAGTGTGGGCAGAGGTTTGTTTCTTTATCAGGCTAGCTGTAATAAGTTATAATCGTTGGTGATGCTCTATAGGATTTTAATCAAGGAACCCTGGGATTATAGACAAGCACCCCAAAAAAGCCAGAATAGAAGCTAAATGAAACAATGTAGAAGTAGAATCATAAAGCTAATGCAATGATAAGTGATATATCAGTGGCGAAAGGGTACAGTAACAGTGCAAAAGCCCAGAACACCAGTCGACCCATTTTAAAAAATAAGGTTTTTAGTGATATATCAGTGGCGAAAGGGTACAGTAACAGTGCAAAAGCCCAGAACACCAGTCGACCCATTTTAAAAAATAAGGTTTTTCTTATGTAATAGTAAAAGTAAATCACTGCCAAGCCACATGGCTCATAAGGATGGAGCTTATCCCAAGTTTTTGTAGTGTGAAGCAGATGAAAGTGTGATTCTCCCCTAGGCGGGACATTAGTCCAGAACAGGTTACTTCGCAGCAATTTGCTGGTACCCATTGACATACAGCTACTGAAGCAATGTAAATACGTGCCTTACTCAAAGACACAAGTGAAATGCACAGTGAAGGATTGAAATCCTGACCTCGAGATTGGGAAACCAAACCATTTCCACTGCAGCTAACCGCTTCCACATTTTTTAAGGTATTGGCATCAACAAGTTTTGAAGCATTTAAATATCAATATGATGATCACACTGCAAAACATTTTACAGTTTAACATCAGATACAGTACAAACGCTAAGTATATTTGACTAATGCAAATCCCAATTAGAAAAATAAATTTAAACTAAATTCCTTCTCTTGAAAACTACTATTAAGTGAAAAATAATATTTTTGTATATATTTACTGGCTTGACTAAAAAATATGTACTGTAATGTGTCATTGACCTTTCTACTATAAATGCTATCGCCAGAAGCTACGCCCCCGAAACCCACCATTGGGTGTCACACTTAAAATTTTACCAGAAGGTAAAGATGTATGCGAGGTGAAATTGAGGTATGAGTGACATTGGATATTACTCATGGTTTACAATGCATTAGACACAACTTCATCTAGTAGATTATTAACATTATTAGATTATATGAAGGCAGTTTATAATATATTACAGTTGGCCATGTAAAAAAAAAATGTTCTTGATTGTCCCCTCCCTACTTAAAAAAAAAATCACTCAACCAATTTTTTTTCCCCGCCAAAAGCCACAATAATATCGTCTTTCTATCAATAGTTCAACTTCAGCTAGGTCTAGGTTTTTTGGGGAGTAATTATTCTGTCTTTCAATTGTTTCTCCTGATCAAATGCTACACTGGAAGATTCGGCAAAGTCAGCCACCTTTTACAGTACATGAAGCCTTGCACTCCATGGGGGATTCGAAGACTTGATATTGATTTTTTTTAAAAAATAAAAAACCTCCTCTCCCTACCGACTTTTTTACATAAAAAGTACGATCAACAACTCCTTTTTTTTTTACATGGCCTTATGGCATTAGACACACTGTTTCATAGGTTGATGAGACTGATTTCAATTATAGCAGTGCACTTTGACCCTTGGCACATGGGAAGGAAATAGAAAAAGGTTTGGCAGTCTAGTATAAGAGGAATTGTAATCAATGTTAGTTAATAGTGAAGGACATTATCTCAAAAACTTTCAATTGAAAGCTGACAATTTGAGTTCATCCCACACTATCAAATTTGATGAGACAAAATTTGTGCGATTAGTGCACTATCACAAACATAGATTTACCTGAATGAAATATTTTACTTTTCATACTAGTTGAATGCTGTCTCTTATACACATCTATATCATACACTGTAGACTTACTCCGGCTGCTTACATTTACTTGTAACCAACTTAAGCCCGCCAATACTTTCAAGTTCTTTCAGATGACGGAATTCTGCAGGGAAATCGTGGACATTGTTTTCATACTTGTAGGGAATATCTTCGTAATAATGGTATTGGATGCTGCGACCGTTACTATCGACGTGGAATGGATAGAAGCCATACAGAGTAATCTCATCGCAGAAAGTAGTCGCTATTGTGTAAAGATTAAGACCAGTTGTTGTGTAGTACTCATCTAAGGACCAAAACCTGTAAAAATATTATATAAGAATATTATTGGAGAACTACTGTAGATTACCACATTGTTTACCGATACAATGACATAAGACAGGGGTACAAAGTTAGAAGCCACTAATGGGAGATTTGGTTTAACTAGCGTTTTTAACTAATTGTATTTTGTATCTTCTGAAGGCCTTAGCCAGCTGAATTTCAGGGCAGAAAATATACTGTAAGCCAATTTGTAGTTCTAACTGCGCATGTCCATAGTGAAGGTCAATTGACATAAACAATCAATTAAACAAATTGAACATAGTAGGCCTCCAAATAGGTACGGCCTTTTTGGAATCATCTAACTTTTTAGGAAGCAATAAGTAACAGTTCTTCATCTTTACCTTAAATATTAGTTTATTAATTGATGCAAGTATTTGTTACACTATGCATCACATCACAGTTTACTATTTTCAGACAATTTCAAAGGCCGCCATAAGCCTATGCTGTGCGGTGTTAAATGATTGTTTATGTCGACTGACCTTTACTACAGACATGCGCAGAATGAATTGGCTTATTAATAATACAGTACTAGTAAAAATGCGCAAGCACCTTGAATTTGCAGGTGACAGTTTAGCTTCCAACAGAATTTTGCTTGATCGTGCAATTCAAGAACAGTGCTGATTTCTGAGTGTGTCTCGCAAAGATTTGGGAGCCTGTAGTAGACATTTTAAGTTCTATTGCCGTACACCATTAATATTTGCTGTAAACCAATATATTAGGAATTCTACAGCAAGAAGCATGTAATCAGGCAAAACTTAATTGTTTTGGTCTTCTCAATTGAAGTTGATAACAGTTTAACCTTTGACCCATAATGAACAACTCAATTTGCTGTTTTTACAATTTTTATGTGATGTAAAGTAGAACTTTACATCACATAAAAATTTCTTTTTGCATTATAAAGTTACAGTAACTTGTATCTTGTAATTAAATGTTCTTTGAATTTACCATGACGGATACTGATTTAAAATGAAGCGAGAAATATGCTCACCATTTGATTATTGCTGCCAATGTTCGCCAACTGTATCCAATGCGAATAAGTAGCTTGTACTCATCTTTCAACTTTCTCGCAACTGTTTGCAGCCTCATTCGAGCGTAAAACCGAAAGCGTACTCCTTTGGGATACCAAACTATGGAATCATTTAAAAATCTAATTTTCTCAACTGCTGCCAAAGTCTCTGGATCTGATTTATCACGAGCAAGTAGATTATAAAGTGTTCTTACTGTTTCTAAATTGATAATTGTAAAATTTGTTTTTATTCCAACATCTTTTGCGAATTGTTTTATGGGTGCGATATTTGATCGCATAACAAAATCATACTGAGTGTCAATCTCCTTACCGCATCCACTGCCAAGTAATATTCCACTATTTCCTATCACTGCACATTTCTTTTGTGGGCGTACAGTTTCAAAGTTGGCCTCCATTTCAGCCGGCATTCCAGTCTTTCCATCAAAAAGAAAATTGACATATTCAAAAACATTGAAACCTTGTTTAAAATCAAGATTTTCCGGTGTGTTATTCGCTGCGTAAATCATCAATGTGTGGTCTGGAGGCAGGCATTTCTTGGCAAGTTTCCTAATAAAAATTAAAAAATAAAATAAAAGAACAGTGATAAAGAGTATAACATATTTATTATTTGTAAAACAGGTTAACAAAATAAAAACTATTAAAAAACAATAAAAAGAATTATTAAAATATATACCAACTTAACAATACTTTACTTATTACTTTACTTTACTTTATTTATATAATTAAAAAATTATATAAATTAGAATAATTATATAATTATTATTTATATTATTATAGTTATAATTATTTGACATTTGAAGACAATCAAAAGCGTCAGTAAACAGAAAACATACTTAATTTTTTTGGCTGCATCCCATTGTCCTTTCTTCTTATATAGACTTCTCATAGCTGCAGCTTTCTCCAAAGGGAAACTGTAAATAAAAATTATGCTTTTTCTTGAAAATAAATGATAAATATAGCGACAGACTCTTTCTCTCTCGGTCCTATCCTCAGGGGTCCTAGATTTGGAAGAAGTCACTTCTGTGAAATCTGGTTAAAACCTATTTTCCACTTGAGAATTTATTTGCTTGATTCGAAAAGTGTGTGCATTCGAAGGGCATGCACATTCACATTTCTATTGGAGTTCTCGCTGCTTCAGCGAATCGGTAGTTTAAACTGTTTCTACGTTTTGCAAAACCAAACCAATGCACAACCAATCAGAGCTCAAGAACTGAACCGATGCCTTTGATTCACGCAAATAAATTTGCCTAGCTGAAAACAGGCTTTATGAGCTTTCTTAACACGTCTAATTTAATTTTGGTGCACATAGTGAAAGCCATCAGCACTGACTTCATGAAACAATTGATAAAAAAAAAATACTGTACATGGAAATATTACGAAATTTGCAGGAGATAGGTCTTTTTCCAAGAGAATCCTGCATGCTTACGGGAGGCTGTCCCAATTTCTGGGAGACTCCTGCAAGTTGCGGTAGACTTAGGACCTGTGTATCCTATCACTAGATGGCTATTCTACCAGAAAATAAGTATTCAGCTTATTTCCTAGTGCATTACACTAGAGTGTATGTCATTGACTGGTCTCTAAATCAGTGATTATCGCTGTGACCATCATGTTCATTGGTCATGACGAATGACCTTAAAATTATTAAGGACGATGTACTCAGTTGGGAACAACCACTGGAACAAACATAAATAATAATTACAATTTTGTTTGAACAACATGTGTCTAGCTGTACTTACGGCTCGCATTGTTGTGGCATAGGATACGCAATGGGCACGTCTACAGCAATGTAAAACAAGACTGAGGATGATACGAGTAGGAAGAACAGCGCTGGTTTAACCTTCACCCTCGGGGCTCTCAGCCGCATCTGTGTTTGCAAGCATAAAACAACAAATGTTGTTAGTACTTCTTAGTTGGCCTACTGTAGCCTACACACTCTTGGGTGACAGGAGTGTAGGACATGCTTGTATGGGTCAGTATTGGATAATATTAATTTAAATATTTGTCCCAGGCCTACAGTTACCTAGCCTAATATAATAATATAGCCATGTATTGTAAGTCATGTAGTACATATAGTTGGTGGCCCTAATTTAATCATAAATTTAGGTTGTTTTAAGCCTTCAGTCATTTTGCCAGAGTTACACAGCCCTTTTTAGGCCAAAATAACCCATGTTTAATTTTTTCCTTTATTTCCTATCAATTTATAATAAATAGGGCTGATAATAATAGTAGTATGGTCCGATTCGAGCTTATATTACAAATGATCAGGCCCAAGACAATCGGGCCCATTTTCATAACGATCAGGCTTGATTTGAAAGTGGGCCCAATCGTCTGGAAATGGGCTCTATCATCCTGGGCCCAATCGTCTGGTGGGCCCCATGGCTTTAGGCAAAATTAGTTCAGCACCATGCCATGGCTGTCATTTGTATTACTATTCGTTGATGTTTGATATACCGAAATAAATAAATAAAATTATTAAAATGATCATTTAATACAATTTTTTGTTTAAAGAACAACATATTTTTAGCATGTTATTGAAATACCTAGTATAGGTCCTATGTTATATTTGGAACGCAATAATAAATCAGAATGAAAGTGGACCCGAAAGTACACACTAGGAGAAGGACCCAATCGTCTCAATTTTCAGCTTGGCCTGTCCTACTAGACCTAGCCTCGTTAACCACACAGTTTCTTGATCTTGATATGATTTGTTGCTGAATGAACAGTCACTTACTTACGACTATAAAATCTACTCGGATTAGGCCTATGCTCACAGTGAGCACATAATATTAACTCACCCAATGTAGGCCTAACATTATCCTACCTATTCACCTCGGCCATACAGTGACATAGTTCGTCGGAACGAACAACTCAAAGCTCGGCTACTCAAGAAAGTGTGATGACGAATCATCACGCGCATCGTAGGCCTAGCGTTTACGTTGATCATACCGCTCTATATTTAATCGTCTTATATATGTTTAATCTGTATAGTAGACGTAATCAACTTACTGTGACAGTAAACCTCTTCAAAAACTTTGAAAAAACATGATAAATATTTAGAGAGCAGCGTATATACTGTTACTTTTCATTCAATAGATTTTATTGTTTTTGTACAGCATTGCATCCTGCGTCCTTTAAACCGCTTTAACAAACAGAAGACATCTGCGCATGCGGGACATGGGAGCGTTTGATCAAGGTAATTCAACAAAAGGACGCACATCTCGGGACATCAAAGGTTATAACTCTGGCATCGACATTCTAGGCGCACGTGCGTCCCTACACGCTGAACGTCACAAAAACCATAGCAACCAGGAGCGTTTGATGATAGGTGCATGCATTATGCATGCAGAGTCATATATGGCTCTAGCTAGGTACAGTATGCAAACTTTTCATCCGATAATTCATAATACCCACCCATTTTACTCCACTTGTTTTTAATAAAAATTTCCTCCATTAATCCAGTTTCTATTTTGAATAAAATTACGACAATGGCTAAAGGTCAGTCACTACAGCAAATCCAAGGAGAGCCTGCAACATCTGTGGGAGCGGACGTAGGTTAAATGCATAGGGCCTTATTAAAGTATTATAGGCCCCTATACCATATTTGTTTACATTTACTATGAAATAGCAGTAGTGTACTGTAAATAGGCCTACGATAGGCCTATCTACCTATTTGAAGCGCTAAATTACATTAAGTGTTTTTACACAGCGCTTCTCATTTTTTTTAAAGGTTCCTTTCAGACGTAACAGGCTTTCTAGATTGGACATGGATTGACCAGGCCTACCAAATCCAAATGCTAACTATCTCATACCTTTTCTGATAAAGACAATTTATCTGCTGAATCATGGGGCGGACACAGCAACATCTGACGTCTTGCCAAAGCTCCTCCTAAATCCACTCCAGTCTATACAATGGCCCATAGACCCCATTTCAGATAATTATAGGAATATCTAACAATCATATAGATGGCCTATTTATTTATCACATCAAATTTCTAGAGTATATTCGGCGTGGACAATCGGTTTTTGCGTTTAAAGCTGTGACCGGCTTTTTGTTACACATTAAGTTTTATATATGTAGTAGGTATATGTTTGTGTACGTGAGAAAAAAGAAAATTAGCAAAAAGGGTTCACCCTTTTATGCTCCATCACCCTTTGGCTGCCAAGCTCACTCTTGCTCACTGGGCAGCCAAAGGTGAGGGAGCGCTGCTCCCCTTATAAGCAGCAACCTGACGAAGGCACTACATAACAATGTACTTTCTAGTTCAAAGTCACATACGCACGCCCGTCAGTCATTTACAGCAATAGATATATCCAGCATCTATATTTAATATGCAATAAAAGGTTGCATCGTAACACAAAGGTGTCACAATTATGCATAGCAATGTTTTTTAATTAAAATTTAATTAAATCATTAATGAATTATGATCCTTATTTATCTTTAAATAATATTGAAATATAGGCCTACGTTTAAATGTTTATTATTATAATCTCACATGCTTTGATATTTAATATCAGATGTATAAATGCTTGTACAATTTAACCAATAGCAACTAGCATGAGGTATAGGCCTACGTACATTTATCATTATAACGTCACACATTTCATTTCCGAAAAGTTAGAAGTCATGAGTCATCAGTTTTACTTCCGAACAAAACATGATAGTGTGTGTCTGAGGTCTCACTACGAAAATAACAGAAGGAAAACTAAACCTTGATTATGATCCTTAAATTAACCCTGGGACAAAAACCGGAAAAAAAAAATCAAATAAAAAACCAGGATTACCAGGCCTTTCTTTTCTGCAGTTTAAATATCACTGACAAGCAGTTGTCATGTCAAAAAGGGCCTGTTTCTACAAACTGAGGTTCTTCTTGCTATAACATATTCATGTTCAGCATATGCGACCTACTTGCTTACCGATACCCCATCCTGTGGCAAAAATGTCGTCAAAGTAATCAATAGGCCTACACAGGATACAATTGCATACAAAATGTAAACAACAGCAGCTCATGCCTGTGATCTTATTAATTGAACTTAAGCCCCCGAAAAATAAAACAATTTAGGGGTTTCAAATGCTTATTCGATTTTGAAGTCGATTTTCTGTTGAAAATAGTTGTGTACATTTTTTTTTTCTCCCCGACGAATTGTAGTGTTTCTCCCCGACTGGAGGCCAGCTCTCCCCGAAGGGACACTCTCCCCACTGACGCCACTCCTAAATAGGCCCATATGGTCAAAACGTCGTTCCTTTATAAGCGTTACCGTATTTTTCATTTAGGCCTAAATACAAAACCTATTTATTTGTAATTATTATTAGGCCTAGAGTAGTACCTAGTGGCGTATCTAGGGGTCAATGATTAGTTGAGGGGGATAATGTGATTTTATGCGCTTTTTAACAAATTGACCGTGACTTTTGGTGGGGGGGGGGCGCCCGGGGGTGCAAGTAATTTATGGAGGGGCGCCGCTGGTACTGTACCAC
The DNA here is from genome assembly GCF_011630105.1 of Anneissia japonica. NCBI lineage: Eukaryota > Metazoa > Echinodermata > Crinoidea > Comatulida > Comatulidae > Anneissia > Anneissia japonica. Next base: position 350,891 of record NW_022716546.1, read on the forward strand.
TAATAGTAGCAGTAGTAGTGTATATTTATTATTATTATTTATTATTATTATTATTATTATTATTATTATTATTATTATTATTATTATTATTATTATTATTATTATTATTATAGGAACCACGCACAGTACAATTATTATATTTCCATGAATAGATTCCTCAGGTTTGTAAATGTAGATTTAAATGATTCACGAACGAATAACTTATAATTATAGGTTTTGATCTGATGAATAATTTAAATTTAAAAGTATGTTTAGTGCGTCATTTCAATTCTCAGCTCGTAAGAGGAGCCGTTTCCATACAAGAAAGCGACAAATTCAATATATTAGATTAAATAATTTAAATTCTTTAAATAATTCGACCTAAAATACAAAAAAAAAACACCTTTTAAGGTATTTGTTTTACCAGTCTAGTTATAGAAATCATATGTTCTGATCCAACTTCTGTCAGATTCACCAAACAACATGTTTCTTGCAGCAGACTGGTGAGCTGCAATGTTATATCTGCAATGTGGACAAGTTTGTGATGTATTACACCACCTTATAATGCAACTCTCGTGCATTTCCACTTTGCATTGTGGACATTTCCACAAATTTCCCGTAAGAGACGAATAGCATACAACGCAATTGTTCATCATTTATCGTTTTCTGTGCTCCAAATACCATGGGCAACTATTGAGATATCCAAGGATTATATTTAAGGTAGTCAGTTTATAGTAGTGCTATAATACGGGTGTCATATCATTAATCCTTTTAAAATCTATAGATATTTGGACAAATTCTTTTTTGATTAATAATCTGTTTGATTAATTACCATTTATGTGCTATTACTAAACATTTAATATTTGTAAAATAGCAGTAAAAATGTTTTTGCCATTTTATATTCATCATTATTGTATATATATTATAATATATGTGACGCGCGTTAAGCTTCATGATTTTGAATAAAGGTGAGTTATGGATTGATGTTACACATCAACTGTGTGGTATTTACGCTAGCATTGTAACAGACCAAGAGGCCATACAGCACAGGCTGTCCAAAAAAATCAAGACAAGGGACACACAACACCAGTGGTGGCTCCAGAAATTTGCCCGCATGGGTCGAAATGTCTGACAGGCAATGTCTGCCCCGCCCCACCCCCAAAGTTTTCCCCAAAAAATATACAATATAGTTATATATAATCATTAATCAACATTCTGTAGACGATTTATCGATTTCAATAGCAAGTAAAATAAACATGTAGGCCTATTGTATCCATTGTCATTGTCAGTTCGACCTTAATATGTCTCATTTGAGTGCTTTTGTGAGACTCAAGTCCAAATTTTTAGATGAAATCTTGGGCCTAGGAATTGTGTCTTGTACAATTGAAGCAGCAGAGGTGCAGACGATGCGATCGCACCCCCTCGTGTTGCATTGTATTGTTGATCTGAATTACCGGTTAGATTTTTAAGGTATACGCAATTTTTCTGGGAACCCAGAGGTCCATATTTTTAAAATTGTTGACCCTCAGCCCCAACCATGCTGGGGCTGAGGCTGTGTGGACTCCGCGCACCCCCTACCGCCAAATCATGCATCCGTCCTAGTTCTTTACTTTTGCTTGGCGGGCGGGTGTCTTCTCTCGTTTGATTTATTTACTGGTTTCCTCTGTAAGATCGCGCTATTTCCTACGCAGTGGTGGCTCTAGTATACATTGTCTGGAAAGACTACCAGAGGAGGGCCCAAGGGAATTTTTGATTTATAACCGAGGGCCGCACCTAAATTTTGGTGTTTCCAGTGTGCTTCCAAAAACCTCCAAGCATTGCTTTTACACCACTTTATTCCCAGTTTTAGTATTGCTTTTTACAATGATGGGTGTCGCATCGTAAGAAACAAGGTGTTTTCTAGCCAATGTTGCTTGCCGGGCCGCACACACATAAGGTTTTTAATTCATTTTCGCGTAGAAAAAGAAATACAAGATACAAGGTGACTTTATTGCAAATTTAAGGAAAAATGAAATGTACAATATACTTTAAAGTAATTTTAAAATACACCAGAATACGACGTATTACAAATAATCAGTAAAGTTAAAATTTGTGGAAGGACAGATAATAATGAAATAGTCGCGTCGGTATCCTTTATTCATTCACATTTAAAATAAAAATGTAGCCGCACAGTCTGAATTACAATTTGCATGTACGGTACAAACTAGGCCAATCAGTAAGTTAATGGGTATATACAATTCAATAAATGAGAATTAATTAAGTTAGCTATACTGTATACAAATTGAATAAAAAAGGCAATAACTAGGCCTATATACAATTTCATACAGAAAATGACAAATTAAAAAATAATAAGAAAATGTATATAAAAATACATGATCATACAATTAAGAAAATAATTATTCATTAATAAATAATAATTATGTAACAAAATAAATGGCACAATATTGTAATTTAATAACTATTCAATAAGTCAAATACAACTATTTCAGTAAATAATCACAATATCCTAAATTCAAATATGATTTGAATATTTAGGTGTATGGATGTCTTACGATAATATACACATTGGATTGAAGGAGGTTGATCACAGGGTTACGTGTGCAAGGGGGGAAATTTTCTGAACACTAAATATAATGAAATACAGATGATGATAAAAATTGGGCTTTTATAATCACTAACAGACAATTATCTGAAACGATCAACAGGCACAATTGACAATGCCATCAAGTACCGTATTCAAATTGATACATTTATGTATCTAGATCACAGTTTATTAGGTGCTCATTTACTAAACAGTAGTAATCACTTTCATCCATGTAGCTAAGAGTTAACCTAGATAAGCTGTTTTATTATTTAATTATTTTAATTATTATTATTATTTTGTTCTCTTATGAAGAGTCGCACGATCCTTACTTGAAGTGGCGTCGCACCCTTTGCGGTACACGGTAGTGGAGCCGAGGCTTATCCTAGGGTGGAAGCAACCGGAGCCCAGCATACCACCGCTGAGGTACCTGCGTGGTACATGGTTGTCGTGGCGACGCCATCTCAACATCGGACTGTGCGCATTATTCAACCTTTCGCGTTCGCGGGTTTATATCCAGTAATAAGTGCTATTTTCTACAATTTTCTCCGAATGTTCTGTTTCAGGACGGTAATTGTTAATAATAAATAATAATAAAATATGGACGGTGCACGAAAAAAAAAAATACTGGGGCGGATAAAGTTTTTTGCGGTTGGGGTACGTGAGAGGCCACACGACCTCAGTCCCATCATGGTTGGGGCTGAGGTGAGAAACTTTTGAGAATGTGGACCTCTATAGATACCCAGAAAGTGCACTCTCGTACTTTAAAAATCTTACCGGTTCTATGTTCATAATGATAAAAATAATATATTAACAATATAATAAACAGTGGTTTTTCTTAATACAGTTAAGGGGGTGGGGGTGTACAATCGCACCGTCTGCACCCACCTGCATCAGCCCTAGAATATATATATGTATAGTCATTGTGTGAAACGTTTTTCTGTGGGGTGGCCGGGGGGCTTTGTTCTGAATTTATCTCTTGGAGTTGGAAGGTTGTAGTTAAACAAACAAGTGTGAAACAAAACAAAAATAAGGCGACATGTATACTGACAAAAGCATTACTTATAAAGGACAGTGTAGGATTTCGTATATTTTGGTGAGTTTTTTTTTTTATATAGTGACTGAGCATTAAACCAGAGAGAAAGATATAACTTACAACCTTAATAGCGAATCTGCTCGTTAGTAGTGAAATTAAATAACCTAATAAAAATCAAACATCTAAATATGTCACTTGTGACACATCCAGCCATTAACATGTTCATAAAAAATGTCGGCGAATTGGCTGTCGGCAAATCGTCTTCGGCAAACTGGCATTCGGCGAAATGTGGTGTCGGCAAAAACACGTGTCGGCGAATGGTATTTCGGTCACAGTCTGTCGGTGAAACGTCCGGCCACGGTTTCAAGCTCACCCTCACTGAAAATCCTCTGCATAATATTTGGTCATCGGACGCTCCGTGTCAAATTATTTTTTCCATACTGATTACTTCTACCATTGAGTAAAGAATATTCTTTACTCCATGCTTCTACCTTTCCCAAATTTTGCAATAAATGGTTAAACTCACAAAGTGGACACTGAGCTTTTGGTTGTGTTGAGCGCAGTTTGAGCTTTGCCCGGGATACTCTGAACAGTTTTTAAAACTGTGCAGCATTCTCCTTGCAGTTTTCACATGTAAAGAAATATTTGTACAGTTTGCAAACTGTGCAAGGAAGCGTCTACACATTTGCAAATAGTGCAAATTGTGCACGACAACTACTTTTCCGGATATACAAATGTTCCCGATTTCCAAAAATGCAAGTTTAAATACCGTACTTAATACTGCCCAGGGACGGATCTAAAGATGTCAAAAAGTGGAGGGAGGGGGGGGGAGGAGGGGAGATCAGGAGACGACACGGCGTTTTGGGTGATCAATAATTTGTTTTCTTTCTTTTTTTTTTATTTCCAAGGGGTGAGGGCGGGGCCGGTCCGCAGCCCTAAATCTGCCCCTGCTTCCAGTGTGGGTCCTCCCTTATCATTGGAGCAAAATATATGTTCGTTTTGACTGGGTGCTATAGCTTCTTTGTGTAACTGAGGTGTGCATATTTTTGTGGGTGTAATTTTTTTTAGTTCGGAATTACACCAATGCAACTTTCTCTGTATGATTTGTACATTGACAAATAAAGTTGGCAAAAAAAAAAAAATGGCAAAAAAAAAATGGAAAAAGGGTTTCCCCTTTTATCAGGTTTGTAGTCCTGACGACACCGCCACTCACCCCATGGACCTGCAGCTGAACTGCGGGTCCATGGGTTGTGAGTCCGGTGCTGCCGCGGTGGGCGGACGGCGCACCGCGGTAGCTGCCGCGGTGGGCGGACGGCGCACCGCGGCAGCTGCCTGTCAGAGGCATATACCTCTTTCAGGCAATTAATGAAATATCCAGCAATCATATTTAATATGCAATAGAAGGTTGCATCGTAACAAAATGGTGTCACAATTCAGGATAACAATGTTTTTAAAATTAACATTAAATTAAACAACGTCGATTACTGTTATCTATATCCTTCTTATCTTTAAACAATAGAAACACTTTCATATTATTGTTATTATTATCTTACATGCCTTTTTTATAATTAATATGCATATATATTTGTGACAATTCGACATTTACCATTGTCAACGTCACGCATTTCATTTCCGAAAAGTTAGAAGTCATGAGTCATCAGCTAGAGGAACTTCCGAACAAACACGTCATTGATGATAGTAAATGTGGTTTAAATGTTGATATTGCAGTGCTTCATTTCGATTTCATTATACTGTATTCATTTATTTTAGAGGATCACAAAACTTTTACCCCCGGAATAGTTCAAATAAAGCCTACATGATCTGTATATTTGGTACTGAGTCATTAATATCATACTGTATTAGTAGTGGATCAATGTCAAATTATCTTGTATAGTATTTATTACAATTAATGCCTTGATATATTTTTTACGGTTATTGAAATTATTTACATTTTACACATACATATTTCATGGTCATACGCCTATTTCTGAACCTGTAATTGATTGGTCATTTTGTTAGCCAAGCTAAAACTGAATACCACCGACAAGCGCGTATTCTTAGCGATGCTGTGATTGGTCAGTTAAGATTGATTGACACTTATTTTTAATTTCCCTAATTTTGATGTCCTTTTTTGGTACGGTACCCTGCTTTTTCTTTTACTTGTTTTGTAGCTGTAGTTGTTGCTGTGGTTGTTGTAATTGTATCATTTATAATGTTTTCTTATTTTTTATTTTTTTTTTTGTACTTTAATGTTGTGATGACTTTTAAACGAGAATTTTAAATGTTTCATATTTATATTTTGTATATTACTATTAATCTTTCTGTACATTTCAAATTTTCCTTAAGTTTGCAAATAAAGTTATTTTGAATCTTTTTGAATCTCCGGAAAGTCTTATGGACTAACTTAATAAATGTATGATAAGTACATTAATAATTCGTTTATCAGGATTACCCACATTTTTTTAATAGTTTATCACTTTTTTAATTAAAAAGAAATATTGATCGAGTTCCTAGTCCACATATCAAGCGCCCTGAGCATCTTACATTTACATTATATGGATATGTGCGTTATATAAAACTACACTATTATTATTATTATTATTATTATTATTATTATTATTATTATTATTATTATTATTAAATTATATGAAGTGTAATTTAGACATGGGTTTCTTCTGCTTTGTTATAGTTTTCGCCGCACGACTTTAACCTTAACTTTAACGTTAGTACCCAACATGCAGCGCGATAGCTCCGCCCCTTTTGTACACAAATCGAAATACACATGCGCAAACCCGTAACTAACGTACGCAACGCAAGATGAACAAATTATGACGTCATCTGTTAACGTTAAGGTTAACGTCGTGCGGCGAAAACTGCCTATTGACAGTTCCGGGCATTACAGCCCATAGTGCTTCCAAGAGCCAAAATAACAAACCTTGTCCAAGTTAAGCTTCCATAGCCGTAATTGAAATAACGATAGAAAAAAAAAAGATAAAACAGAGATCATAATAAATTCATTTTATTGGAATAAATATTTTAGCAATGGACCAGTCACTATTTAAAATATGGTGCGAACCATGTATGTATGTAGGCCTATATTATTGGGATTTATAGGCCTAGCTCATAATACCGGGGAGGTCTGCACTGATTATAAAATAAGGAAAACGCCTTAAAATTGTAATACATTAAAAAGTATATGATGATGATTATTATTATTAGGACTAAGAATATGATGATGGACTTCTACTGAAATGACGCTGATTTCATTGTCTTTGAATTATCAAACTAGTTTGAATGTGTAAGAAAAAAATGCAGGTCTCCTTTTAAACCTCCCTCATCCCATGGCTACATAGCTGACTGCAGCTCACTACGCAGCCGTGGGGTGCGGAAGGAAGAAGAGCTCCTGCATTACCTGACGGAGGTCACCGACAGGCAACTACAGAAATATTCAGCAATCATATTTAATATGCAGTAGAAGGCTGTATCGTAACAAAATGGTGTCACAATTTAGAATAACAATTAATATTATGTTTCTTTATCCTTAAATATTAGAAATACTTATGCTTATCATTATATTCTTACATGTCTTTTGTTAATATTTAGTTTTTATGCATAAATATTTAAAAATCGAACGAATAGTAACTAGCATGATGTAGGCCTACATCATTATTAACGTCATATATATCATATCCGAAATAAAAAAAACATGAGTCATGCTAGAGAAGGGGCTTTCTTCCGAAAAAAAAACGCGTCATTAATGATAGTATACGATGGGGTATGAAGGTTGATGATGCACGTGTGTTTTTTGTTTCATTTTATTCATTTATTTTCGAGGATTATAAAAATTCTACCACAGAACCGGAACTGAAAGTTCAAATAAGGCCTAAATGATCTGTATTTTTGGTACTGGAACAAACAGAGCCCTTTAATGTTCATATGCTGTTAATCAAGGAGGTGCTACCTTGAATTGACCTGAGATAGCCTACTAGCACCACCTACGGTACTTAAATCGTATCGGTATATAGTAGTCGATCAATAAAGTATCTTGTATCTTGTGGTATTTAATACCTTGCTTTTTTCCTTTACTGTTATTGAAATGATATTACTGTACATATTACATGTGTGTGGTTGTGGGTCATGCACCTATTCTTGGACCTGTCCTCATTGATCATTTTGTTAGCCGTAACTAATACTGAATACCACACTAAATCCTTTTACGTTGATCATCATCACCACCACACATTACAATAGAAATTTGAATACTGACGAATAAGTAGTAATCTGTGAATCATAAAGTACATATTAGAAGATGTCTAAAATTAAAT
>NW_022716546.1:358835-391096 GCF_011630105.1 Anneissia japonica
TATGTGTATATATATGTATGTATATATATATATATATATATATATATATATATATATGTGTGTGTGTGTGTGTGTGTATAAATGCAAGTTGAAGTGATACAAGTAATTATACAGGTATTTAATATCCCAATGTAATGCTTAATGCCTCAAACTACTTGAAAATGGTAAAATATATCAATACGCAAAAGTAGGTTACTCCCCTTTAAGATACCAGTTTTGTAGCAAGATGGAGACGCTTGACCAAAGCCCACCAAATCCAGATGCTACGGTAGCTGATATCAGTGCCTGTCCAAGTCAATGTATATGAGAATACACTGACCTTTTCAGACAGTTTGAAGTACAATTATTAATAATTCTTATACGCAACAGAAAGTTGCATCGTAACAAACCAGTGTCACAATTCATGTTCAACAATGTTTCTGTTTAAATTCAATAGATATCATCCTATTAACTAAAGTTAATGAAATGCTATATAAAATTATCAATGGCATTTGGTTTGTTAGTATTTTAATGTCTGAATTTATGTATATTTGAGAAATTAGATTCAACCAATGGCAAATGTCATGATGTTTACATTATCATTACAATTAAAGCGTCTCCAGTCAAGTCTCCAAAATGGAGAGATTAATGTGTCATCGATTTCATAGGACTTTTTGTTTGAACAACTTCCTGGTTCAACTAAACAAAGCATGCTGCTATAAAAGCTGCATAGCTCAGTCGGCACAACTGGTGGTAGCAACTATGATCTGTGGAGTTACTATGATTCCGATCGCTACTTTCCTTAGTTTTCAGCTTGGGCTGGAATGCATGAAGATACAGCGCACCGTCTTCCGGAAGAGACGTTCAAGCCGTTGTTGTGACAATAAGAATAAGAGTATATGAAAAGTAAAAAACACACAAACCGGTATAACAGTATTATTTTACTCAATTAGGACACAAAGAGCCGATAATAAGTATTTTCCCTTTCTATATAATATTTAATTTCATAAATTTCTTTGCATTGTTCATTGCATTAGGCGCTTATAACTATAATATCATTGTAACAAAACTAAATCAATCATTCAACCTTAAATACGCACCTTTAAAGCTAGCTGTTTCACATTGGAGAGCTTTGGATTTGTGCAACGACGCGACGCTAGAACGGAATCACTCATGCGTGACCGTCCTAGACGTTAACGTTCTCGCATGCGCAGATGACTTTTAGTGACGTCATTACGTTCTACGTCCTACCATCGTCGTGCAATCGAAAGAGCCCTATTATCAAGTTGGATGTGACAAATATCCGTGATTTGCCAATATGTTATGATGACATCATAACACAGACGCGCATAACAAAGACGCGCATAACACAGGTATTTGTCACTTGATAGTGGGGACAGAGCACAGTGATGATACTAATGCTTTCCATGACTGGATTTTTGTGGGCGGGAATTTTATATTAGCGAGGGTGGGGAGTTAGCTGTCTCTTATACACATCTAGATGGGTAGTGTGGGTGGGGAGTTAGTGTGGGTGGGGAGTTAGTGTGAGTGGGGAGTTAGTGTGGGTCTTCAACAAGGGTTGGACGTAGAAGAAAAATTTCAAGTTCACTTAATACAAACAATAAGTTACCATAATTTGTTTTGATCACTGATTTGCATACACCCACCTGTATGTTCACATAATTTGCTAATGTCCAGGTGTACAATATGTTTCTTAGGCTCTGTCCACACTGTCAAATTGTATGCGACTAATTTGTGTAATTTGCCCATATTCGGATGAGATATGACATCATGAACATCAAGATGCCCATATATGTGTGTGACATGACATCACCACGCCTATATATGGGTATATCACACACTTGTCGCATAAAGCATGATAGTGTAAATGGAAAAACCTTTCCTCTACCATCTCAATCAAATTACTGATAAAATTTAACAACTATGATTTCCACATGAAATTTAACAGTAACACTGACTATCGGATACAGTACTGTATTACAATTATGTAATCTTAAAAGAATAGAGACTTGTCAACTGTTATCTTAAAAGAACGTTACGGAATGGAAAATACAGAATTTTAAGAATGTATTAAAACTTACAGATACTGTACATAATTGCTGTGTGCCATGGCAATTAAAATGGCAAATAATTTCCAAAATAAGTGACAACAAATTAAAAACCAATAAGACAAGATATAACTTCAGTTTCTACACATTCAACATTAACTTTCGTTGGTCTGTTTTAATTTTTAATTTATATATAATCATATCGATTTGAAAATAATTACTTTACGAAACCCTCAACAGTTGTCTGAAACTTTGTTAGTCCACATCACACAAATGACACTGTCAACGATCATGGTTGTATGGATCTTTATAATATATAAACAATAAGTCTTCAATAACTTAAGAATAAAACCATTAAATTTACATTAGATGAAAATATAAGCCAATTTTTATTTGTTTGTTGACCTTTGACATAGATATTTCGCAATTAAAACTACAAGAGGGCCTTTTACTAAATAAGCCAATTCGTAGTTTGAACAGCACATGCTCGTATCAAGGACAACAACATAGGTTATGTCGAATAACCTTGATTGACCTTGGATACAAGCATGTCCTGTAAGAACATCAATAGAATCCCCAAGAATTGGGTGGAAGTTTTGATTCTAAAAAATATAATAAAGTATTTACATCACATTACATATTATACTGTAGTCATATCAAAATTATAAAAAAATATTGTCAAATCATTTTACATTCATTTTATTTTGAATCAATACACAAACAATACCCTAATGACATCAAGGCCGTGCACAAGTACTAGTAGTATTATAATAGACAAAAGGATTTTAAGCGCAGTAAAGCAATTACCATGCTAGACAATTGCCATAAGTCTCTAATTTATTGATTCTTCCTAGTATTAGAAAATTTCGGAGAGCACCATCAGCGTCTATTTATGTCGAGAAACTTGTTATGTTGTTTGAATTTGGATGGGAATTAGGTCCTAATCCCAGAAAAAGTATAGTATGGAACAGCAAGCAAATACGTTTAATTCAATGGTGCAACTATGAGTAATACAGTTCCTCCTGATCCCTTATAAACTGGGGAAGCTCTGTCTACACTCTATAAACTTTTATGTGACAAAAAAAATGTGATGTGCCCATATATGGGCACGATGACGTCATATCACATAATTTCAAATTGTATAAAAAAAAGTCGAATGTGTTCAACTTTTTTTTATGTCCGTCAAAAATTTGTCAAATTTTTTAGAAAACACATTTTGACCAATAAGCAAACACTACAAATCACACCAACCAATTGGATTTTATAATTCAGTTTCATCAAAATACATCACATTTGATGTATTTTGATGATATTGTTCCATCGTATTTTATGTGACGCTTTTTTGATGAAATTTGATAGTGTACGCAGAGCTTTAACATGATGGGTAGTGGTAACAGAATGTCACACCACTGGCTTAATTTCACTTTTTTGGTTTCTGATATCTTTTCTACATTCACAGAACATGTTGGTGGGGACTAGGGATACCTTAATGTTAAAAATACTCCATTTGTGCATGGCACTGATCACTACTATAATAGCTTGATTGCTCCTTGGCTGGTTTTAGTGAGGCCCCTGACGCCATATTGGAGGGTCTCAGTGACGTATCAGCTTAGACAAGTTTCCAACATGGCGTCGGTGACCTCACTTTTTTCTGTACAAGGATTGACCGATGAGCAGAGATCAGTGGTGCACGGCCTTGTTTAAATAAGTCTATCTTAAAAAAGATATTGCATTTCAATTAACATTTCACTAGTCACATCAAATCAAATACAAATGGATTACAAAACATATACAGTAGTTTGTTAATAAATAATTATTTATAAGATAATTTTAAATACAAAATATTAGTCTGGTTTACATTCAATAAATTATTTGATATCAATCCAAATATGCCACTGTATACATTCAACCAATCACAAATAACTATGTATGGTGAAAGTTGACATTTCAAAGGTCATAGATCTGACCATATGGAAGGAACATTTCAGAATCAAATCTGAACATGTGACCTTGATAATGAGGTAAATTTTAATTGTTCAATATTCATTAACAGTAAAATAATTCACTGCACTAAAAATAATATTATTATAATTAAATATGGAACACCCGAGAATAAATAATAATCATATACAGTGCTATTGTTTTAATTTGATACATGTCTCATTTCTAAAACAAATTTAATCTCCACGAAAACTTAGCACCGAACAATTAATTTGCAACCCTGAAAATGTTTACTGAATTTTTATGCTTCTAGTAAATCCTATGCCCACATGAATCAAAATTTCTGTACTGACAGTGTAGCAATTTTATGTATTCAAGCTTAAAAAGAATTTTGTCTATATCATTCATTCATACAACTGAAAACATCTGCAGCTTGGACTTGCATCTGGTCATCACTGGCATCCACTTACACATCTTATCTTACATATTTGCCCACAATCATTCCTTCTATACCTGTTAAAAACATCAACATCCTGAGATCTCCATTCCATAGCAGTGTAGCAATTTTATGTACTCAAGCTTAAAAAGAATTTTGTCTCTCATTCATCCATACCACTGAAAACATCTGCAGCTTGGACTTGCATCTGGTCATCACTGGCATCCACTTGCACATCTTATTTTACATAACATTTGCCCACAATCATTCCTTCTATACCTGTTAAAAACATCAACATCCTGAGATCTCCATTCCATAGCTTCAGTTTAAGTCCAGGGCTATTTGTGTTCTTAAGCAAGGCACTTTATCTGTGGCATCTCTCTTCACCCAAAAGCGTATAGTGGGTTTGTATGTCAATATGGAGGTTACTGCAGTAGCTGTGACATGGAATTACACCATTAACGATACAAGTATGTGTTCCATAGGTGTTTGATCCAGTGGAATACATACTCAGCTTATTTGTGATAGTATGCGTTCATTACGTAATAATTAATAAGTGGCCAATCCAAGAGCCTTGAAAGGGGGGCGGGGTGATCGGAGGGCAAAAGTGAAGTGGGTCTCATTGATTAATTGAGGTGGCACTTCTAGCTCGCAAAGCACAAATAGTTTTGCTTCAAACATTTCCTATAAAGGGAAACTGTGGGGTTGTGAGCTACGGCATGCCCCCTCCCACTCATGAATACGCCACCGGTAACATGTTTAGTGCACACACAGACGCTTTGGTATTGTATACATCACCATTTTAGCAATATATTATTTACTAATATCATTGACTTAGATTAGAATGGAATGTGTGTGTGTAAACAAAAAAGCCAGGCTAAGGCTTTTTCAGGCCCTGCTACCCTGAGGGTAGATCACAGGTGTTACAAAAACACTGTGTATGTGTTCATGTTTGAGAATATCATCTAATTATGTCAAACTGCACTGCTGCTGCTTAATTGTTTGGAATTTTTAGAATTACTTCTTTGGCAAACTAATAGTACTGGGTTTATCTCCATTACACCGATCTGTTACCAGGCGTAATGCCCCCATGGTGTGTAGTGTTTTCAGACGGTCAAACTCTTCATGAAATGAATGAACTTTGTTGTCATACTCGTAAGGAATATCTTCGTAGTAGTGGTGTGGAATTCTCCTACTGTCCTTGTCAACATGGAATGGGTAGAAGCCATACAGGGTGATCTGATCACAGAAAGTGGTTGCAACTGTGTACATGTTTAGCCCAGTTGTTGTGTAGAATTCTTGCATTGACCAAAACCTTGACAAAACACATGTGATAAAGAATAGTCTGCTCAAAACTGTCATTTCAAAATAATGAAAAATATGTATAATTTTAGAAGGTAGCGCAGACACTGGCCAGGCTTCTATTTTTTGGCCGAACCTCCTTGTTATGTACTGAATATCCCCTTCTCTATCCCCATGACTTGTACAAAAAACCATTCCCTGAAACCGACTAGGACGCTATGGGGCCTATTTGCTCTCACGGAAAATTTCCCAAAAGTAATTCAGGTTGTATGCTGTAGTGTATGTGTAATTACAATATTACTTAAATGCCAGACATTAGATTCTCTGGGGGATGAGGTCCAGCCTTGTATATATCAATTATGGATCCTGACCTTAATTTTAATTTCAGAGCCTAAGGGACAGCTTCCCTTTGGCTGTTAATGTCGATCGAAAAAAAAAAGCTATTGGGCTTCATGCTTTCTTTTAGGGAAGCAGTGAGAAATTGAATAATTGGCTTCATAGAGGCCAGCCTGTCCAGATTAACAAACGTTATTTTACAAATACATGTGACATGCAATATGTTCATGGTGACATCACATCATGACCATATATAGGCACATCATGACCATATATAGGCACATCATGACCATATATAGGCACATCATGACTATATATGGGCACACAACAGTTGATAACCTGGACAGAGCTTAATAATGATTTGTACTTACCATTTAATGAGGGCTTCCAAGTTCCTCCAGCTGTACCCTATTTTAAGTGGAAGATGGTATTTAGTTTTCAGTTGCTTTGCTATATACTGCAGTTTTGTCCTTATGTAAAAGCGAAACCTTGTACCCTTTGGAAACCAAACTACGGAATCATTCAAGAATTTTAATCGGCGAAACATCATCTTTGCTACGGGATCTTTAAAGTCCCCAACTGACAAAATATTTGCTATTTGCCTGATTTTTTCAATATTTATAACTGTCAAATTTGTTTTCACTCCAACGTCTTTCATGTATGATTCAATCGGTGCAAAATTTGAACGCATCACAAAATCGTGGTTGCTATCAATTTCCTCCCCACAGCTGCTATTCAAAAGTATCCCACTATTTCCGATGATGGCGCAGTGATGTTGTCGTTTAACTTTTTCAAACTTGGCCGGCAACTCCTGTGGGGTGCCTGTCTTTCCATCATATAGAAAAGCAATGTACTCTATTGGATTAAAACCTTGTTTAAAATCTATATCATCCACATTGTTATTTGCAGCATATACCATTAGTGTATTTTGAGTAGGTAGACAATTTGATGACAGTTTTCTGTGAATAAGAAGAATTTAACAGATTACCAATAGAGATTGTTCAAGTACATGAAAAATCAGATTGAATAAACACAAAAAAGATGTAGAGACATATAGAGTACTACAATTGTTAAGTTACGATACCATGTGATACTACTCGGTTGCTATCGGTGACACAAAATGCGTTCAACCGATGCCATTTTCTCCACTGACAAACCATTGATCCCAATTCTAAAGTAATTATTAAGAAGTTGAATCTTAATTTTTCCTTGTAAATGTTAATTGATGATTAAATGTGTGTTCATTAACTAATATAATGCGAGCTTTTTGTGTTTTTATTAAATTTTGATGGTAAATTATTAGGTTCTAAAATGCCTATTCCAGAAAGCCTAATTCTAAACCATTAAGATTATGAAGTCATTCAGGCGTAATAAACGGTAATCAACGTCCAGAGAGCGCCACCTGGTGTTGTGACAACATGACTGTGGTACTCTATAGTACACAACTTGACTGAAGGAAGTAGCCACAAAAAAACCACAATTGTACCAGTGATGCAGACTGAAGGTGTGCATACACTGTACCCTGTTTTACTCTGAAGAATATTTTCATATCTAATCATGAAAACTGGCTGAAATTCTTTCTCAACATAGGAAAGCAACATTGTTAAAAATGTAATTAAATATTCACTAGTATTATTGTTGAAATCAACCTCACAGGTGCAATGTACTGCCCTACTTATGCACCCCATTTTCTTTCCCTGAATTACATAGCCATAAAATTTAGTATATTCAGTATAATTCCATAAAGTTGTTGTTTTTTGAAATGGCAAACTTTACCTTATTTTTCTGGCAGCTACTGTATTTTGCACCCAGGTTTTCGATGTATTATTGAGTTTGTTAATAAATGGATACGCATTCATTTGAAATCTAAAAACAAGACAAGTAAAGATTAAAAAGAGAACATTATTAGTGGCAAGATTCAATTGAATATCCCTTATTGTTTTGTTTTTAAGTTTAAATACGGGTCATTCAATTTCAAATCTATCACTGGCTGAACCACTATCATCTATAGCTGTTTCAAACAGCAAATAATCAATAAAAGAAAATATATCTTTTGCAGCAAAAGTCAACATGGGAATAATCTTACGGTTGACAGTGGCGTGGTATTGGATACGAGATGGGAACATCTATGATCAGGTACATCATGATGGAAGCCGACACGAGGCAGAGAAAAAGTGCTGGCTTGAACTTGATTCTCGGCTTTCGTACCTTCATCTTAAAAACTTCATATAAAAGAAAAAATGCAGAGAAAACATGAAAGGTACTGAAAACACATGTACAGTATTTGTATTCTATTCTGTTACTATTGAATATTATTAATCATTCTCATTACCATTAGCCATATCTTCCATTGCTGAGAAGCTCAAATAAAGCACAAAGTCTGAAAAAAGACACCAAAATCAGTCATATAAAATAGTTCATAATAAGAAAAAAAATTTTGATGATAAGAAACAGATGAAAGAGGGCATCAACCGTCACCCACCTACTCAGTTAAAAAAAAAATTAAAAAATTTGTATCTTATGATATTATGATATTATTATTATTACTTTTGTTTACTTTTGTTGTTGGGCTTGAAGCTAAAGCTTATTATATGCCCCTCTTGGTTGGTACTCCCTCCCATTTCCTCTCTCTGATAGGGATTAAATTAAACTTCAGGGAGTGGTTTGACCACTGTTTCTCAATCTCTGTTTTAAAATTAAATTGCTTGAACCATACATTCTCTAGTTTTTCTTCAATACCATTACCTTACTTACTTAGGAGAGGACCACTCAAGTCACGCCCACCACTACAGCACGGCGGGGAATCCAGGTTTGAGGTGGTACTACGGCAGTTGTGCCATCATAAGTGGTGGGTACAGGCCTAGGCCGTAAGCCTAGGTTAGAGAAGGGAGTTGTTATGGTTAGTTACAGTAGGCCTCTGTACTGACTAGCCTAGCTAGCCTAGCCTCTATAGGTTTATCTAGCCTAGAGGCCCTGGGGTCTTACTTGTAGGAAAACCAGCAGGAGCCTACACCTAAAATTCGTTCGTTCGTCGGTATATTTACCTTTGTGACTAATAACTGTGTTTTCATTCGTAACAAGAGTCAAGTTTGTAACACCATCCCTACGAGAACATCATGATCTTGTTTGTGATGATCTGGGGACTTGTAAATACTGTACAGTTTTTCCCATCCCACATCCCATATTTGAAAATCTCTAGGTGGCGCCTGTTTAGTTCCATGTTTTCATGAACAATAAACAAATTAACTCGCAAGTTACAGGCGGATTTCACATGGTATCAAAGAAGGTGCTCGCCCATGCAGCAGCGTTTCAACCATTTCTTGTGTTTATTCTCCCAGTCCCTGTCCCTGCCCCTTAATTTTCACTTTCAAATTTACATTTTTTTCATTTAAAACTGAAACACTTCTTTCTTTCTTTATTTTTCAAATTATAGATCCACTATAAAGCAATTGAAAAAGCAAAATTATGAATAATTATTGCCTCCAAAATCTTTGCTGTTAAATTTTCTATCAAAAATTAAATAGGAAACTTAATTTAAAAAATATATAATCAACCTCGTATATCCTGGTACTAGAGGAACTAGTCGAGTAGTTTAAGTTTCGCTTTCCCTTAGATTATACGTATCTCTTTTTCTCTTTTGAAGTCCCTCGGAAGCTCCATATATCTTTACACGTGTCGTATTTGTTTTGTAACAAAAATAATGGTTGGATTTTGCGAACGCAAAAAGGTCAGAAATCACTGCTTTATACATTAGTTCACACAAGCCATTGTATACATTGGGCCTATGGTTTATGGTCCTTATCCCAGACTTGTTCTACCACCAGAACCATAGGCCATAGGCGAGCCAAGATAATGGACATTTTCAGGAAGCTCTAAATTTGAATTAAAGGTGGGATGATGAAAGTAGGACTGTCAGACAGGCTGATCAGGTTGATCAATTTCATTGATGAAGGTGAAGGTTTTCTTTTCAAAATTCTAATCCAAGTTGGAAGAAATCTCTTCCGTGGAACATTTATTTTGCTGTCCATGGCAATACCTATTGCTACTGACTTCCGTGAGAGTTAATAGTATAGTAGTAAAAACATGCAAATAATACGTTATGTTCAGCATGGACGCAGTGGGGACGGGGTGGGGTGAGGGATTGGTCCCCCACGTTTCGACCTCAATGTCATAAGTAAAGATGAGCCTTGTTGAAATGAACTGGATAAATGACCCAGGTTTTAA
This sequence comes from Anneissia japonica, assembly GCF_011630105.1. Classification (NCBI taxonomy): domain Eukaryota; kingdom Metazoa; phylum Echinodermata; class Crinoidea; order Comatulida; family Comatulidae; genus Anneissia; species Anneissia japonica. The sequence goes on from NW_022716546.1 coordinate 369,123, forward strand.
CCAAGAAAAAGCGCTTTAGGCTTTAGGGCCAGCCTGAGTACAGTAGACCCTCTTATAGCAACACCAGTATCACTGAATTACCTATAATACAGGACTCGAGTGCGCGTAGTATGGAAAAAAACAGATTTTCGGCACACAAAGTAGGTAAAGTAAAGCAAATACATCAAAGACACTTGATTTCCTACCGTACAATACAAATGGCAATACAGATTAATTTGATCTCTATGCCAAAAATAGCTGATTACAGATCATGGTGATGTTATGATGATGACTTACTACGGTATATTATAAGAGTGTCATTTCCGGCCAGCTTGAGGTATTATTTCCTCAATTTTTTGCACCTCAGCTTCAACTATATAGGGCTAGGGTAGATGTCGGCTCACGGGATGCGCTACGGTGCGATTGCAACCCGTAAATTGTATTAAGAAAAACAAAATTTTTCATTGTATTGTTGATGTATTATTTTTAGTGCTGGTAGGATTTTTAAAGTAAGCGAGTGCAATTTCCGGGCACCTAGAGGTCCATAGTCTCAAAATTTTCCCACTCGTTCCCAACCATGGTTGGGCTGAGGTGTTGGACTCTCATGCACCCACTACCGTCAAATCCTGCATCCGCTTTTCGTTTAATTAAATTAACTGTTCCCTGGTCTTATGTTTCAGAAAAGATGTCTGCTGCCCTCTCTAGTTTGATTTCCATCATTGCATAAAACAAGCTCACTGCGTGGTGTTTTTTTTTCATATAGGCCCCCCTAGTATGTTTTTTGATTTGGCCCATTTGAGGGCACTATTTCCTGTTACTTATACACATCTAGATGTGTATAAGAGACAGCTATAAAGCAATTGAAAAAGCAAAATTATGAATAATTATTGCCTCCAAAATCTATTTGCTGTTAAATTTTCTATCAAAAATTAAATAGGAAACTTAATTTAAAAAATATATAATCAACCTCGTATATCCTGGTACTAGAGGAACTAGTCGAGTAGTTTAAGTTTCGCTTTCCCTTAGATTATATCCGTATCTTTTTCCTCTTTTGAAGTCCCTCGGAAGCTCCATATATCTTTACACGTGTCGTATTTGTTTTGTAACAAAAATAATGGTTTGGAATGTGTATAAGAGACAGCTTGCATACATTTTAATTAGGATACAAATGTCCTATTTATTCAGCCTTTAAAACAATTGTTGAATATAATGCCCTGGTTTGAAGAGGATTTAAACTAAAAAAAATCCAAAGAAGGACGTTTAGAAAATTTATCTTCCAGCGACAGAACAACCACGAATTATGTTCTTTTTTTTTCTCTGCCCACCCTTGAAATCAATCCGTGCAATAGTCAGGGTGAACTCTTCGTGCCTGGGTTATGCGATCGTGTTAGTGCCCTTCAATATATAGTTTAAATGTCTTCGTTGTATTTTGTGTATTTTCTACTTTTTAGGCAACACATTATTGGTTATTGGTTAAATAAAAAAAAAATTAAAAAAAAGAAAAGAAAAGAAAAAAAAAACTTTTCCTAGCTCAACCTAGGAGGCCTACCCATTTTTTCGGATTTTCCCAAATCGGATTAAAATCTGGCGGAAATTTGGCCGATATGTCCTAAAAAAAAGTTTTGCCGAATTTTGGCCGTGAGATGGCGTGTGTTTGCCCGTGAAGCGCAGTGCAGCCAGAGATAGAGCCGTAGCTGAGTAGCTGCCAGAAGCCAGCGTGAAGCCTTATGTCGACTAGGCCTAGCCTATGTAGGCTTAGACCTGTCTGGCGACCCTGACTACTACCAAATTACGGAGCTCTCACAAATAAGTTGGTTCGACTTTCTATGTTATTTATTTAACTATGTATATTTTTGTAATTCAGTCAACAATCGAGGTTATACCTCAGAGTCAAATATGAACTCGCCATTTTTCTATGGCCTACCTAGCCCCTAGTGGCCTAGTGGCCTAGCTAGCCTAGTAGAATAGGATAGGCCTGTCCTACCTAGGCTATTAAAGGCCTAGTCAATCCTAGGCTGAGCCCTATTCTAGGCTGCAGCCTAGGCATGTCTACTACTACTACTAGTAGGCCAAGGCATAGTAGTAGTAGTCACCGTAAATGAAAATGTACAACAATTAAATATAGTAAAAATGTAAATATAAAAAAAAAAAATAACTTTAAAAATAATACAGACAATGAGGCTGAATGTCATAGAAGTAGAGAAAAAAAAATAAGCCTAATAATAAATAAACCAGATATGTAAAACTTTACAGATAATGTGACATGTTTTCTATGTTGCCATTATAATAAATTGGTGATGATACTCTGTAAATAATTTATGCCTATAAAAACCATCATATCTCTGGATTTCTCAGGTTTCATTTGAATATACTGTACAAAATGTAAATGAAGGAGATGATGGTCATGACTGGGTCAGAGATGAGATTCAAATCATTGGTGCACATATGTGCGTCAAAAATTACATCAAATTATCAGATGACCAAAGAGGCAGTAAGCAGTGTTCCGCATGAATTGTTCCAAATCCTGCTAGCAGTGGCCGTTTCTAATAACCAAGCACCAGCAACAAAACTTCTGGTGTCCAGATGGCCGTATAAGGTGCTCAATTTATGTAACGTTCTGACAAGTGACACCCAGCTACAATTTTCATTGGCTGATATTACTACCCAAATAATGGTTACAGTACTGAGTGCTGTAGTTGGTACCAGCAGCTGCCAAGCAAAGGTGGTTGACCTCCAAGGTGTTCGACTTAGTAAGTGTAACCGGTAGCTAAGTAGTCATAATGGACCTTTCCACTAAGCCCTGCCCATTGGATATTGTTGCTAAGGTCCCACAAAATGACACCTAGCCCTGTTCTGATTGGTCAGCTGTAAGTTTGATTGACACTCCGGAAAGGTCCATTAATAAACAGTTGTGGCCGTCAAGTAAAAGTTAAGGCAAACACACATAGTGGATTCAATTGAACTACATTATTTGACTTATTTTTTAATTATTTTTTTTGATAATTTTGGCACAAAATTAGAAGATGAAATGTTACAATTTCCAAAAATTGTCAGAAGCAAACTGAATCCTTTAAAGACAAACCTCATCCTTCTGATGGGCATTAGGCTGTAGGTACTGTGATAGCACAATGCATGTAAAAGTATCACATTCTGTGTTTTGTTCACTTGACACTATCAAGTTTTTTGTGTGACAAATGTATCTGAAAACAGCTTAAAATTGCTAAAATTATCCATTTTTTTAAGGCACCAAGGGGCTTATCTGACAGCTTCTATTATAGATTCGCTGAAAATTGTTAGACCCCCTGTAGAACATCTAAAGCCCCTACATCTGAAGTCCTGGTACCATCACCACAGCTCTCCCTACATTAGTCCAGATTAGTTACTTTAATTTATTGCATTTCTAACATTTATTTTCTATGATTCATGGGTTATTTTGTTTATATTTTAAGGATGTGTTGACATGGCAACCTGTTTACATGCAATGATCAATGCTTTCAAGACAAGCTCAAATCCTACGTCAGGTGAGTAACTTAGATTTTAAAGATATCTTCTTCTTTTCGATTTGAACTTTCATCATTATCATTTAAAAGACCACAAGTTACAGTGGCGTATTCACAGGATGCAAAATAGGTGCTCGCCCCGATGCCCACACCCCCTCAGCAGCAGCCTGGCAAAACCTTCAAAGAGAAACATTTCTTGTTTTTATTCCCCCAATCCCTAATATTTCCCTGCCCCTTAATTTTCACTTTCAAATTTTCAATTTTTCTTTCAAAACTGAGACACTTCCAATATACTTTTCTGAAATTATAGATCCATCACTAAAGTTTAGATTGTGTTTATTTTCTGCTTAGATAAAGTCAAGGTGATATTTGATTGGACAGTTGAAGAGCAAAATTTCCATATTGTCTCCAAAGCAATGAACACATTTTCAGAAAGCTGTAAAGTTGAATTACAGTGTGGGAAGATGAAAGCTGAAGGACTGTCAGAAAACAGACTGATTAGGTTGATCGGTTTCCTTGACAAGGATGTAAGGTTTTTTTCTGTTTACAATTTCGCTAATAATATACCCTAATTTCCGTAATTGATACCTTGAGGCGAGGCTCCGGAGGAAATTTTTTTTTTTTTTTTTTTAAAGACACAAAAACCATATTTGACAAAAAAAAATCTTGGAAGCGGTTAATGTGATACAGATTTTTGAATATTTAAGAACTTGGCTGAAAAGGTGTAAAAATGGGTGGTTACCCTTTTTCCCCAGTTTTTAAAATATTCCAAAATCTGTATATCTGGCTTTAAGTGGATTTAGAGGGGCGGGCTGGCCTCGGTCCCTCTTTTGGAAAGTCAAGAAAAAAATAAAATAAAAAGAAAAAGGAAAAAATGATTGCCCAAAAGACCTCAGAGGTTATTTTCAGGGGTGGGGGGCCATGCCCCAGACCACCTAGGTTGTTTTTATCTGGATTTTCCCCTTCCGGGGGCCCTTTTCCCCTTTTTGGACATCTCTGGATCCACTCCTGAGATCACACCATATTGCTTTGAGAATAATAATAATGATCAGAAATTTCTGATAGACTATTGCCTTGCAGAATAACTATTTGTTGTTTATTCTCTTAATTTCAGATAGCACATGGCTTAAATCTGAGTTTGAACAGCCTTAGCCATTCTGGTCTGAAGATGGTGTTACCTCATATAAAAAGATTGGAAAATCTTCGTTCTGTGGACCTTTCTTACAACATTCTCAATCTTCCACGTGATATCAGTGGTGATGTCTGCAAGTGCATTAAAGAAGTCTTCAGCAGCCTACCCAGACTGCAGGATATATCTCTTGGCTACAACAGGATTACTGGCAGACTAATGGAAATTATGAACTCTTTACAGTCTCCAGTTCGAAGTTTGAGATTAGACAAATGTTTTCTAAGTTTAGGTGATTTAAGCTATATGTCAAACACAATGAACACAAGTCATCTCAAAATGTTAGACTTAAGTGGCAATACTCTCTCCAACTACATCAAGAGTCTGGAAAATGTTCTACTTAGATCCTGCCATTCTCTTGTGCAATTGAATTTGGATGGCACATCTCTTGCAAACAATGATCTTTCATCAAACATGCTAAAAAGAACGGCAGCAAGCTTTAAGAAACTCGCGAAATTTTCTATCCAGTATAATGGTTTTGTTAGTGTAGAACAAATTGGGATTGTGACTGCGTATGCTTCCATACCGACTCTAAGGTTGATAAGGATAACGGTTCAAGCATCGTCAGAGGTAATCTATGGAAATGAATTCTTGGAGGATGTTCTGCTTGGGGGTAACAGGTTTAGTGTTTTGTCTGAATATCAAGAAGCTTTGGATCAACTGCCTGGTGACAAGTCTCGTGTTTTGACTTTAGAAGTAAGGGATGAACTAACAGGATGTTTATTTGTTGATGCACTTACCTTTAGACTGTAATTTGGTTATTATATAAAAGAGGACAAATTTTATTAGTACTTTACCAGTATTTGATATAAGAAATATATTTATTTATTTTAAATAAATTGTTTACTACGCAGTGATTTGATGTTAGTCGTGTCTCACATCGTTTACTGTCATGTTTTCGTGTGCTCAAAAGTTAAATACTGTACAGTATTTCATTTTTGCTTGTTAAATTTAAACTCTTAGATTGGCCATTACTGGTACACCTCACTCCTTATAATAGGCTCCCAGTGGGAGCATATCTACGCGGGAGACCAACCTGAAAAAAGGGTAAAGCCTGGCCCGAGTGAGACAAATCTTCTTTATAATACAATATCTCATCATACACCTGAACAGATTTACTCTCAAATTTCCAAACAATTGTACGGATGCAATTGCAGCTCCGTTTGCGGTGCCGTGTGTTTTAATCAATATAACTTTCAAATGAGAACAATTCAATATCGGGTTGCGTTGTGTTTCTGTAACCGCATGCGCTTATTTTAATTGCTCCATAGAGTGATTCATCCATTTTGATTTCAGCCCTCTGTTTGGTAACATCAACATGCACGTGCTCTGTATAGATGAAATCACTTAAAATGCACTATAAATGCAAACACAACCAGAGCAGGATTTGCAATGAACCTAAATTTTTGTGACACTGGAACGGCAACCAGGCAAATGAATTCTTAGCTTAAACCTAGTTTCCATACAATCGCCAGCAGCTTGCGGTGATGCTGATTGGTCAGTTGAATAAGGGAGCCTTCCCGATTGCATCTGGAATTGCTACACAGTACAACAATTGTGCTGAAAACGCTGTAGCAACAGTGCAGCGATTTTATGGAAACCAGGCTTCAAGAGTGTATTAACACCCGCAGGGCAGTAGACACAAAATAAAGATCCAGAACAACGGTAAATAATGGGAAAACCTTCAATGAATTTATTTAAAATGTACAGTATTAATACTAAATTCTACAATATATAATTCATAACATTTCACTAACTTTGGCTACAATCTCAAGGTGTCTGAATATACTACAGTTAATTTATCACTGTTAGTGTTAATTGGAAGAGAATTGGGTAAACTGCAAGTTCAGAACAGTACAGATACCTACTAGTTTACAGTAAAATATACAATAATTATTTGGTTACAAAATCATCAGTAGCTGATAAATGGCAAACTTTTTCCACCCTCAATATTTATAATTGTCATTAATGATAAATGATACATTAATATTTGGTTTCACTTTTCCTCTATTTCCTCCATATAATTATATATGTGCATTTTAAAACTGAATTAATTATTTTATTTGCATACTTTCTCAAAAGATGATAATCCTTTAAAGAAAAATGTTATATTTCTGATAAATTTCATACAAATGTAATAGTACTATTGTAATTTGAATGCAACAAAATCACTTTAAATACAAACCAATAAGATAAAGTTTTGACCAGTACTTAAAAAATACAGTTTGTTTTTTTGCATAATGCTTGCCCCCACATTTCTTTGTTGGATGTGATGTCGTCATTTAAAGAACAGCTGTGTATCTAGGAACATTTCCAAACAGTAATGGCCATATTTCCACCAAAAAACATATACAGCAGGTTTTTTGTTTCGTGTGTGATTTCAAATCCAAAGCCTTCCCCTACAATTGCATGCCATGAAGAGCCAAACTTCTTGTCCATTGACTCTTTTATAAGTTTTGCAGCACTCTGAAATGAAATAAACATTTTATAAGGTTAAAAGTGATCAATTTTAATGATGATACAGGGGTGGATCCAGAAATGTTCAAATGGGGTAGGGGGAGGTGACACAGCATTTTCAGAATAGATTAGTGATTAGCACTTATTTCATTAATATAACATTGAAATGCGTGAGGTGGCAAAACATCCCCCCAGTGGCGGTGGCAGGGCATTAAGCCTCCCACCGGACAGGTCAAGCCCCCCCGTCAGACAGAGCTTGTCGGGCAGTCAGACCATAACAAATATAAAAATAGTTCCACACCAAACCAAAACATTGTCAGTCTGAGAGTGCCATTTCCAGCCATCCGGAGGTTCCTATTCTCGCATTAATCGCATTTAGGAGTAAGCCCAGATCGGGCCCATGAGCTTAAGTCCTCGCCTGTCGGACAGCTTAGCCCCCAGAAAATATATCCTAGGGCTGCCACTGCGTGCCCCCTACTGGATCTGTACCTATGGTCTGTTTATTCTGCCACACTGACAAGCCCTGCTTTAGCTCTAAACAATATAAAGAAACTTCAACTTCAGCACCATCAATTTTTGTACGCTCCATTGCAATTACATAACATTTCAGTGTTTTCAGAAATTTAGGTGGTCTTTATAATATTAATATGATCATAATTTGGATTGTTTTTGTAAGTAATTAGACTTAAAACATTCCTACTAACAAAATATAAGAATAAATATATAATAATAAGTAAAAATGTAAGCATTTGATATCAAAATGAATAAAAACAGTCAACATTTGAATTATATTATTTCCATATATCCATATTACCTCATTATTATTTGCAAATTTTTCACAGGCTGTGACACACAATTCCATTGTTTCTGTCCTCATCTCTTCATTCATATCAGAATGCTGTAATGATAGAGAAATACTAATTATTCACTTTAAAAAAAAAAAAATTCGGACTATCTGGCTTCAGATCAGATTGCTTTTTGTTTGTGTTAGGGCATGGTTAGGGTAATTTATTTTATTGTTTTCCTTGTCTAACCCTTTTCAGTTTCAAGTACTGTACCTTCCATATTTGTAATTCAAGTGTTGAAAGTTTAGGCTCTGAGGCCCAACTAAATGAATACCTGCCTATGAATGATTAAAGATGTATTATCCCTTGCTAATGTCAAAAAATCATAAAAAATAATTATTAAATAAACTTGCTCATATTGCATTAGCATACAAATTATTAACTAGTGCATAAAAATTATTGAATTTAAAAAAATGTGTACCCTGATTTTTAAACCAAAAAATTATAATAAAAATAATATAAAACACTTCCAGTGACTGGAAGTGTTTCTATCATTTTTTCTGTAAACTGATGGGTAGACACTTTGAAGTACACTAATTTCTATGTTCAACTTTTATGTTACTTCAAAATGGGCAAGTTAATTTTAAAAAATATTTTTATGATTTTTTTGTATTTAGCAAAGGACAGTCACAATACATCTGTAATGACAAAATTATTCCAGTTCAATGAAAACCTAGGCCTACCTAGTACTCAAAATTATAATAGAAATGCAACCGAATTACTGTACATACAACTTAGATACGACACACAGTTTTCGGCGTCGCAATTACGCTAGGCTAGATTGCTACTTTGCCAAGGAAAAACACTACCCTTTTAGAGCGATTAAATTAGGCGTAAATCGATGCCAGTGCTTGGTTGAAACCGAATACCTACCCTAATCAATGGATAACTCTGTAACCTCCGGTAGTCGGTCTCCTTTTCGTCTTTTTTTCCTTCTTGTTGTTCCTCCATTTATATGCTTTATAAGCTCCACGTAAATTCTGATTATTTACTTCAAAATGTCACTAAAATTATTTTCAAATAGGAAGAAACTGAATGAAACAAAGTTGTTTTTCTAACACGCCTCTCTCAGAAAGCAGGTTCGTATTTTTGTTGTAGTTACTGATGATTTGAATGGCGCTCCCACGCATGCTCACAGCATTTTCTGGTTCACTAAACTTCCTGGATTAGTAGAATAAAAATAAACATGACAACACATGCTGAAGTGCAAAAGCTCATCCTTCGCATCCTTCGTTGAGATTCAGCAGTGGGCAAAAGCATGGTAAGAATATCAATGTAGGTATACTTCTCGTCGACTGTAATATTATCGCCGGTTTTGTGCGTTTATGATTCAGTTTACCGTATGTTTGTTTATTCAACGAACAGCTAGGCCCTAGGCCTGGTCTACGTGTGTGTCTGTCAAAACAAGTAGGCCTTTACACGGCTTTTTAATATGATGGGATGATGATGCCATGCGTTGCCAATTACAGTATTAGCTTGTGAAGAATTTATCAGATAGGCCTACGGACCGGTTGTAAGTATGCATGACAGATCTTCACAAATTGATTTTGCTTGTGTTTGTTGATCTGTCCATGCTCAAAGACAGTTTTTTGTCCGGTAACAAAAATTATACTGTAGTGTTTACATGTATATCGTACTTTATATTTTCTCTCACAGGAAAATCAATCATGGATCCTGAAAATATCAATGATGATTTGAAGGAAAAATGGGAATTGTAAGTTCTTTATTAATTATTTAATCAGACATTGTTCCATCAAAAAAAAAATCGTGGTAATATCATGATAATAATAGAATATGATACAGTAACAGTTTGTTCCTGACAAAAGCATAAATAGAATATGAGTACCGGTGATTCCAAAGAATGACAAACGTGAGGCCATAATTGATGTGTGTAAATTATTATATGATTTATACTTGTAATAATAATTATATACAGTCATTAGTAGGCCTATACAGCGGTTCAGTTGGAACACATCGAAATTAATTAAATTCTCAATTAAATATAAGTTTTAGACATTAATTCAGAACCATTTCCTCGTAACCATTCATAAGGCTCATTCAGGAAATTGAATTTCAAATCTTTAGAGAACAGAAAGAACTAAAAACTAAGCTAGTGTGTGAAGATGTGGAACCATGGCAACAAAAAAGTGATTTTTCGGGTCTGACCTACGTTGGCGGTGTTGACCTGTCCTTTGTGAAGGGAGACGACATCAATGCTTGTGCTTGCTTAGTAGTCTGCAGTTATCCTGATCTGAAGGTAAGTTGGTGATAACATCTCCTTACATGAGTTGTTATATTGCAGGTGGCTGGACCTAGGGTGAGAAGTCCATGTTCTCTGGCAGGGGTCTGGCGATTTTCTGGTGGAGGCCAGTGGGTTCCAGGGGTAAAAGTAATTCTGCCATGTTAGGTACGTGAAAGTCCATAAAAAGCAAGAACATTGCCAGTCCTGAACAACATACTTTTGTTCTCTTCTTAATGTTGTAGGTGGTGTACAGTCGCTGCAGACATATTCAGTTGACAGCTCCTTACATCTCTGGATTCCTGGCATTCAGGGAAGTTAGTTTCCACATTGAGAGCATTGAAAAACTAAAAAAAGACAACCCAGAACTTCTACCACAGGTTAGAATTGCTAAATGTAAAGATGATGAAAATGATGATAGTTTATTTATTTTGCTATATAATTTATAACTGGCAGCCAATGGCTGAATTTGATTGCATTGCAATATAAAAACATTTAAATACATTAAAAAGGAGGCATTGAAGTGGATTGCTATATGCATTAAGATTACCAACAAAAACTAAACAATTACTATTAGGTGGCATTATTTTCTGTACAAAAAATATAAATTCTATTATATAAAAATAAATCCTAAATTACACATTATTAATTAAGGCTGATAAATTGACAATTACTATCCTATCCTTTATCAGACTGCACCAGAGGAAGCCAGCATAGACTGAAGCTGGCAAAAACTTGTGTTAAAACTAATTTAAGTTAGTGTGTAACAAAGGGCTACTAGTCATGGAAAAATACCAATAATTTTTTTCCCCCTATACTTCAGGTGATATTTGTTGATGGTAATGGAATGTTACATCCAAGAGGTATGTGTGATTGAATTCCAAGACTTTACCTTATGGACAAAGATCATTGCCTTTTGCTTCTTACACTCTGTGGAATGAAACTCCAGAATACATCAAACAAGCTTGCACACTAGAGAACTTCATGGCTTCACTCAAAACACATCTCTTTCTTTTACTGCCCCCACACCCCTCCACTTCTTTTCCTCCTTAGTGTGGTTGTAAAGTTCATTGAAGCTTTTGCATTGATGGGCAATATAAGCGTAACTTTTTTTATGGAACATATGGTACATACACCATTATTAACTCTTTGTTTGATTTTGTTGTTATTGTAATGTTTGTTTGTTTTTTTCATATATATATATAGAATTTGGTATTGCCTGCCATCTTGGTGTTATAACTGGCATGACAACTGTTGGTGTTGCTAAGAAACTCCACCATGTTGATGGTATTGAAAAAGATGCCGCACATGGTGAGAAGGTAATGTTCTCGACACAGTTATAATAATTATGCTTAATTTTGTATTAACATTTGAACCATGGCAGCCTGTAACACTAATACATGTAGTATAGTTTATCCTCCAAATTGAGACCACCTCTGAGACCTGAAAATTGGGAGTGGTCACATGGTATGGTTTCCAATTAGAGGGTTAGCTTTGTGTTAAAAGATTGTCATTTGTGTCTTTAAAAAAGTGGTCTCAAATTAGATGGGTTTCCTTTTACCTCTCACCCCAGAAGTATAATACTAATAACTGGTAGGGTCAATTACCAATGTCCTAATTTCTACCCAGTTTGTTAAGTATTTATGATGTATAGGCGTCCAATAACCAGGATAAATGATCTGAAGTACATAGAGTTATTGACATTGTGCACTATACATACAAATTATACCCATTATTATTATTATTTGAAAAAGGCACAGATAGAGCAATTGTTTTATTGTGAGCCATCGAATTATCATTTTATGCTGTACACATTAATTCTTACTGTAATGATATAATAATTAGTAATTAGTATCTACATTATAAACATATTTTACAGATTAAACAGCTGATGAAAGGTGGAGAATCTTTTCCTTTAATAGGAACTTCTGGCAAAACTCACGGAATGGTAAGTGTAAATTTTGTATTATGTCAAATCATGTAACAGTAATCAAGTTTGAAAAAGGCACCAATGTCACGTTAATTATTTTAAAACAATAAGCCAATTCGTAATTTGAACTGCACATGCCCATATCCAAGGTCAATCAAAATAAACTTATGTTTTGTGTATGTTATGTCAATTGACCTTGACATGGACATGCGCAGTTCAAACTACAAATTGCAATTTATCTATGTTATTTTAAAGGTACTGAGAGTCTGTAACGAAGCTCCAAATCCAGTGTATGTGTCTGTGGGACACAGGATAAGTCTGAAGACAGCTGTACAGTTGGTGCATCGCTGTAGCAAACATCGGATACCAGAACCCATTCGACAGGTACATTTTTCTTTAGTTGGTTTTACATATATTGAATTAAGAGTATTTTTTTTTTGTAAGTGTTTTTGTAGTTGGCATAGCAGATGGATTTTGGAATTCAAACCTTGAGGTCAGAGGTTAGAATTCAACACTATCCAAACTTGTTTAAAGCCACTCTTAAGCCCCATCTACACTATCAAATTTTATTTCACAAAAAACTGTTGTATGCCCATATATATAGTCTGTATGCCCATATATAGTCATGATGTGTCCTTATATAGTCATGATATGCCTGCGTATGGTCATGATGTGATGTCATCATAACTATATATAGGCATGTCGCATGTTTTTGTCAAATAAAATTTGATAGTCTGGACAGGGCTTTATATAGTATATTGAATGGGGGTACCTGATAATGGTGTCACACAGTGGTTAGAACGGTCTCTTGACACAGAGGAGCCCGTTTTATTAGCTAGTCTGCAAGCGAGATGGAGGAATTTTCTGCATTAAACAGGGCCCCATAACGCACATCATTACATCATTTATTTGTTATGGTCGCTCTATAACTATTTGCCCAGGCCCGTAGCTTGGGGGGGTTGGGTTAAGGGGGTTACGACGAACGGTCAAAAAAACTGGAGAAGGTTCGCATTTTAAAACGCAAAAATTGATATTTGTAGATATATTTACAATGTTCTCCAAAGTATCGGAGATCATACAAGCAAGAAGGTCCTGAACAAACCTCCCACAAATTAAGTCACGCTACAGGCCTGTTGCCACCAAACATGACACCACTGTACCTGGTTTCAAATAGGTAGAATAGATATATTTAGCTTGTTTACTTTAGCATGATTAGAAATACTCCTCCAGGAAAACGGTCTTTATGTCAATGTGCAATTTAGTAAAAGGTAGTCTTCATTTTTTAGGCAGACATGCAATCAAGAAAATTTATACGCGAGAAGTTTGGACCAAAACAGGAACAGCCACAAAGACCACCAAAAAAACGAAGTCCAACAAACATTAAAATGGACAAAGTAGCTTCACATGATAATGTTGATGGTGATTACGAACCTCACCTGGATGCGATGGCATCACTTTTTGAAGGAGGTTACTGAAGAACATTGGATATATTCGGTGCGAACATCATGGATTACTCACAAAAATCTGCACGACTTATTTGCAATGGGGCCAATACAGCTTTTGAGAGCAGCAGTGTTTCTAGGATATACACAAGCCAGCCTGCGAATGTATTTAGGAGGGGTCTTGGGGTGGGTGGGTGAAGCTCTCACCATTTAATGCCTTTTTTTTTGTCAGTTGCAGCTGGAATGACTGCTCCTGCTGTGACTTGAGCTCAGGTGAAATTTGTAAACATATTCAAATTATTTTTTTCTCAGGTACAGTACTGTATTGCAGTGTACTGTATTTTTAAAAATTATTTTTTTCTCAGGTACAGTACTGTATTGCAATGTATTTTTAAAATTCTGTTCTATGAATGTATATAGAGTAAATTTTTAAATTTTCTTATATCCTAGGTAATAAATTTCTTACTGAAAATTTAAATCACTATTTTTGGTGGTATGGGTAATATTTTATTCCAATATTTGAATAAAGTTAAATATATTACAGTAGATGTTTTCTTGTATCAATTCTATCTTGACTCTCTCTTTACCCAACAAGAAAAGACAAGATGCATTATTTCTTGTAGAGCTGATTTATTTATCATAACAGATCATACACATGTTAAGATGGTCCAATCACAGAGACATAAGTAAAATCTCCATGGTCAATTAAACAGTTGGTTTGTTTTTTTTTTGTACTTCCTATATTTTTACATAATCCCATCAGAATTTGGGTGGCATAAAAACAGCTGTTTAGTTCTTGTAGCCACGACTGGCACGACGACCACGAGCACGCTCGAACTTCCTGCCTTTGGAACGCACATATGGCCCTGTCTCTTATACACATCTAGATGTGTATAAGAGACAGAAGGTAATGTTCTCGACACAGTTATAATAATTACTTCGCTCTTAGTTTAAAAAACAAACATTTTGCAATTTACAGTACAAAAAAAATCAAACATTAAATTACAGTAATGGCACATGCTTATTAAAGGAATTCCCCAATAAAGGTGATACATTAATAGGCACAAAGTGAAGGAAAACATATTTGCATTTTGGACAGCCCCTATTCAGGAGATACTTTTATCGGTCCCAAATATATCCCCATTATTAGAAGGTTACTATATAAACAATTCCACATTAAATTGCTTGGTTTATCAAGTTTATTCAGGAATCTGAAATAGAGGGACCGAGGGAGGGACTTTCACAGGCGGATGGTGTGAAAAAGTATGATTATGGAACCTCTAGATGAAGGAAATGGCATTCTCAGACTTAAATTTGAATACCGTTATCTTTTTTTCATTTCTTTGAGGGTGGTCCTCCCCCTTTGAATCTGCCACTGGCATTGTTCTTCACAGTTGTGCATTACCTTGAAGGAGGACAGTATTCTGCCCCTTTGGAGCCTGAAGTGCCAACTGATCGAACGTCATTATCTCACCACCAGCATTCAGTATCCTTTTTCTGGCTCCACCTGTTACATGCAGAGCACATACCTAATAATTTTGAAAATAATAATTAAAATAATAAGAAGTACATGGCATATTACAGCATATAATGCCAAATGAATTAACATTCAGTCAGGAAATCACACCACAGCATTGTTAACCACAATACATTATTCACAGAATGCCATAGAATGGTAAATTTATATATTATTTAGTGTTTATACATTTCAAATATTTAGCACTGTACTTTCTTTCTTTGATCAAAATAATTGTTCCTATTGATGGACCACCATAAGTAAATAATTCTCCATTTATCTTCCCGTTCCCTGTGCTTCCCTCCCTCTTTACAGATACATTTATCTACCATTACAAACATTTTTTGTAGTAGCCTACTGCTTGAACATTGATAGCAAATGTCATGGAGAAGGCAGTGTTACATTCCCAATGATAATCCTGTAAAGGGTGTACATACAAGGTTTTGATATTTTTGATTATATTCCTCATAAAAAAAACTTATATTTCAAAATGCACCATTTACCTTCATCTTGGGGAGTGAAAAAATTCGAAGATCGTCTGTCACTGTGCCTACGATCACTGCTGTTTTATCTTTTCTGTTGGCTAGCTTCATCTTGCGGGCCTATGCAATGAATAAAAAAATTAAATTATTTGACAGGGTGAGATTGTAACAAAAGGAGAGGTTAGAAAAGGCGTGTTTAATTGTTATTTGCAACTGCGTACGTTCACGGAAATTTGTGTGAAGAAACTGCTTGAGCGGAGGGGCAACTTATAACTAGGCAAAAAGCCTAGCCCATCATCAATACCGTTTTGTGTCTATACGTTCCATCTTGTGCAGGCTCATGAAATCATACACGTCTTATTTATATACTAGGCCTAGTTCTTCAATCAGTGGACGAGGATAATCATTAGAAAATTATTATTTTCTCGTAGTGCATAAGATAGTTAATACAAATTTTACTTGATGTTGATACTCAATAAGCCGGATGTAATGCAAACACAGGCCTGGGCCCTAGTAAGTGAGTAATATAATGGTTGTATATCATTACTGTAGTACTATTAAAAATAAGACTGATATTTAAGGTGGTACAGGCCTAGGGCTCCTGCCCTACACTAGGCCTAGGTGCGTACTTCGCGTCCGAAACCGGTGTACTTCTGCGAGTCGTGACCGTGTAGCCTCCCCACCACCTAATCAACTGAAGAAATATAACAAAATAAAGATATCTTACCAATCGAGCAACAGACATAGGTTGCCTATTAGCCCTGCTCATAAACAGACGCTTCAATACGATCTTATTGAATTTGCCATTGGTACGACGAGCAAGGAAACGGTAGAGTTTGACCAGGAGCCGTAAATAGATATCCTGACTCTTAGGCTCGGTCCTATGAACCTTGCGCTCCTTCTTGTGGTCTATGTCAATACCCTTCAATCAAGATAAAAAATAATATAAATATTATTAATGAGTCGGTAAAGGCTGTAAAATGTATATGATACTTAATATTACAATGGATTATGCCAGATTTTAGTCGTCATTTCATTTGAAGCACCTACCATCTTTGTAGATATGGCTGAAGAGACCGCTATGCTGCCCTCAACGTTTGTATATTAGCAGTTGTATGTATTAGACTTCTGCCATCAACTCTAAATTTATACTTACTTGGTTCAATTTTTTATCCTACAACTTATTGAATGCGTATCATATTATTCGGTATATAAAAGAATACTTTTAGTTGTAGAATATTGATAAATACAAATAATAAATTCAACCTACATAAACAGCCCAAGATGAAGATACAGAACTAATTCTAAAACGTCTGGTCCCGAAAGTCCATTGTAAACTTTAATGATGGCAGCCGACACAGTCAACACGATCGAAAACGTGTTGAAAAATATCGACGAAGAAGCTAAGAAATTTAAAAGTCTAGTTGTAAAGAAAGATATAGAGCCTACTCTTGACTTAGGGAACCTTCTAGTCTGTGATTCAAATCCCATTGTAGGATTTGAACAAAGGTAAAATGCTCACTTAAGATTCCGTATAGCCCAGGTAGGCCTAGCTCTAGTAGTAGATAGACCAGCCAGGCAAGTGGGGAAATCACGCCAACATTTCCTGTCTGCATCATGTTTGCAGGCGATTCTGTACTGTGTGACGTGTAGACTGTAGCACAGCATAGAGGGGCTAGTGGTACCAGATCTGATGTACAGTAGGGCCTGCTATTAATTTATACAGTAGCGCAGCAAATTTTTCCGGTTACTGACTCTCGATTTATGAGAATTAATATGAGGAATAAATAAGAAGATTCTAAAAATTATATTGAACCACTCTGTCAGTTTCAGACTTCGGTCTCTGTCAATCATGCAGCGTATCAAATGTCAAAACAACCCATAAACAATACACTCGTAGAATGCACGATATTAAAGTTAGCCAGTCCATAGGCCTTTTTCACAAATCAGTAGACATAATATATTTAAGTGATGACGAACATTGCAAATCAGCGGTGCGTAACCAACAGAAATAAGATAAGCTTTTGGGCTGATTTTCTGACATGATATTTAAAAAATCACAACTCCATAACGGGGCATCGTATCCAAAAAAAATTTCCAGCAAAATGTTCTTAAAACACTAGTCTATACCAAAATGAAAAATGTTTTTGACCTCTGAAATGAAGATGGAAAAAGAAAAGCCTATCTTAGTAGTGTATTAAAATAGGCATGTATTACAGTGCAGTAGCATAGGACTTTCGTGTTGTTACTGTTTCAAGTAGCAATAACATACAGATTTCTCTTATTATAAAGTACAAGTTATGTTTTATAAAGAGGTATAGCATAGTAAATCATGTTTTTAACACAGGAAACTCTCATATGGTAACTAAAACAATGCCAGTTCAGAGTATTACTAGTACTATTGCACTGTAATGCATATACCTATTTTAATACACTACTGAGATAGGCTTTTCTTTTTAAATCTTGATTTCAGAGTTCAAAAAAAATTTTCAATTTTTTTTTCAATCATATAGTGGTGTAGAATAGTCTTTTAAGAACATTTTGCTGGATAAATTTTTTGGATACGGTGCTCTGTTATGGAGTTATGATTTTTTAAATAACATGATGTCAGAAAATCAGCCCAAAAGCTTATGTTATTTGCGTTGGTTATGCACCGCTGATTCGCAATGTTTGTAATCACTTCATGATGTCTACCGATTCGTAAAAAAGGCCTATTTTGTGTGAAGAGTATTAATATCAATCACATCAGATTCATTTTAAAACTTTTTTTTTTGATTTTCAGAAAAAACAAGAATGATTTTCTGACAGAATTAGCAAGAGAAAACACGCAATTGCTATTTAATGAAATATGGAAGGTGAGTGCAGAATCTAAGAGGGAAGATAAATACCGTATTCTCGCATATAAGGCAATCCGCGTAGCTGGCAAAACACGGAGCCAAATGTATGTGCCTGATTTTTTTTTTTGAGTTTTGAATCCTCTTTAAGGTTTTGCATCTAATTTGATATTTAAATTAAATGACTGTTTCCTTTTCCAACAGCTTCCTGCACAAAGAACAGAAGATGTAATAACAGTCAAGGTGAGTTTATTTTATGTAGTTAATAATAGTTGTGAATTTATATAGGGAATAATGTACAGACCTCTATGTGCTTTTACAACCAGAAATGCAATAAATTTAGGCGATAAATTATTCAACGATTTACAAAGTATTCTAACTTTCTTTAATCCATTCAATTTAATTTATATAGATTAGGACTGTAATTACAATATTGTACTTTTACTGATTCTGTCAATGATTGCAATATAAATGGAAAAACAATGAAAATAGATTATAAATATTACAACTATTTTGTCACAGAATTTAAAATTTAGAAATACTTATGATTATTTGACAGCTTCCAGAACCAGTCACCAGACTTCCAAGAGAAAAATCAGTAAGTTGAAAATCATAGCTATAACTTTTTTTATCTCTTTAATTAATCCCAGTGACCACCAGTCTTATTTTCCATACTGTATTCTTGTTCCCATTGGTTTTTAAAATCCTTTCATTATCCATTTTAACTTCTTTACCTATCCATCTCTTTAATGGATATTTCCACTAAGCCCTGCCCTTGGATATTGTTGCTAAGGTCAAACAAATCAACACTGTTAAAACATACGCAAACACATGCGTTTGTGGGATAAAATGTGTGCTTGTGAGACATGCCTGTATTCCTGACCCTGTTCTGATTGGTCAGCTGTTAAGTTTGATGGACACTCTAGAAATGTCCATTTCCAGTCCATCTTCATTCTGTCTATCTCTATCATCATTTCTCCTTTATTTTATCTGCATCCCTACTATCCTGCTAACTATAGTATCCTTCTTTCCCGTCTGTTTAAAGTCCACCTTCAGTCCTTCCGTATTGCTTTTCTTTTTTCTTCCACAATCCTTTCAATAATCCCAAATCTACTGTAGTGCAAAACCTTGAATTTAATCCCTGGGCATTTGTTTTTTTACGAACTTTGAATGGGCTTCTTTTCGAGGCTAATTTGCAAAGTAGAGGAGGGGCTAATGCTATAAATTTTGGGAATTACTAATATAAAACAATAAATAGGGACACTGTATTCTGCATCATGGAGTGTATTAACCATCATTAAATCACCTAAACTACTGTATAAGCCAAGCGTGTTTTGAATTTATTTTGTTTCTTTGAAATTCATGTACAGTGTATGTACTGTGCTATCTCGAAAAAAAGCCTTGCTATCTTGAACACAAGCCCACAGGCTTCTTTTCGAGGGCTACTTTTGCATACTAACAAGGGGGGGTTTCAATTCAAGATAGGCTTCTTCTCGAGATTAAGCCCCTTTGACTTCTATTCAAGGATTTACGTTATCTTATTTCTCAATCCTTCAAATAATCCTCAGTCCATCTTCATCTTCATTCCTTTCCCTTTATTATCAATCCCTTTTAATAAACTCGGTACTCTACATTGTTATCCGTACAATCCTGCTTACTGTCTTCTTTTTTTGTCCCTTTTAATAATAATATCTTCAATCCTTCCACCACAATTTCTATCATCTCTTCCCATCCCTTTTAATGATTTTTACTCTAATTAAGATTTCTTTTGTAAATACCTCTGGTTTTCAGTTTTTCTGCTATTGATTACTTTTTCTTATTGCCAGTAGAAGTTACATTTTTAAAAGGCCCTTTATGGCTTCGTCATTCATTACAGCACTTACTTAGTGCTATTTCTTGAAGATCAGAGCACTTTTGGGGGTTTTTTTTCAATTTTGTATACAGTATTTGCTAAAAGGCTGTACCAATGAAATACATCTAATTGAAGAAAACCAGGAAAAAATAAAATAAAACGCAAATGAAGCCAAACATCTCTGTTTCCCAGGAATTTAAGGCACAATATTATCCTCATATCCTCATCACAATTGCTCTCTTTCCTTTTATTATCATTTTGCTTTTCATTGTCTTCACATTCTACCTCTTAATAGAAAATATCTGACATGGACTAAATTATATAATTGTTTTAATCTTTAGATTCCAAAACCTAAGGCTACAACAAGGTGGGAGAAATTTGCACAGATGAAAGGAATACAAAATAAGAAAAAGAGTCGCAAAGTGTGGGATGAAGAATTACAGGTAGGTTTGAAAATAATAGTTCTTAATTGTTTAAGATTTAATTATTTTGACTTGTATAGTTATTGAAGGTTAAAATAAAAAATATTCAAATCATTCATTGATGTATACAATTTTTGTTAATTTATTAAGGTATGAGCAATGTCTCTTGCATATTGCACTGCATAGCTAACAATCTACTTGGGTTTTTTTCTCAGAAATGGGTGCCAAGATGGGGATTCCAAAGTAAGGGTGACCTTAAGAGAGATTGGTTATTAGAGGTGCCACAAAAAGCAGGTAAGCATTCATTAATAATACAATTCTTTAAAAAAGTTTCTGTTCATCAAAAAATTCTTTTACAAGAATTGCTGTTTTTCCTGTTTCGCAGACCCATATGAAGATCAGTTTGCTAAAAAAAAGAAAGAGAAGAAGGAACGTGTTGCAAAGAATGAACTTCAAAGGCTCCGGAATATTGCACGCAACAGCAAAAAGAAAGGTAATTATTTATGATTTATATTCTTTTACTCACATTTGTACCCACACCAGTTGCAGGGGCGGATCCAGAAATGTCGGAAAGTGGGGCCAATCAAGATAACACTACCCTACCCTATGTGGTTTGGTGGCATGCCCCCGCAAAATTTTTGTTTTTTAGATGGCCCAAAAAATAATCTCGGAGGTGTTTTGGTTGATCATTTTTTACTTTTTCTTTCTTTTTTTTTTTTACTTTCCAAAAAGGGGGAGGGAGTGGGGCCGGCCCCAAGTTACAGGATGGAACGATGCCCTACGTGTTATGTGCGAGTTATGAGGCATAGGGAGTGGAATTGTGAGGATAGCAAACATCCTGGCAATTTAAGGGATTTGAGCCCATGCCCATGACCACTAGACAATTTCTAGGATGAACAAAATATATTAATGTAGTATTGCTTTGAATCATGCTCTATGATGACACTCTGTAAATCTATGTCACATCACATGACCATAAATATTGTTATGGTTTAAAATCTCATAAATTAAAAATAATGTTGGATGTGTTAGTATTTATTTCCAATGTTTTACCTTAAATTATTACTTCAAAGCAAGCAAAATTGTGTCAAATCACCGGTGTCAAGTAAACTCAAAAAGTATGTCAAAGGTTATGTCCTTAAGTGACAACATCTTCTCAACTGCTACAATGTGATATGACCTCAAAGTTTATCAAATGACTCAAGTATCTAATAAGGGGGCAGATCCAGAATTTTTCAAAGAGGGTGGCATCAAATTCTTAGGATAGATAAGTAGGAAGTCCTAACTGTA
>NW_022716546.1:391408-399311 GCF_011630105.1 Anneissia japonica
GGTGTATATATATGTGTATATGTATGTGTATATATATACACGTATATATATATAGGGCCTATATACTTTTTAAGTCATGTATCATGCATAGGAACGTTGACGCCTGCAAGGCTCTGGTTTGCTTTTTCTTTCTTTTTTTTTTTTACTTTCCAAAAAGGGGGATTGAGTGGGGCCGGCCCCGAGTTACAGGATGGAACGATGCCCTACGTGTTATGTGCGATTTATGAGGCATAGGGAATGGAATTGTGAGGATAGCAAACATCCTGGCAATTTAAGGGATTTGAGCCCATGACCTGTGTTTAGAAGGCAAGCTCCTGAACCACTAGACCATTTCTAGGATGAACAAAATATATTGATGTAGTATTGCTTTGAATCATGCTCTATGATGACACTCTGTAAATATATGCCACATCACATGACCATAAATATATATGGTTTAAAATCTCATAAATTAAAAATAATGTTGGATGTGTTAGTATTTATTTCCAATGTTTTACCTTAAATTATTACTTCAAAGCAAGCAAAATTGTGTCAAATCACCTGTGTCAAGTAAACTCAAAAAGTATGTCAAAGGTTATGTCCTTAAGTGACAACATCTTCTCAACTGCTACAATGTGATATGACCTCACATGACTCAAGTATCTAATAAGGGGGCAGATCCAGAATTTTTCGAAGAGGGTGGTATCAAATTCTTAGGATAGATAAGTAGGAAGTCCTAACTGTAGCAGCAGTGACATAATGAAGGGGCCAGAGACCCTGTTGATACTGTACATTTTGTAGTTGTCTTCTATTTTTTCTTGTTCCAATACATGGCATTGGTTGTGGTATGTATTGAAATTAAAAAATAGGTGGGTAATGGTGTATCCTCACTGAATAAGCTTCGGTCAATGTGCATGTAATAATTCATGGTGTTTGTTTCTTTTTCCTCAGTTCCAGGCGTAGGTGCCACACCCACAGTTGATAAACCTAACAAATCACAGCTTACACAAGCGCTACAAATGGCTCAAAAGTCTACAGCATCACTTGGAAAATTTGACAAGAAATTGGTAAAAAACATATTTTATTTGTTAATTAGTAATTAGAGGTGTATTAATTATGGTGTTAGTAATATATTGTGCACAAATTCTCTTCAGGTTTTGAGAGAGCGTTTGTATGTTACAGTTGCAGTTTAGTTTTTCAATATTGTCTTTCAACCCAGGAGGATAAATATGTACCCGATATGGTTCAATCAATACCAAGCACTGATTTTAGCTGCTTGTGGAATAAGGTTCTCCTGGGAGCTGAGGATATGTTCCATAGGTGTTAGATTGTTATTGGTTAAAATTTTTGCTATTATTATTATTAATGATTATAATTTGCTGTAATTTTATGCAGACTGTTTTGAAGCTGTATCTTGGTGGTTAATACTGTATGATTACCCACCAGGTTTCGAATTTCCTCAAAATGATCCATCAGCAAAAAATTTGCTGTGGGCTATGGCTTTACTACATCAATTTATTCTTCTTTTACCATAACAATCAACAGTTTTTATTGTTGGGTAAAATCCATTGCTAGGTTTAGCTGGGTTAAGCAACTTGACAGCTAAAAGCTTGCTGTCGATTCTGGGATTTAGTGGAAGGCCCTTTCTACAGCAATTGCTGTCTGGAAATTCAAACCCTGCCCTCCAATCTCAAAATTGTTATCATAATTCTTATTCATTACTTTCATTTTTCATAAGTTTCTTATTGTAAGACACTTGCTGTAGAATGAGGAATAACTAAATATGTAAATAAACAAGCAACAAACAAACAAATAATTATGATTATGTTTTTACTATAGCTTTATTTGTTACTTTATATTTAGATTAGTCAAGAATTTTTATACCTTGTTAAGCAAACCCGCTGCCCACTAATAACGATAATTTCGAATAAAGATAAAATTTTATTTTTGGTCAATTAGCGCACATGCCACTATAAAAAAATGAAAATTTAAAAAAAAAAGGTTTTTCTTTATTTTTTTTAAGCCCACCGCTGCCTTGAAATTTTCAAAAATAAGATATGTGTATTTCTTCCTAATTATATTCATTTAATGCATTTAAGCATCTCATTACTACACGTTTACATTCACTAATAAAATTTTATTTTTATTTTCTCCTCTGTCTGGATGTTTTTGGCAAAATGTTATTTATTAATTTTTTTCCGCCCTTCTCCGATGATCTTTAAAAAAATAAGTTTGTAAAACAAGGTATAAAAAAGTCTCGACTTATGCACAGTGAATTGTAATTTGCACTAAATATTGATTCCACTTTTGTCACTTAGCCTAAAGAACCAACTCAGAGAAATACAGGAAAAAAGAGAAAGGTAGGGACACCTATTGGTTTGTTTTGTTTATCTTACTATTAAAAATGTCGTTTTGTGTCTTATTTTGTGAATACTTAACTGAGTGAATTGATTTAAGCCAGATTCCTAATGAAACTTACCAACGAAAAATAATAGAATCGTCCCGACTCATCAACGTTATGTAACCAGCCTCAATTTTCCTTCAGATCGCATTCAAGCTTACTTTATAAAATGTTTGTATTTAAGCACTTCCCTGATTGAAAAAGGTTTGTTAAATACTCATCGAGATTGTGGTGGTTTATGCTCATTATTTAAATGTCTTTTTTTATTGATTTTGAAGTTTCAACCTGTGATTGGCGCATTAAACGCAGAGAAGGATAGAGAGCGACAGATATTGGAAACGCTCAACAAAAAAGGGAAAATTAATGTTAACCAGGTTTGTGTACAAATCCTAAAATTTCCGTGTTTATCTACTATAGGATAGTATTTAGGTATATCTTGGGGTGTCCTGTGGTCTATCCAAGTTAGTCTATGTTAGTTCAGGGTAGTCAGTAGATCTGCCCACTGTAGGCTGTAGGTACTGTATATCCAGGGTAGTCAGTAGGTCTGTCCAGTATAGGCAGTAGGAATAGCCAGGGTAGTCAGTAAGTCTGTCCAGGGTAGGCTGTAGGTGTATTCAGGGTAGTCAGTAGGTCTGTCCAGCATAGGCAGTAGGAATAGCCAGGGTAGTCATTAAGTCTGTCCAGGTTAGGCTGTAGGTATATCAAGTGTAGTCAATAGGTCTGTCCAGCATAGGCAGTAGGAATAGCCAGGGTAGTCAGTAAATCTGTCCAGGGTAGTCAGTAGATCTGTCCAGCATAGGCAGTGGGTAGGAATATCCAGGGTAGTCAGTGAGCCTGTCCAGCGTAGGCTGTAGGTATATCCAGGGTAGACAGTACTGTACGTCTATTCAAGGTAGTCTGAGGATTTATCCATGTAGTCTGTCAGTCTATTCAGAGTAGCCCTTGTGTTGTCTAGTGTAGCTTGTAGGTCTATAATATTATCCTGTGTATCTGGGATAGGCAGTAGGCCTATCCAATGTAGGCTGTCTTTGTCCCACGTAGGATCAAAATACAATCATTTTAGCAATTAGTAGAATGGAATGCAATATTTTTTCATAAATGTACAATATTTCTGATTCTATGAATGATTTCAAATATATACCAATTTTATGAGGTATCAGTTATTTGTTTATAGTCTGTTTTAATTAGATAATAATAATTATTTTTTTTAGATTGTGGTTTTCATATGAATTCTGATTTAAATTTGATGATAAATTTATGATATAAAGTACTGAATTAATTTTATTCTTTCCAAATGATTAGGCTGTAAACAGGGAGATCATGGATGACCAATTAACAGGCCCAGGAGAAAAGAAAGAAAAGAAGTCAAAGAAAAAGGGCAAAGGCCAAAACAGGGCTTTACCCAAATCGAACAGGGGACCAAACAAAAAGTCAAAAAGTAAAGGCAGACATCGATAGCAGGGAAATGATGCAAAACAACAGTAGTTAAGGGACAATCTTTATGTGAAAAATACAGTTGATGATATTTAAAAGTGTTTTTTAAGAAATTACTTCTGACTTTACTTTTACAAAGATCGTGTCTACTGTGATATTTTGTGGATATAGCTCTTCTTCATGTTTTGTTGAATTGCAGTTACATTTAGTGGAGTTTATCTAAAGTACCGTATGAGAGTCTGTCCAGGGTGGTCCAGTCTGTCCAGGGTAGTCCAGCCTATCCAGGGTATTTTAATGGAAATGTGAAAGGCTTTGCAACTATCAGATGTACACTGATTACTACTGTACTTGGATAAGGATATCAATAAATTATTAGATCAAATGTATCACAGATGTTGATTTCTATACTGTACCATAAAAACGGTAAAAGTAAAACTAAGAGTGTTAAGAGAAAAACCCAAAACTCTGTTATTGTGCTTAATACGCAATTCAGCACAATGATGCTGCGAGTTATGGGTTATTCTCCTACCTTTACCTTGCACATAGACATGGTCGGTGACTACCTAGCAGCTGTATCAATCAATTAATAATATACATTTATTCAATCAATAGATGAACATAACAAAAATTATTAAATTTTAATAACATAATTCCATTGATAAGGATCAAGTTATAGAAGCAGTTTGGCTTGTCTCAATTGACCCTTATATAGGTGCTTGTAGTAGCTTTGTTTATATCTCACAACAATGGAGTTGAAGTGAACCAGAGCATCAGAGTGGCCCCTATTCACAGTGGCTTATGTAGGAGTTTTGAAATGGGGGAAGAGTGAAAGTGGAGTTGGGGGATCTAGGTTGCAAAATACAGTGATTTTTAACTATTTGGACTTTTTTTGCTTCAGATATTTAAAATGTGCTCCAGCCAGAAGTACTGTACTGTACTGACCTTCCATTTTAAGTCAGTTTATCTTTCTTGGTTTACTAACAGAACAAATTTTCTGGAACCAGTGCTGATGTTAAGGCTGTAGTTAGCTTTTGCCCTGCCTAATTCACTCGACCCACCCAAAAATAAATTAGTTTATACATCAATCTCTCAGCTATAGCTACTTTTATGTGTTTTAGTATGTTACATGTTTCATTGACTATTCGCAATTTATAGTAATCGCAGCAATAGCCAAAATGAGTATACAAAATCTAATTATTTAAATAGAATCTACCACATAAAATTGTACGAAAGGAATTCTTCACACAAAACACTCTTAAACAATCCTAATTTGTCTGGGGGTCATAGCAAAGTATTGGTCATTCTTCCAATCAATCAAAGTTATCAAGGTCTTTATAAAGTATTGTAGTCTGTGGGTTAACTTCTTTAACATAGATCTGTGTCGATTACATAGTCCTGTCAGTAACTATCTGTGTGTTGTTGCAGCCTGATTAAATTTTCCCTAAAAAACCTTCAATAAATACCGATAAAACTTTACATTTCTTTAAGTATATCACTTTTATTCACAAAAGGAATCAAACACAAATTACAAAAATTATTTATACATTATGTCTTGGTTTCTACTGTACTTTTTTTTTTGTAAGTTGTGTCTAAAGATCCAAAATATGGTATATGGTATCTAGAATGATCTGCTTGATTTTACTTCAGAAAAAAGCTAAATAATATTTGTGACAGACTCTGGCAAAACCCTCAATTTGTTGCAATTTATAATTAATTTTGAACATTTTTTTTGTTTTTGCATTTTATAAAAGAAAATATACTGAAGTACATTTCTGCAAAATATCAATCACTAAATGTAACTGAAAAGTATATTAAGTATTTTTAAAATACAAATCTTATTTTGGAATCTTTGGAAGCTGTTTTCTCAAAACCAACATGGCTGATATCCAGTGAATTAAATATTCACAGCTTCGCTAAAATACTCAACTAATTTCCATCAAATAAACACTTTAAAAAAAAAAACTTCATGCAAAATCTAAAAACACCAAAAACTCAATTTTGAATTTTTCCTACAAACGGCTAATTTTGCCAGATCCAGTCACATTTTATCTCCATAATATTTACACATAATCGATAAATGAATGCATCCAGTCATGAAAGTATCTCTTAATCCATTATTTACACAGTATATTTAGATAGATAATCATAATTGTCCAAAAAATTCATATTTACAACTCTGCTTCAAAAAAACCCCATCATCAATTATTAAGTATACTGTATAACCTTCCCCGATGGACTTTTAAACAATCGATAAAGCAAATAAATCTTGGGTAATATTAAACTATAGTATGTTTAAAAAATAATTTGAAATATTTGCATAAACTATTTTTTACGTCATCTGACAAATTAAGAGGGGAAATCTATATTCATTTAATCCTGTCATGGTGAGGATCTACTGTACTATAAAATCTTGTAAGATTTTTTTTTCATTTTGCATTGATGCATTCAACAAAATCATTTCCATGATTGTCACCCTTCATTGGGTGTTGCTAAAAAACAAGAAGATTAAATAAACAAATTATATTATTTATATATACATACTATTTTGATGAAAAATAAATGAATTGAAACTAGTATCAGCATATAATAGTGATTACTGCCATTTATTGGCTTTTGCTACGGATGTGAACACATCTTTAAAATTAGTGAGAAATTCATATACTATATAAGTCAAGTTTTGATAGTTGTTAAAATTGTTTAGATATACGTATTTATTTTCTTGTGTTTCTTGATGAATTGTTACTATGGTTACACGTAATATTTTAATGAATCCCTGAACAGGACGGCTCTGATAATTACACTATATAAGTCAAGTTTAGATAGTTGTTACAATTGTTTAAATATATTTATTTTCTTGCATTTCTTGAAAAATGGTTACTATGGTAGCCTTTGTTACTATGGTTACACAGATTATTGTTATTAATCACTGAACAGGGCAGCTCTGGTAATATTAGCACTGACGAGCCTGCCGAAATAAGTGATCAACATGTCTTGAAGCAAATGGGCCTTACACCAGCGTATGTTCGTATGTTTGGTCAAACTTGACAGTTGATGGGGTGGAAAGGAGTCGACGAGTACTTGACACACTGCCCGAACTAGCTAGACTCTCCCTTCTGTCTTCGTCAAGTGGCATTCCGGGTATCTCTACACTTGGCAGAGGAGTAGGGCTTGGATGGCCAGGAATAGTAGGTTCTTGTTCTTGGAAAACGGAGTCTGTTGAACTGACAACTAGGAAAGATGAAGAGGATTGAATTATCTCAAATACAAAAACACAACAGGATGAGCAATAATCTGCTACCCTAATTGAATGTAATGCAATGGATGTGAATCTGCTGCAGTATGATGGTAGTGAAAATAGAAGTGTGATCAACAAATATTATCAGGGGTTGCAGTGTTATGGAGGACTCTGAGCCACTTGTGCCAATAAAATAAATGAAATGAAAATATTGTTACTTTGAAGGATAATGTGTGAAAATATTGCAAACGAATCAAGAGAATACATTCTATAATAACAATTAATATAATTTTTTTTTACTATCCATAACCATAGTCTCTCCTTGTTATCATATTACTCAAGCCCCTCACCAGAAACCTTAGACAGACCCTTGGTTTGAACCTCCTTCAGCAAATTGCTGGAAGTACTAGTGAGGTGAATAATACTACTTACTACTCTCCTGTTTGACCTCCTTGGTGAGTGTATCTGATTTGGGTGAGCTAGGCTCTGATGGACTGATGGCTGTTGAATCAGTCTCCAACGAGAGTGCTTCTATTCCTGAACTAACCTCTTCCTTTTCATCAACCGTGGCCTAGAATAAATATAAAATGTAAAAATATATGTGTTGTGCATAGTTACCCACCTGAGAGATTTGAAATGCGGGACTACACACTGGTTGTGTGGGTGGCGAGGCCCAGGGTGGAACCCTGGGTTACAGTCACATAACGCGCAAGACTGCACGCGACCAAAGATACTAGAAATACAAGATAGAGTTCTCGCATTGTCAAAATGAGGCGGAAGTCGTGCCCAACGTAGGCGGCGCCCTTCTTTTTAACCATTCAAGTTTCCTATACTTCGTGCCCAACGTACAGGGC
>NW_022716546.1:399473-405664 GCF_011630105.1 Anneissia japonica
AGTTGCAGAAGCAGCAGTAGCCCCTAACTGTAAAGGAAAAAAATTAAAGTGATTTACCAATACTCCTTAATCATCAAAGTAATTACTTGCACATAAATTAAAGAGAGACATCAGTTGCTTGAGGAAAAATGTATAGTATGTCAACACTACATATAACTAAGCTGTAGAGCAACTGGAGGGAAATAACAGATTTGCATCATGATCAATCTGGAGAGAAGTCATGGATTTGACTTGTGATGAAACAACTAGAGAAGACATGGATTTGAATCATGATGTTTCCAATTCAACATCAAGTCATCATTTGAGAAAGTTGGCAGGCTGTCTGTACTTCAGTTCAGGAGACAACTCCTTATGGTCTTCTGGCAAGGATAAAGAGTTCTTGCAGAAGGTCATGATATGCACACATGCAGAATCACATAGGCAACATATTGAGGGATATCATCCAGGAGCCCAAGAAATTCTCAATGCCTCAGTGCAAATTCAGCAGACAGTCAACATAATTAATCAACCAATGCTACTCTTAATTGTCATAAAACTTACCAGAACACCTAAATCGATCTTTGGGGCTGCAGTTATCTGTGATGGCATTGGAGGCAGGTTTTTCTTGACGTTGTAGGGATTCTCTAATGACTTGTTCACCTCATTTTCCTCTGCATACTGTGCAGTTGGGATGTGTGCAGTGACTGCTGCTTCAGGGACAGTCTTGCTTCTTCCTGATGAGCTGCTGTTTGACGTTGGACGCTTTCTGTAAAATGGAAAGACATTGATGGTATGAAGCCATAGCTATCTATCAAGGAGGAGTTTGAAACCAACAATGGCAACACTTTAATAATCATACTAATTATAATAAACAAAAACCATAAAAACAATAGAAATTAATGTATCTTAATATATTTAAGTATTACCTTCTATTTCTCCTCTTGTGTCTCCCACTTCCACTTCCGTCACTCGCTGTTGAGACAAAAAGAATTTAGTTGTAAATTTACCTAATTTAAACTTTAATTGTTGGTTATTGCTAAAAGCTTATAAGTATTCAACTTGGGAAATGCAAGATTGCATTAAAGAGTACTTACGCTCCAATCGTGGCAAGGAGGGGTTGCCGGAGGTGTTTGGCCCGTTTAGGGCTTCCCCCAGAGGAACTGCCTCATATCCTTGGGGTACGTTCTCTTGATTTATCTAAAAAGAGACCATCATATCAATAAGGATAAGTAAATCAGTGAACACATTGGAACACTAAGAACAAAAATAGATTATTAATTAATTAACTTACATTGCTGTCATCTGCATGGGGTACACCTGACACCTTGCGCAAGGCTCTTATCTGAAGAAGGGCTCGGAAAGCTATGAGTAACAGAAAAATACTGAACGTTATATGGTTTTCTAAAATATGAAAATTATATTCTTACCAATCAGTAACTTGAAGATGAAATAATAAAGAGGAAGTACAGTTGTGTTAAATTTCAAAAACCTGATTACATGTTGATTAAAACGTGACTATTGTATATAAATATTTTCCAGTGGCGAATCCAGAGGGGGTTTACAGGGTTCGGACGAACCCCCCCTCTGTGAAGAAACCTAACAAAAGTTATTACCTGACCTTTTTCAAGAGAGGGAAAACCTCAAATTTTGAAGAACTTAAAAGGTCATTTAAAGACATCTCAGAAGTCGGGAAAGCTCATTTCCGGCCATCTAGGAATCAAAATTTTTCTGGACCCCCCTTTTTTGAGGTGGTTTTTGGGAACTTTCTGAACCCCGCTCTTTGAAATCCTGGATCCGCCCTGTTTTCTGTAATACAGTATACCAAATATGTCAAACAACAGGACTCTTTTGTAGTGACATCACAATTAAACTTACGTGCTCGGCAGATTGGACAGCAGCTTGACTGGTAGCGAAGGGAATCAGCTACAATGAAAAGAAATTAAGTTTGTAAGGTACTCATCCATTCATTCAATAAACTATTCATAGCAATGTATTCATTTCATTACAATTATAGCCAAGTGAAATCTTGTGCAGCCTTATTGCCATTTGAGGGCAAATATCTTCAAGAATCAGCAATATGTGAAATATCGGTGAAGGAAATTGACCTTTACACTAAAGCACCGCCCCTTGGATGTTGTTGCTAAGGTCCTACAAAACGACATTTTTAAAACATACGCAAACATGTGCATTTGTAGGACAACATGTGTGCTTGTTGGACATGCTTATTCTAGGCACTGTTGCAATGGGTCATTAGTTAAGTTTGATTGGCATGCCAGTAAAAGTCATTCATCATCTCGGATTATTTTTGTATTTCTTGGTTATTAATAATAATAGATGGGTGCTGCAGATGAGTGAAAGATTTCAATACCACTCTCACTCCACTTCTTTAGTAAATGTAATGTTTTGGGATAAGTGGTTTTTAGGCTCAAGATAGTTTTGGCTCAATTTGCATTGTATAAATTTGGCTTTGGTACAAGTTGGTTTAGATCAAGTTGTCTTCGCAATGTTAAGTGCACACTTACCACATCCATTGCATAGACAAAGGTGTCTGCAGGGAAGAATCAAGGTGTCTCTTGCATCTGACATGCAGATGACACAGTCAGAACCATTGTCATCCAAGGCATCGTTGTCCAATTCATCCTGTAAGTTCATAGAGCAAAAAATTATCATTACTTAAGCATGCACAGAGGGAACAATTGAGATGTTCTCTTCAATTTTGTAGAGAATACATCAGTAAACTGTGAAAACCCCATCTACCCACCTCCGCATTATTTCTGATAGTTATATATCACCCTCAAAAGAGATGGTTTTACAAACAACTGTACTTTTATTAAGTATAGTACCACTGGGAAAACCCCATTTTCAATGTGAAATAAAAAGAGGAAGTACAATATGCATCATTATCATATTATCCTTATCAGAATTGCAATTTAACTATCTCTATAATAAACTAATGTACATAGATAAATTACCTGTATCATAGTAACCTTCTTGTTCTCAATGCCATAGATCTCTTGCAGTAAATAGTAGACTCCTTCCACCATCTGTTTCTGTTTCAGTGGTTTGATTACAAACAGGTCATCAGATACCTTATCCAATGTGGCCAACAATGCATGGCTGTGACCAGCATGTTCTGAAATAGTGTAAATTTGTAAAAGAATTAATTATAACCTATTTATTAATAGGTTTGTTTTGACCTTTCACATGAACTGAAAAATGGACAAGCAAACTGTGCACTAATGAAACATTAGTGCATGGTTTGGGATATATAAATAATGTTAGCATTACAATGATGGCATCACAATTGACTTATAATCTTTTTGTTTATTATAGCCAGCTTTATCTTATGATCTACTGATAGTCACCACTGTAAGACTATTGAAACGAACACCATGTCAAGTATTGAAATAAAAGCAATCAACCGATAGCAACTGCTTTTCGATTTTCGATATGCATATTTGTTGTGGGACAACATTTTTTCACTCACAACCAAATAGCTTGTTTTCGAAACACTTTAAACAAACTAATTACTTTAGAAAAACTTACCGTCACCTTCATCTACACAACACTGTATAACAACTGGAATTAGGTCCTTTAGTGGGTCAAAGTTGAACTGAAATTACAATACAGGAATATGGCATGATGATACTTGTTTCAATATATTTTAAATGAAAATTCAATAAGGATCTTGTTTACTTAAGATATTAACATTACAATTTTTACTCACATCAGCTTCGGTGAAACGTCCAGGATTGATGATGAAGGCAGGCTGTTTAAAGAGTTGGTTGGCACCCTTCTGGTACTGGAAGGTCTCAGAACGTATACCTAAACCTTCCTTAGGTTGGTATCTGAATTGTACAAGAAAAACTCTACATTAATAAAATGCATTCAAAATGCTCTCTGCTCTCAACTAAGTCCAACCGTAACTAAAGTAGTGAGAGTGGAGCAGAAGCAGAAAGCCTTTTCCAGCTGATGTCTATGAAATGCGACCATAATATTCACCCAAAAAAATAAAACAGAGATCTACTTGGTTGTTAAGATGATTGGTTGCCTCCCAATCCCATGCATTTGTGGGGCACACCACATGTGTTTGTGAGACAATCACATGTTCCTGGCTCTGTTATGATTGGTCGGTTGTTAAGTTGATTGACATTTCTGAAAGGTCCATTACGTGAATAATACTTACACAGCATGCTGTCCATTTACAATCTCCTCTGTTGCAAACAAGTACACCGTGATTGCGACTTTTGCCTCGCTATCAAATACAAATTCCAAATTGTATCTATCTGCCATATCTGTTGATTCCTCCTCAGTGTCAAAGTTCCTTAACATTCAAACAGAATAACACATTGAAAATAATTGTATATTTTTTAAAAGTTATTTCAAATACAGTATAACATATTTTCATCTAGTTTTTGAATACAGTACATTATAATTTTAACCATAATTTTTACCCTTTTTATATACTGTATTTACTATAAATTAGTGTAAAAAGCAGTATCAACAGCATAATTCAACTTCTTCACAACATCAAACATCACACATCACTGTAAGCGCAATGGGTTTGGTTGATTGTTAAATTCTACTGAATATAGTGTAACTATAGTATATACTGTACATACCTGTTGTCTTTCACTAACTTCACAGAATCCTTACGAATATTAACTAAGCTTTTGAGGGTTTTTGTCGGCTCGTTTGGTTGAGGGGGTGGGTATGGAAACTAGAAAGAAATTGGAAGGCTAAATAAACATTCTGAAAGGTATATTTTTCACACAATGTTAGTTTGATTATGTGGGACTATACCCAACAGGGCCACAGTAAAGAGATGAGATATTATGGTGATCTCTTGGAAGATGGTGTTTTAAATATTGGTAAATATTTATTTAATCAATACAATTTAGGACAGCATGAATCTTACACAGAGAATTGTAACAATTTGCATTGAATGCTCGTACATTTGTACTATTTCTTGGTCATCATTGTTACTGGCATTGATATAAATATTAATGAAAACTATATACTGTAATTTTGTTTACAAAGTTTAAAGTTAAATTTGTGAATGTATTAATGAAATTTTTAAAATAACTAGTGAATCGTCACCATTTTAAATGTTTGTTCATTAAAAATTAAATAGAAATATTCTTACTGGAGCCGGCCTTGAACCTAAGTAGTTGAGGTCAGAATTTTCCCCAAACAAGTAAGCCTCGGGCTGTGGAGTTTCGAAGCGTTGACCACCCATTGTGAAATATCCCCCAAAATAACATCCTGAAAACAATAATATAAGTATAGTGCACAATTTAAATAATTATGGTAGTTGAATTGTTAAATCATTACTAACTCTTTTAACACATTTTAATATTAGGCCAAGTAAAAAAAAAAATGTAGATTCTCAATAACCTACACATCACTCAAATTGTACACTTGACCGCTGATAATAACCAACACCCTTGTATTCCCTGCCTATTCACGCCCTTCACTTCTGTGAAGCGGAGTGATCTTCCGCATTCAGAACTTTATTTTGTTCTAATTTGCCCAGCTCAAACGAACGAAATCACATTTTCTCGTCCTAATATTTTGAAAAAGAGAATGAGGGCACATTTTTTTTTTACTCCGAGATGGCAAATCCAAGATGGTCGATGGGAAACAGCTACTACTTTCTCACTTTTACCAAGTAGACACATTGAAAGCAAATAAAAGAAGTACTAGACATGATTCATACATGTATCCCCAACCACGAACGATCGAGAGAGGAATTTTACTGATCCATAATTCGTACATTTCGTAAAATAAATGAAATTAAAAAAAAAAATAAAAATGAAAAAAAAAAAAAAAAAAAAAAAAAAAAAAAAAAAAAAAAAAAAAAATGCATGCACTAGAAGACGAAAACCTAGTAATTTTCTTTAGCCCTAAATAGTTTGAGCCAAAAATAATCCAAACAGAATATGTATTTATAATACAATAACATCTTTTTTCGACACAAGAGTCATTAACATATGGAATTCATTACCACAAAATAGTCTACTTCTCAATAGTATTAAAAACTGTACTGCTCTATGTAATGTTTTGTAGGTACGATAGCTAGACCATTGAACTAGGCCTAGTAGGCAAATTCGATCCAACTCGGCCACAAGTCAACTCGGCCACAGTCAACTCGGCCACAAGTTAACTCGGCCACAAGTCAACTCGGCCACAAGTCAACTCGGCCACAAAAA
>NW_022716546.1:405675-412220 GCF_011630105.1 Anneissia japonica
TTAACTCGGCCACAAAAAGTTTGGCTACAGTCAACTCGGCCACAAGTCAACTCGGCCACAAGTCATCTCGGCCACAAATCAACTCGGCCACAAGTCAACTCGGCCACAAGTCATTTACTGGTAGTACATTGTACTAATTGTTATTATTATTATTGCTGTTATTATTGTTGTCATTGTTGTTATTAATATTATTATTGTTGTTTTTATTACCGTTAGTTTTAATATTAATTATTAGTCAGCATTAACAACATTATATATTGTTCAAATTATATAAATGATATTATTATTATTACAGTACCATATAAATAATAAATAATTTTCGATTTTTTATTATTATTATTCATATTAATATTATTATTATTATTTATTAGTCTTAGTATTATAATTTTAATAATAGTAATTTAAAAAGTTGTTGTTATGGGCGTTGTATTAGTATTTTTCTCATATTATTATTATTAATATTATTTGTTGTTGTCACCTTTATTATCGATATTATTACCCTATTATTACTAAGTAGGCCTAGTATTATAAGTATTATTATTATTATTATTATTACTAATTAGTATTACTATTATTATAAAAATAAACATTATCTTTAATTTATTGTTGTTGTATTATTGCTATTATCACCTTCAATATCGTTATTATCACTAATTAGTTATTAAAATTGATATATTTAAATATCGTTATTATTACCATACTAGTATTATTACTATTTGTTAAAATAAATATTACTATTAAAGTTGTTGTTGTTATTATCACATTTATTATTGTCATAATGACTAATTAGTATTATTAATGTAAATATTACTCATTTATTGTCGTTATTGTTGTTTAATATTATTGTTGAAGTAGAATGTTGAGAGTAAACAGAAGACGAACACATTAATAAATAACTCTTTTTAATTCATAGGCAATAGCATTCAAATCTCTTTTGGTAGTGTGGTGGTCTTGTTTTACTAAAACATACTGTGTACTTTATTTAAATCATATATTGAAGAAAAAGGATGCAAAAACTTAGATTTAGATTAAATAACTTGTGGCCGAGTTGACTTGTGGCCGAGTTGATTTGTGGCCGAGTTGACTTGTGGCCGAGTTGACCGAGTTGATTTGTGGCCGAGTTGACTTGTGGCCGAGTTGGCTGCAGCCGAACTTTTTGTGGCCGAGTTGATTTGTGGCCGAGTTGACTTGTGGCCGAGTTGACTTGTGGCCGAGCTGACTTGTGGCCAAGTTGACTGTGGCCGAGTTGACTTGTGGCCGAGTTGACCTGCACCCTAGTAGGCTAGAGCAGTACACTAGCACTAGTAGAAGGTCTTGAAGTTGCCTGCATGTTTAGTGAGAATAGGCTTTTTAATCGTAATTAAACAACTACACAACTTCAAATCTCTCTTCCCTTCTTTCCAGGTTTAAAGTTAATTTAAGGCATTGTTGACCCTGCCGTGCTAGTGAGATTTACTGTTGGTAAATATGGAGCCACAATTTTCTTTTGGAGTTATTGCTGATGTGCAATATGCAGACAACGACAATTGCTATAATTTTAGTCAAACAAATATGCGCTACTATCGTAATGCCTTGCCATCTTTACGCAATGCAGTTGATCATTGGATGAAAGATAAGCGGAACATTTCATTCGTTGTTCAACTTGGTGATGTTATCGATGGGTGTAATACTAAAAATGGTGGGAAAGCTGAGTCCTGGCGGGTGTTGTCTTTGGTCATGGATGAGCTTGATCAGTTCCCAGGTCCTGTTCATCATCTCATTGGTAACCATGAACTCTATAATTTTACACGGGATGAACTCTGCGAAAGTAAATTGTTCTCTGTTGTCAATGGATTCATGTCGACTCAAAATTACAATTGTGCAAGGGAAGATGATTCAAGGAAAAAATTTTACTATCATTTCAGCCCATTCGAAGGCTATCGTTTTGTCATAATGGACTCTTATGATGTTGCTATGTTAGGATGGGGTGAGGACTGCTCTGTTACACAACAATCCAGGGAAATTTTAACTTCAGTCAATTTCAACAAGGAATTAAACTCTCCCGTAGGTCTGAAAGGAAATGACCGTCGTTTTGTGGAATTTAATGGTGCAATTGGTGAACGTCAGAGGCAATGGTTGAAGGAGGTTCTACAGTCTGCAGAAAATGATAATGAAAAAGTAATGATATTTGGTAAGTCTTATTTTATTTTGTGTCTTCATTTTTTATGAATAAAATTATCATTCACTTTAAAGAACTAGTTTAATAAAGCTTTTTTTTTAAATGTTATGTTAATAAAGATGTTTTTATTTATTTTTCAGGTCATATTCCATTTTACCCACATAAAAAAGATCAGATGTGCCTCCTCTGGGACTATGAACTCGTCCTCGAAATCCTACATAAATTCAGTTGTGTTGTTGCAACGTTTGCTGGACATCTGCATAGAACAAGGTACACATTAGATGCCAACATACATCACATTTGTATACCAGCAGTGGTGGAGACACCTCCAGGTTCAGACGCATTTGGTACAATTGATGTGTATGCTAATCGAATCATCCTGAATGGTCATGGTTCAGTAGAGTCGGAAGAGTTTATATATCGCCAAAATGTACTTGCTCAAGAGGTGGCGGTGGGCAGTGTGGCTACAAAAAAGGAACTTGCTGATCATTCTATATGATATTCAAACATTATTATTTATTTGACACAAGAGTGGAAATAGATTAAATGACATTGAGAGTGTCCAGAGCAATATTTTGTTAGACCCAACACAATTGGTGGCCCACTTTGAACCCCTGGTCAATCAGTTCAATTGAGTACAAAAATCTGTATACAATCCAAATAAAAAAATTACAATCGATTCAATAAAAAGTTCTGAGGTTGAATTATTGTGGAACTTACTCGATCCTTGTTTAAAATTCCACACAACCATTGTGTTCAGAAAAAGGTTAAAATAAGAAAATAACTAATATCTCACCTAATCTGTAATGAGAAGTACAGTACTGTATTATGTATATTTTATTTTCTATTATTGATTATATTTTAACTCAGAGAAACTACCCTGGAACTGAACATCCATCTTAGGCGAGACTTTTGTATACCATGTGTAGCAAACCTGCTGCCCGCCAATAATGATGATTTCAAATATAAATAAAATCTTATTTTTGGCCAATTAGCGCACACGTTGCCACAAAAACTGGAAATTTCAGGGGAAAAAAAGAAACCTTTTCTTTATTTTTGTCACGCCTGCTGCTGCCTTGAAATCTTCGAAAAGATGATATGTATATTTCTTCCTAGTTATATAAATTTAAAGCATTTAGCCATCCCATTTAAGTCTGTTCAAACCTGATGTCAAATCAAATGTATTGTTGCATTGAAATGTTTATGTTTATTTTTATTATTGTTGTAGTTTAATGGAATTTTTCGACTCTTATTACTGTTATCTTTATTTTTATTTTTCGTCACGTTTTGTTTTGTTAAGGGTCGTTCACAACTATCAACATCTTCACAAACGTGCAACCACACTGTTCTCTGTTACCCCCTCCCTTCCTTCTTTGATATTGATATTGCAAAACAATTCTCCATTTTTTTGGGGGGGTGGGGGAAAATCATCTACTGTAAATTACTGCATTTGCTCAGCTGTACATAACTTAATATACATTATATCCATGATTACATTATAATTTGGTCATAAAAAAAAATCATGCATAATTGTAGAAGCGTATAAATTGGTCTACCCCTCCCCCTTCCCCTAGCATAATGTTTGTGCACTTGTGAAAATGCTGATATTTGGGAGCGACCTCTTACAAATATACATACAGTATACTGTATTGTTATGTTTGTAAGTTGTTTTTTTTTCAGGAGTATGCCTGTATAAAAATTAATCCATACCTTTAATTTTCAATGATATAATTCTTTTTTTTTTAAGTTATAGTCTTAATTTTGTATGTACAGTTTATTCTGTGTATACTGTGCAAAGTTTATAAATAATTGTGTAGAAGTGTTCTTCACCTTTACTTAATTTTCATATTTTTGTAATTTAAGTTGAACGCACCACTCTTGTATGTGCCGCCGTTCCAAATGGCCTATGTTCTTAAGGTAAATAAATAAATACTATACTGTTTATAATAAGTATTAAACAAAATTTTATTTTTTTTCCACCCTCCTCTGACGATAAAAGTAAAGGTAGGAGAACACCCACAACTTGCAGCGTCATTGTGTTG
Source organism: Anneissia japonica (assembly GCF_011630105.1). Classification (NCBI taxonomy): domain Eukaryota; kingdom Metazoa; phylum Echinodermata; class Crinoidea; order Comatulida; family Comatulidae; genus Anneissia; species Anneissia japonica. The sequence goes on from NW_022716546.1 coordinate 409,876, forward strand.
AATTGCGTATGGGCGTGGTCCGTGACTACCCAGCAGCCGTAAATAGAAGACTTGGTTCTACCAACCGAACCATGGGAGAGGAGCGGCTCTAACCAGCACCGATGTTAAGGCTGTAGCTAGCCCCTTACTCAGCCACTCAACGATCTTAAAAAAATAAGTTTGCGAAACAATGTAGAAAAAAAGTCTTGCCTTGTGATGTGATTGCTTGATTTTATTGAGTATTGGAAAAAAATTCGAAGTGAACGATGACAGAGAAAACAAAGTCATGATGCACGATAACCTTCTTGCTTGGCGCCACAGCAAATAAAATCGTCATGTCTATCATGAGTAAATTTCTTGTACAATTAAAATCGTTACTGGGTTTGGTCTACTTGAAACTGCTCATCCCAGTCGTGGAAGAAACCTTTCAATGGAAAAATTGTATCTTTTTAGCAAGAGTTGCCTAGGTTGGCTATATAAAATTGATTAGATGATTGAAATTGTTAAATTTTATTAATCAAAGCAATAGGCCTACTATTTGCATGTTTGACTAATTTTATCTTTTTTAATTTTTTATTAAATTTAATATATTGTTATAAGTATTTGTTTTATAAATAGAATAGAATTATGAAGGAATATACAATACTAGTATGAATTATATTTTATTACAACTTGCTGTATAATATTAAAATTAATTATATATATGATAGCATTTAATTATATCATTAATATATTATTGTGTATTTTGCGTGTTACAAATAAATTAATTTGGTATTTTAAAATTAGTATTGTATTCATATTGTATTCGTACTAATACCGTACTCACGTGAATAAGCGCCCGGGCGCTTAAAATATTTTTTTTTTGCACTTTTTGACGGGTGCTTATTCAAATGGGGCGCTTATGAAAACAGAGTGGAAATTGAGGGTCTCTTATGGGAGCTTTGAAAATTCAAGGAGCACTTTTTGAATGAAAAAAGATTGTATAAGGACATCTGGAAACCTAAGATTACGAATGGTTCTGGTGCAGAAAAGAAATCGTCCAGAGAGCATGGCTCCTGAGAAGAAGAACAACAACAGATGAATTTGGTGGTGGTGTATATGTTTGTTAACCATCTGCTCATTGGGATAATTAGTAGGATCATTGCAGAGGGCTTCTTGCAAAATTAAGACGTGCTGAAAGTTGCAAATTGTCGGGAAAAGAAGACTAGAATAAGGTGAGAAGAGGAAAGTTGGAAAGATACTGTCTTATCTGTTTAGAAGAAAATATTCTCATTTTGAAGTTGACATACTAGAAGAATATGTGAATCCACTCCACAGATCAAATCATGCCAACCAGAGTCCCAGGATTGATTGGTTATTGGCTTGCTGAGAAAAAAATCATAAGATATTGTTTCAAAAAATGAATAAACATCGAGGGGGCGCTTATTCGCGCGAGTATACGGTAATCATAGTGATCTGGCAATTAGAATCCAAAGTATAACATACATGATTTACATAAATTATTAATAACTGAGAATATTATATTTGGTACAGAACATCTCTTACTATGAAAGTAACATTTTACAATAGCTTTATTGTGTAAGATACACACCGCCCTCTCGACTTAAAGCAACATTGCCTACGATACATAATTTGCGGAGAGTACTGTCACAAATTTCAGAAAGTTAAAAATAGTACATCCAGGGAAAACAGTAATTAAACACTCATTCAAGACTTTAATTGGAAATGTATTTTGCATTTCTTTTTCTTACGGTTGACGAAAAATTTTCGTTTTTAATGACAATTTTTTAAGATAGTATTTGTATACCTCTCCAATCTTTTTTACACATCAAATGTCAGCAGTGCAAATCCTGACGCCACCCCGGGTAAAGAACCAACTATATGAGAGCTAGAACAGTGCTTGTTTTTACGGATGTACAGTACGGATATGCTTAAATTCTATACAACCAATATAAATTTATTTCACAATAGGCCCTATTATAATTGGGGGGAGGGGGGGGGGCGCAATTTTCTATTCTTTCCCCCGGGCGCCAAAACCTCTAGCTACTCCACTGTATACATTGTACTTAAAAATCTTGTTTCTGAAAGTGTAACAGGGTATGTACCGTACACTCGATTAAGCGCCGCGGTGCTTATTCAAAATAGAATAATCAGCGCTTAGCGAAAAAAAATCATGTTTGGTGCTGCGCTTTCGAGGATTCACGGTAAGCCTACAACAGCCATTGCTATACCCACTAATGAGCATTCATATTAAATTTCATGATCATACCTATTCAATTTTCCTATTATTATAAATGTGTAATTCACGAATTTAAACTCTTTGAAAACGATGTTAAACAAGATTATTTCAAACATCGTATGCTGTC
>NW_022716546.1:412414-417508 GCF_011630105.1 Anneissia japonica
TATATATATAATGATATATATATATATATATATATCTCAGTGGCGTAGATTAATTCAATTAAAAATGGACATAGTATTAATCCTTATCTATTCATTTACAAGAATAACATTTTCAATGTTCTAATCACTTTTATATAGCCGGAGTTCGTTTCGACCTAGGCAAAACTTGCTAAAAATGTACACTTTCTTCATAAAATCTTGTCTAAGAATGGAATCACCTGTTTCCTGTAGACCAAACCCAGCACCGTTACGCTGTTGTGCGGGAAATCCACTCATGATTACATAATTTAACATAATATATTCATTTAATACTAAACAAAAGAACCGAGCTATTGTGTCTACATGAAACCACAACAAATTCTTACTTAAAACAATTACAGTAATGCATTTCCATATCCACCTGGCATAGCATTCACATACTCATAATACAGTCTTTGTATTCTCTCATTCCTGACGATTGCATTAACATTAAACATTAGTGTAGAGTGGCTATGTGTGATTTTTGAGACTTTTAAACAAAATAAATGTTCCAGTTGTTTTACACTAATACTCGTTTTTTAGCTGAAAACACGAATTCGATTTAAAATTTAGTGCTGTTTTCTGTTGGAGTTATAATGTAGGCCTAGTGAAAAGTTATAGATTTTCCGAATTCCAGTGCCACCACAAGAGTGGTATTGGCAGGGTTTGGAGAAGATCCCTGGGGAAACAAGCTTACCAGGGGCCCAAATAAATTGCAGGTAACATATTTTTTCAAAAAATGTAACTACTATCATGGGCTCTCAACATGGGTCCCCTAATAATGAGCCACTCCAGATTGACAGCTTCCCCTCCCCCACCCCTAAAAAATGTTTACGCTTCAGCTCAATGTTTTTCGCATTTCACGCCAGTAACTGGGGCCCACACATTCCCCACACAATCCTTTCTCTTGTAGTGTTTTCCCTTTTGGCGGCCCTGCCGAGTTCAAATACAGCTTTATATTGTGTGAATGTAAATTCAATATTGATTATTAATTTTTAAATATTCATCTTTTAATAAATCAAAATAAATTTGTACGAATTTAGTTTTGTATTTACCGGGGTCAAGTCTTACTACATTTTTTTTTTCAATTTATTTCTTATCAAGACATGTAAAGCATTAAAGTTTAAGATTACCAAATTTAACGTGTCCGTGAAGTCACTCGTACAGCTCAGTAGTGTAATGGTAATCGATGTAGGATGTCACGCTGCAGTTATCGGTTTCGACGCTCTAGAAAGTAAACTTGTTTTTGCTTCTTTTTTTTTATATTTCCTCAAAAAGTAAACATAAGAGTGGTTTAAAACTTACAAATCAACATGTACCAAAATTGGCTCAATGTATAGAGGCATGCATTACGAAATTCTAGACACGGGTTCTAGATGCCGGCACCGCACACGGACCGGGCACGGCACGGACAGGGCACGCCATCGGTATGGCACTCGGACAGGGCACGCCACACGGGCATGGCAATCGGACAGGGCACGGTTATAGAGGTAGACTATATAGCAGGTTATGTTAAGTTAGAATATTATTTAAGTTAGTAGGTTAAGTTAGTAGGTTAAGTTAGTAGGTTAAGGACGCAGGACAGTAACTAGACGGTAACTGGCAGACAAACTGAAAGCAGACAAGCTAACGCAGACAAGCTGACGCAGACAAGCTGACGCAGGATAGTAAATGGCAGACAAACAGGGGACGACACGGCTGCACTAGGACTTACAATGTACGCCCACCATTTTTATTTTATTTAAAAAATTATTCTCAGATAAAAAGTATCATCTCAACATCATCTTAATGGCACCATCATCTCAACATCATCTAAAAGGCAGCATTATCACAACATCCTCCTAATGGCAGCATCATCTCAACATCATCGTAATGATGGAACCATCATCTCAACATCATCTAAAAGGTAGCATTATCACAACATCCTCTTAATGGTAGCATCATTTCAACATCATCTTAATGATGGAACCATCATCTCAACATCATCTAAAAGGTAGCACGATCCCCGTGAAATTCACTTCTGATGATTATTGTACCCATGACCTACTGTAAGATCTCGATCGCGAGCTGCAATTTTTTCCTTCTGTTATTGTGTTTAAACTGTGAGTTTGATACAGAACTGGGACGGATGCAGGATGTGGAAGTAGGGGGAGCGTGAGATTCCAGACCACCTCAGCCACAAACATGGTGAGAAAATTTTCAAAATGTGGACCTCCGGAAATTGCACTCTCATACCTTAAAAATCTTACCGATAATTCATTTCGACAATATTATAATACAATAATGATTTTTAAAAAATAAAATTTAGGGGGGGGGGGTGCGATCGCACCGTCTGCACCCCCACTCCCTCCCTGCATCCGCCCCCAGAAATTGTTCATCCAATTAAAATAAGAAAGTTCATAGACTGAATATTGTAGCGGAAAAAAAACCACACAGGGACAACATATTATTTTTATTATATTGGTTGTACGGTACTGTATTTTGCTATGCTGTGTGGTTACCAGGGCCCACTCTTTGTCGTGCAGATTAGAAATGAATTAAGGCGTAGTACAGCCGAAATTATGCATGACGTCACCATAAGAAGTCATGCATAATAAGGTTTCTTTTTCTTTGTTTTTCTTGTCACTTTCATATATGATTCACTCAAAACGTATTACTCTATTCATGCTACATCCATCTAATATTAGAACGCTCTAATGTGATTGTTGTTATTGTAAGTAAACCAGTATTGTCTTACCTTTTCAAGACATTTCACATACATATTACACACAATATTAATCACATTATACTATTTCAAACCATATAAAATTATTTGATCATTTAATAGAAAGCTCAATATTAAAAAAAATAATAATATTTGGTCATTAACATTGCATAATGAAACAATATTGGGAACATATTATTGTTGTTTTCTGCTGATTTCATATTATAAATTAATTGTATTTGCATTGCAAATTATTGCTGTAAATTAGTTCTTATTCTACTGTAAACTGATTCTATGTCAATAAAAATAAAATCATAAGAATGTCATCGTTATATGAAAACATTCCAAAAATCCCAATTAAGGGGACAATTTTCAGTTTTTGGGCAGATCCTGGCTCCATCACTGATTGAATCTACTGTACTGCAAATCTTAAATCAATTAAGAGAACCCCAAAGTTGATGAACCTCGGTATTATGCCTATCACCAGCAGCTGATCCGGACATTTCCCCGGACATTGCCCCGGACCCGGACAAGATGGACTCAAATCGATATTCCTGAGGGCCGCGGCGTTCACTTTGGGGTTCTCTTAATTGATTTGAGATTTGCAGTACAGCAGATTCAATAATCTGCTGTATCCCTTGCTGTGCCATTTTCGATTGGTGATGGTCTGCGACCTGTAGACCACACACAATAGGCCCTAATTGTAACTTAAAAGAGCACTGGTGAATATTTATTACTTCGTAATTTGCATAACGAATTATTTATAAACCATGACTTCCTACGATGTCATTATTTATATATAATGGCACTCGACCTCAACGGTTATTTATATATAATTGGCAGTAAGAAACCATTATTAATGACCTTGGCACGATAACACGTGTGCATTATATACATATAATGAGTTTGAAGTCCAAGCATTATATACATATAATGATTTTGCGACAGCTATTATTTATATATAATGAAATGTAAAAGCAGTTATTTATATATAATGAGTTTGAAGTCAATTCATTATTTATATATAATGAAATCAGTGAACTTATTATATATAAATAATTGTAAGTTACTTTTCATTATTTATATAGGCCTATAATGATTTGTTACCTTTTCATTATTTATCTATAATGGAATCAGTGAACTTATTATATATAAATAATTGTAAGTTACTTTTCATTATTTATATATAATGATGTGTTACCCTTTCCTTATTTATATATAATGAAACCAGTAATCTTATTATATATAAATAATGTTTGGTTACCCTTTCATTCTTTATATGTAATGAAATAAGTAAACTAAATATATATAAATAATGAAAACGTTAACGCAATTATTTACATATAATCTTTTAGACGTAAATGCATTATATATAAATAATGGGTGATCTACTCAATTATATGTTAAATAATGAATTATATATAAATAATTGTGTTAAATAATAAATTTACACTTGGCGCCTCATAAGGTTCAAGGTTCGATTTATTATTCGTCATATGATAGGATAGTGTAGCAAAAATCCTTATACCATCCTACGAAACATGTACAAAGTTGCGTGAGGATACTGCATATTATGATTTTTCGTTGGCGGCGCTATATCTATGGCTCAAAACAACAACAATAAACAAAACTACATGTGTAGGAGAAACGAGTAGGAGTGCTGAGGTACTTATATACAATCATCACAAGATATAACGTAAGTTTCCGTATTTTTAAAGCTACAAATTAGCATTAATACCTCTAAATACTTACTGTTCATAAAGTGCATACAATGTGTAGATAATAATAACATGATTAAATGCTAGGCCTGCATTTCTGGGTCCCTGATCGAGGCTCTATTCGGCCCTTCCTTGGTTCGGTCCCCGCTGTCGGACATGGACCTCGTCGGCAAATTTCTATAGGTAGGCCTGATTTTATCCTAACTCCATTGTTATCCTTAAAGCATTCCCTAGTTCTTCACTTTAATTCCTGCATGATTACAGATATTTCTAAATTAATTGGTAGCTTTTCATTTCCTCCATGTTGTTAAAAAAATGTCGTCATGAAACTTTAAAGAAAATCAGTAGTAGTAGTGAAGAATAGGATAGAAATTCAATTCTACTAAAAACATCAAAATGTATTACTAAAAAATAGAATGAAAAAATTATGGAACAATATGAACATGTCAGGGGAGAAAACAATAAAAAAAAAATCCCGGGATCCCTTGAGTACTGTTGTAGTGTTGATCTCTTGACCTCCCCTCCCTGACCCCCCTCCGGATACACCTGGATCTGCCCCTGATGCTTATGTTGTAGCCATTTTATATTTGAAGCAAAGTGGCAGTGGTAGCAGGGGGGGGGGGCCGTCAAATGAACCCCTTGATGCCACAACCA
>NW_022716546.1:417555-419712 GCF_011630105.1 Anneissia japonica
TGGGAGGGGGCAGTGTTTATTCTAAGAAAAAAATAAACACCTTAGGGCGTTTATTTAGGGGAGGCATTTATTCCAAATGAGGATCCAGAGGGGAAGTTTATTCAAGGGGGCATTTATTCAAATAACTTATTTTTACATATTTCCTTTTTAATGCACCTAATGATAACAATAATACTTAATACATTGTTCTTTTCTATTTTTTTTATTCTGTTCATATATTTGGGTATATTTTATTGCATAAAAGAAGCTCGCATACAACACAGTCTCTTGCAGCATACGCTGAATTGAAAGACTCAGTAAAATTACAAAGATATAAAATGGCAATTAAAAATTTACAAATCATTAAAATATTGCAATATTAAATATGAAATTTATTAGAAACATTAAAAAGACAAAGTCACAAATTACAAAGACAAGAGTTGCAAAAGAAGAAATTCAAGACAAATTTAACAATTTAAGTTAAAAGTCAATAAATATATATACAAATTTTCACTTAAAAAATATACAATATTAAAGCTTAAGATACTAAAGTTGATAACAGTGGCGTAACACCTATGCGCTCTCGTGTGGTGGTGCGCTCTCGTGTGGTGGTCCGCAGGGCATCCCTAAGAACTCGGTCCTCAATCTAGCACCCTGACCCAGGAGTGCTTCGTTGATACATAACAGCATAATGTGTCACTGACATTGACTGTATATCATATTATATCTAGTGGCGAATTAAAGGGCCCTAAATTTTTTAATTTACGTTTGTGAGTGCCATTTCCAGCCATTTAGAGGTGCCGTAATCATAAATTTTCTTACCTCAGCCCCAACCATGGTGGGGCTCATGTGGTATTGACCCTTTATCAGTGAAAGAAAGTCTCTCTCTAGGCCCTATTATTATATTTTTATTAATTTTAACCATTCTGCTAACAGAATATTCGGTGGTCATTGACGTAAATTAATTACGTTGACACTAAAGCAAACAAGACAGTAGAACTTATTGTTATTATTGTTAATAGTGATATTTAGGATATTAGTGTAGAGAGATAAATAAAAACAAAATCTTGCTTTCTTATTCAATAAGTATTTTACGGTATATGAACTGTTTATTATTTTTCAATTGCAGTATCACAAATTATTAGTTTTTGTTTTGACTTGATATACAGTATTTATTTATTTATTTATGTATTTTTTTAATATTTTGTATATTCGCTTTCTAATCACTAGGTAACTGAGGATCAGAGGTATGGCGATATGAAAGGTCATCTTTTCTTTACTTTTTCCATCTTGTCTTATCTTTCTGTTCATTTCCTTTCCTTTCTCATATTCCTAATATCTTTCCATTTTTCTTTTTCTTTTTTTTTCTTTTTCTTTTTTTTTCCTTTCATATATTTTCCTTCTCTTTCCTTTCCTTTTCTTTCTTATTTCCTTTCTTAGGTTTCCTTATCTTTTCTTTCCTGTTCTTTCTTATATTTCCGTACCTTTTCCTTTCTTATTTTTCCTTATCTTTCTTTTCCTTTCTTATTTTCTTATCTTTTCTTTCCATTTCCTTTCTTGCAATTCTTTGTTGCTTCTTTTGTTTTCATTCTTGTTTCCTTTCTTACAATTCATTGTTGTTTCTTTCTTTTTCTTTCTTATGTTTCCTTGTCTTTTCTTTCCTTTCTTATATTTCCTTATCTTTTATTTCCATTTTCTTTCTTATCTTATATTTTCTTTCCATTCCTTACTTGTTTTCACTTTCTTATCTTTCCTTCCTTCTCCTTTCTTAGATGTCCTTTCTTTTATTTACTTTTCGATGTTCCCTTATCTAATCGCCGTACCAACTATGTCACCACTAATCCTCAGATAGTTTCCCTTATCTAATCGCCGTACCAACTATGTCACCACTAATCCTCAGATAGTTGATAAAACAAATTGATAATGTATTAATTCGTTACGCCACTCAGAAAGCCACAGGGCCCCCAGCCCCATCGTTACACCACTGGTTGATAATTTACCATAACAATAACGCTGTTTAATAAATGTAAAAATTTGAATTTAACTTTGTGTGAACAAGATGAAATTGTTTACAAATAATAAGTGTGTTTTTGAAGTTGTTATACCTTTCAAGCTGTCTCTTATACACATCTAGATGTGTATAAGAGACAGCATCATCTCAACATCATCTAAAAGGCA
>NW_022716546.1:419814-438682 GCF_011630105.1 Anneissia japonica
GGTCTGAACATATATACTTATATATATGTATGTATATATGATGTATAATATAAATAACAATAGAGACATTGATAAAATCAAATGACACGGTTGACTATTTTATTGCACACAAATATTTCGTCCTGTCCTCAGAACTTATATTTATGTGTGCACTGTGTAAGACTAATGTATCTAAGATTTAAGATTTTTAATAGTGATTTCTGTTTTCACAGAAACAGCTACGTTTAGCAATTGCTGCCCATAATAAAAAGGTACGATCCCTAGGCTATTTTCTAATAAATATATAAAATTGATATAATATTTCATCTATGTTCTTGTGATTGATGTGCACAGGTTGTCGATGTGTGCAGTGGCATATCTAGGGGGTGCGTTGCCCTCCTCCCCCCCCCCCGAAATCGCAGTCAAATAAAAACACCTAAAAACGCCTTATTTTGCGATTTAGCAGCCCTCAAGTGATCATCGGGTCCCCCAATTAACCTTCGCGCCCCTCCATCAGCACCCCCATTTCTAGACTTCTAGATATGCCACTGGATGTGTGCATTTAAAAAACATTTTTTTTTTGCAATATTTTTATATACATAAAATCCATAAAACTATTCTTTCTTGTGTTCTGTTGTTTTACATTGTTTAGCACTGAAAAACAACATATTTCTGTTGTTTTACAGTGCTTTGCATTAGTAAACAACAGATTATGGTTTTTTTTTTATTTTTGTAGTCTTAAGTGGTGTAAGGTTTACCATTTAGAATTAATTACTTTATATCAGATGTGTCTGTGGTGCAACGGTTAGTGATGTTGGATTCAGACCTAAAGGTTGGTGGTTCAAATCTAGGGCATTTTTTTGTGTTTTTTTTGTTTTTTAGCCAATTTTAGCCAATTTTGGCAAAAAAAAAACAAGAAAAATTGTATGACCTCTTGGTGTTCCCTCTTGCTTGCCCTACAGGTGCCCTCCCTGACTCTCACGTCTCTCGAAGACGCTCGCCCTGTCCGTGACATCTCTTGGAGACGCCCACCCTGTCCGTGACGTCTGTACGAGACGCCCACCCTGTCCGTGACGTCTGTGCGAGACGCCCACCCTGTCCGTGACGTCTGTCCAAGACGCCCGCTCTGTCCGTGCCGAGTGCCTGTCCGTTACGCATGCCTGTCCGTGGTGAGACTTGAACCTATGTACCAAGTTTAGGAAGCAGAGCGTCTACCTCCAAGCCAACTGTCTCACTGAAAGACTATGTTGATTTCTAAGTGTTGAACCACACTTAACGTTTACTTTAAAAAAAAAAAAAAGTTTTCTTATGACTTGAACCTGGTAACAGCGTTATCAGGTGCATAGCACTAACCACTGCACTATCCAAACAGATCTGAAAGAGCATGTTAATTTATAAGTGTTAAAGCTCTCTTATTGTTTCTTTAAAAAAAAAAAGAAAAAAAATTCTTTGGAAGATTTGAACCAGGTAACCTCAAAGTCATAGTCTATGACACTAACCACTGAGCTAACCTAGTGAATCTGAGAGAGTGTGTTAATTTGTGAATGGTAAATGACATTTTTTTTAATAGCTAATGAATATTCAATTAACAATGCAAATTTATTGCAGGTGGTTTAATACCGCCCTCTGTGTTACGTTCTTTTTCTAAAGAAAATAACGATGTAATTTGGATCAAGTGTATATAGCGCCCTCAAATGTATCTCTATTTCGAATTTATATAGACCAGTTTATTGTTGAGTAATTTCCGCAGTAAACTGGTGTCATACTTAACTAATGAATATTCATACTTACTATGTAACGCCCTCAGTTTTATGCCTCCTTTAAGTTGTGATGTTTTTTATTGCTGATAAACATGTTATTGGCTTTATTGCTGAATAATTACCATTGTAAACTGGTGTCATAATTTACTACTGAATATTCATAATTACAAGTTAGCGCCCTCAATTTTTTTAAACAAGTTTATTGTTGAGTAATTTCCGCAGTAAACTGGTGTCATACTTAACTAATATTTAACTAATTAATATTCATACTTACTATGTAGCGCCCTCAATTTTATGCCTAATTTAAGTTGTGATTTTTCTTATTGCTGATTAAACATGTTATTGGCTTTATTGCTGAATAATTACCATTGTAAACTGGTGTCATAATTTACTACTGAATATTCATAATTACAAGTTAGCGCCCTCAATTTTTTAACAAATTTATTGTTGAGTAATTTCCGCAGTAAACTGGTGTCATACTTAACTAATGAATATTCATACTTACTATGTAGCGCCCTCAATTTTATGCCTACTTTAAGTTGTGTTTTTTTTTTATTGCTGATAAACATGTTATTTCCTTTATTGCTGAATAATTACCATTGTAAACTGGTGTCATAATTTACTATTGAATATTCATAATTACTGGTTAGCGCCCTCAATTTTAATAAGAGTTTTAATCACTGAATATTCATATTTACCGTACTAAGCAAATTTTCTATTTGTGTAGCGCCCTCAATTTTATCACTCCTTTGAGTTTATAAATGAACACTGTAAACCAGTTGTGCCTGTTATTGTGCTTGTCATATTTGCTGATTAATTCCACTGTAAACTGGTGTCGTAATTACTACTAAATATTCATGTTATTTGCTATGTAACACCCTCAACTTTATTCCTAACGTATTTGGTTTTGGTTTGAATTAAGAAAATAATTAAACCAATAATTGTGCAGTTGATGTGATTGCCTTGTTGCTGTTCCACTGAAAACTGGTGTTGTAATTAACTACTGAATATTCATATTTTCTAATGTTTGCTTTTCTTATGTAGCGCCCTCACATTCACCCCTAATTTATTTGAATTTATGTTTATAATTTATAATTTCCACTGTAAATTGGTCTCGTAATTTGCTACTGAATATTTATATTTACTATGTAGCGCCCTCAATTTTATCCCTAATTTTTTTGAATTTATAATGTGATTGAAACCAGTTGTGCATGTTTTTGTGATTGTCTAAATTGTTGAATTATTTCCACGGTAAACTCGTTTGTAATGAACTACTGAATATTCATATTTTCTAATAATAATAATTGTTGAGATTTATTTGCTTTTCTACAGCATGGAAAGTGCTGGATTTCTCCTGTCGCTGAGTGATGTACAGTGATGTCAAATATTGCTGCTGTATCTAAACCAAAAACTGAGGTTTTGTTTCTAGGACAATATCCCACATATTCTATGTAAAAATTACAAAGGTCTAAAATTATCTTCTGTTGTCAATGTATGTAGTGTTCAGTTGATACATAACTAGGCTAATATTGATCTTTGTTAACTATTTTGTTGATTTTTTGTTACAAGTTCTTTTGTGTAAGGGGTATAGTTTATCTTCTTGTCTGTTCTTCTTTGTCATTTAAATTGTATTTATGAGAGAATTGCAAAATAAATGTTAATTAAAGCCTGAAATAATAAGTCAGTTTTCATTATTTGTAGTTCATTTGATTTTATTTATTCAATCATCAACCAACAGAGAAAGAAACCTCCACTAACAGGTTGGAGATTATACACAGATTATACAAAGAATAATTTAAGCTTAAACAAGGATAAAACATTAAATTTACATCTCTGAGTATTAATAAACATTAACTACGTATTATTCAATATTTTGATTATATTTTTAATAAAAAGTTTCTTGAATGTAGATGCTTTTCTTTGCCATTTCTTCATCTGGTCATTGACCTCCATGCTTTTCAAGATGAACACTATCATTATGCTTCGCAATCTGAAATTGAAAACAAATTAAAATTACATTTGATTATAAAAGCATGGAAAAATAGTATATTAAAGCATATTTAATTAAAGAAAGAGGGCGCTGATAAAAATGGATGGCACGTAAAACAACAGGGAAACTAAATTACCAAATGGCCGTAGTGAGTGTGATCAGAATAATGCCATATTTGGTACAATACACACAACATTTACAATAAGAGAAAGGCATAAATACACATTGGAAAATAAGAAGCAGCAGTAAAACAAACAAAAATAGATTTGGAAAAAACATAAATAATTATAATAATAAAAGGACGTAAGACCTAAGAACGGAAAATACTGTTCTTCCCTTAAAAAGATATAAAGAGATTCCATACAAGATAACCCCCAACAATACAAATACCTAGACAGGTACGGACAATTTATAATTTGAAATGCTTATTTAATTAATTTTATAGTCTCATATTCTGTAAAAACTTTACTGAACGCTGTTTCCTCCTCCCGACAATCCGGGTTTTTCTCCTTTACGAGAGGTAGAGTTTCTATATAGAAAGAGTTGCGACATGAGCGGACGCCCTCAATCTGTCATCTTGGGGCCAATTGATCAAGTCAGTGGTGCGTAACAATCAAAAATAAAATAAGGTTTGAGGCTAAATTATTGAACTCGTGTTATTTAAAAATCCATAACTTCGTAACGAAAGATCGTATCAGATTAATTTTTTTCTGGAAATGTTTTTAAAAGACGATTCTACACCACTATATGATTGAAAATATGTTTCGACCTCTGAACTCAAGATGGGAAAAGAAGAGCCTATCTAAATAGTGTATTAAAATGGCCTCTCCAGCATGCACGGTACGTAGGTAGGTAGCACTACTACTATTATACTAGACTAGCTAGTAGTGTAGTAATATTTCGGTTACCGTTTAATTTCTGTTATTGTATACTACTAGTTATTTTGGAGATACCCTTGGACTGAGGCGTGCCACAACACCCGTTTACTATACAAATTTCTAAGTTGTCCAGTGAAGAGGTCTAGGCTCTGTCGCCTACTAACTATTTTATATGAACCGGACAAGCGTGATGTTGTGTACGGCAGCAAAGTAAAGGCGCTATGCTATTTTGGTAAAAAAAAACAAAAAACAAAAAAAAAACTACATGTAGTATTTATAATTAATAATAGTATATTGAGAATCAATTTTTTTTAAATTTTGTTATAAATTTAATTAACAGGTATATACTATCAAATGACATAAAATTTTCGTATTAATATTTTTATTTATTTTTTCCGATTACTATGCAATCGCCACACTACATACAGTAGATAGGCTTTGCGTTCACTCATTCATGAAATTATGCAGTACCCCAAAATGAACGAGAGGTCCTGGCACCCGCCCCCATCACCATTATAAGGAATCTTTTTTTGATTATATAACATATACTTTGTAGGATCATTTGCTTCATTCATATGTATGTCTTTCTTGAACTAAAATTAAATAAATAAAGCAATTCCTACCTTGTCCTTGGGCCACATTGTTTGTGTTCTGCAGAGTTCTCCACCTGCTCTCTTTTTCATGTATTTTAATTGGTGTAACTGAAATAAATGAAATGCCAGAAATTGTACTGAATTCAAATAAGCAAATCATATATTATCATTATATCAGTATTTATTATTATTATTATTACTATTATTATTACTATTATTCCATGTAAAGTGCATAGAGGCACTGCACAATATGCGCTATATAAATGTAACTTAAGCTCGTATTCATTTATGAAACTTTTTTTTTTTCCAAAATAAGTAATATTTAAAACGGATTTTTAATAGAGGCCAACGAATCCCCGGGAGTCGGACCAGGTCGGACCTCTAATCTTTGATAATACCCAGTATAATATTCTTTTATGATTGAGGGCGCTTCGCAGGGTGAACATGTGCACAAGACTAAGGACACCCTATTGCTGACTTATGTATATAATCTATTTTACAGGTATGATTTCTTTGCTAGATGTGGCTTCAAGGTGATTGATTCACCTGGTATTAATACAATAATCATTTTTTAATTAAATTATATACCAGTATTATATTTACATATATTTCAACAATTATTTTAGTTAATTTTTAACATTTTTTTTATCTCTTACAGATATGAAGAGAAAAGTTGACTGAAAGATACAAGAAACTGATATCTTAAACAACATTCAACCACAATGAAAAATATATTTTATATTATATAATGAAAAAAAATGAATTCATCGCTCTGTATCGCCATTTAGTGTGAACTGTGAACCAATCTGCAAGAAGCCGAGATGATTTTTAGATTTATTTTAACGTAATCAAAGTATCAGAAACGTGTCAGAATATTAACATATGAAGATAATATCTTTAACAGTAAATCAAATACGCAATTGACTGATGAATTAGATAGGCCTATGGTATATGTATTAATAAATTTATTCTGTATGCTGGCAAAGAATGGTACAGAGACAAGAAGACTGGAGGTAAGTGGGGTGGTTATTTACTTAAAGATCTTATAACAAAATAGCACTCTCACCTATTTGTAAGCGTAATGCATTAGAGACTCGTAAAACTGCACCGTCTGCAAAAAATAATACAAAGCAAAACTTATTTAGTGTACTGAATTTTATATATAAATTATCGGATCCGTTTAGGCCTTACAGGCCTCATCAGTGCAGCTAGGGTACAGACCCTGACGAAACGTTAGACGAGCTTAGCAGAGCTCAGGCCAGCCCAACTTAGACCGCAAACCAAGGCAACATATATGTACAGCCCAGGTGTGATTACAAATAAGTTGAATTTGCCAAAGTCCAAAATGACATTGGAAAAATTGTTTGATTTGGATAAAATTTTACTTGCAGATTGTTAAACAATGGAAAACACAACAATTTGGCATGTACAATAAGATCAACTTAGAAATTACTGTATTCGACTTCAGGCAAGTTTAACTGTTAGTGGAACACAAGCTATGCGCCTACTTAATTTTATGATATGTATCCAATAGATACAGGGAATACTTTGTCATTCTTAGTGCATCCGACGAAGCTCTTGCTAACAACACTAGTTGGCGCCCGTGGACAAGATTGGAGATCTGAAGAGACAATCTCTACTGTGCATCAATGGCGGGCCTGCTGGATCTTAAAAGAGATTCTTCAATAATATATATTTTAATAGGCAAATGGAATAAACCCAAAAAAATCACAAATGGCCACATAATGCAAAAAAATTTAAATATGTATATATATAATATATATAAAAAATCTAAACCATCAAATGCTATAATGTATAAACAAATAAATAATAGGTGCTCTGATAAGAACATAAGATGTTATATATTAATGGAACAAAGCATCTACATTAATTCTTCACACATGCACAGAACTAGTCCTTAATGCATGGACTAAGATTAGCGCGATACACCCTCTTATAAACATTGATGA
This sequence comes from Anneissia japonica, assembly GCF_011630105.1. Classification (NCBI taxonomy): domain Eukaryota; kingdom Metazoa; phylum Echinodermata; class Crinoidea; order Comatulida; family Comatulidae; genus Anneissia; species Anneissia japonica. The sequence goes on from NW_022716546.1 coordinate 426,985, forward strand.
CAATTGACAAGATTTCTGAAGAGATACTTTCATCATAAATACTGTAAACCATAATAAAGACCTCTATAACCTTATTGTGGTAATGCTAAAAAATATGTATATAATAAACACATTTTAAACGTTATAGTAGAGGAATTTGAGAGAGTAAAAAAGATGTGCCCCAACAGGGATTCAAACAAATATTCAGTACAAGAGGCCATTTTTTTACTGAAAAAATTGCCCTAACTATATACAGCTGAACTAGCCCAAGTCAAATCCAAAATACCATTGAAAACTTGTTTGACTCACAGATTGTTAATTAATGGAAAACACAACAATTTGGCATGTAATATAAGTTCGACTTCAAATTTTGAGTTAGGCAAAGTCGACATAGATGTTGCTTTTCGAAAGACTAAGGACACCCTATAACTGACTTGTATACCGTATATAATTTTTTTTTTACAGTTATGATTTCACTGCTAGATGTGGATTCAAGATGAATGCAAGATTCACCTGATAATGATTACGGTACAGTAATACCATAATTTTTTTTTTTTCAATTAAAAATATATACCAGTAACATTTACATATTATACTGTATGATATAGCATTTATTTCAACAATTGTTTTAGTTAATTTTTACATTTTTTATCTTGTAGATATGAAGAGAAGAGTTCACTGAAAGATACAGGAAACTAATGTTTTAATGTTATTCAACCACAATGAAAAATATATTTTGTATTATAATAATCATAAAAAAATGAAGTCATCGATCTGTAACGCCATCTACTGTGAACCCATCTGCAAGAAGCCGAGATGCTATTAAGATTTATTATAGAAGGAATCAAAGTATTAGAAATGTGTCAGTAATGTCAACATATGAAGACAATATCTTTAATACAGTACAGTAATTCAAATACGTAATTGATTGATGAATTAGATAGGCCTATGGTATATGTATTAATAAATTTATGCTGTATGCTGGCAAAGAATGGTACAGACAAGAAGACTGGAGGTAAGTGGGTTGGTTATTTACTCAAAGATCTTATAACAAAATAGCGCTCTCACCTATTTGTAAGCGTAATGCATGAAAGACTCGTAAAATTGCACCTTCTGCAAAAGATAATACAAAGCGAAACTTACTGTACTGTATTTACTGTACTGAATTTTATAAATGGCGCTCCCTCCAAAAACCTATCTGTACTCGGGGGGGGGGGAATTTTCAAGTAACTGGGAAAGAAATTGAAAAGCCAAATTTGTTTTATTAAATTTTATATAGCCCTCCCTTCAAAAAATGAAAAATGCAAAGCCAAATTAGTTTACTGAATTTTATATAGAGCTCATTACAAAAACCTTATTTGCACACGTGCACTAAAATCTTTCATTGACGATCTGAGAAAAAGTGACTAACTTTCATAAAACTGCTCCCTGTGCAAAGAAATGTGTACGAAGCCAATTTTGTTTACTAAATTAAGATTTGGTTCCTCCAATAATTTGTTAGTTGCATAATTCATGGGAAATTTCATGAGACTGCCAAAAAATTGTTTACTTTATTTTATATAGCGCCCCCTCCAAAACTTATTTGTACGCATAATAAAATCTGAACTGCATGTTGCAAAAATACTATTGCGAGTCTGTTACAAGATCTTTGAGCTACATTGCATTAGGTGCCCCTAAATTAAATGAGGGCGCTGTTGACGGTAAAGAGCGCCCTCTATGGAGATAGAGGGCACTCTAACGTGAGCAGTGCCTCATTTGATTTGGGGGCGCTATTTAATGCAGGAACCCTCTAAATAAAATGAGGGATTTTATTTAGGGGGCGGTATATTATATAAAAATTATAATGATACAAGGAACAAATAAAGGCAAGAGAATTTGAATCAATTTTGTGTTGTATTTATTCGATTGTAGCAAACTCCTTACAAAAAAAAAAAAAATGCACTTCTCTGCAGCCCCCACCAACGGATTCACCTGACTCGACTACACAGCAAGTACTACCTCAAGTCATGCCCACTACCACTGCCAAGCAGCAAGAGTGCCCGAAGAAACCTGCAAAGCTGTCTCTTATACACATCTAGATGTGTATAAGAGACAGGTATAAATCTTCAGTAAAGGATACTTGCGATTCAGATTGTATAGTGATTAGTATTAAAGAATTTCCAAATATGAATGACTTTCAAATTAGATTAAATTTAGCATTACTAAAGTTACTAAATAATTATTAAAATGAATTAACATGTTATTTTATTAAATTAACATTATTTATTGGTATAGATTGGTTGCTTAAAAATTAATTTGTTAGAATTAGTATTAAAGAATTTCCAAATATGAATGACTTTCAAATTAGATTAAATTTAGCATTACTAAAGTTACTAAATAATTATTTAAATGAATTAACATGTTATTTTATTAAATTAACATTATTTATTGGTATAGATTGGCTGCTTAAAAATTAATCTGTTAGAATTATCTTAATACAATTTTAAAATTAAATTAAATAAAAAATTTAAGTTAGATCTTTTTTAAAAGCTTTAAATAAATTGGTTTTGCATATATTTTAAATATTTTAACGCAAGCATTAAATAATATTAATTAAATAATTTAAGTTCTATTTTATTAAATGCTTTAAATAATTTGGAAACAAATTTAGAGTATATTTATGATCAAATTCCGTATCAAAAACTATGGGACTTAAACTGGCGTCAGAATATAAATTTACATGTGCTTTTGGATGCCTAGATTACACTCAGGAAACAACATTAACTGTGCAGTACAGAACTAAATTTGGTTGCAAACAATTTGATATGGTTGGCACCTCTGGTAATACTTAACCTAAGCATCGTGTTCTGAACAGCAGCTCTTCAGCCATACCCTGCCTGAATCGATCGCTCTTCATATCACTGCTGGCACCAAATATTGCTAATTATAGGAGAAGTCCTATTTATCTATTAATTATTTAGTAAATAAATTAGTGTCAAGTATAATTCTATCTTAAAATATCCTATTAAAATATATTAATTCTATTACAATCATCCTGTTTTCAAATTATAATGTTTAAAATCTAGTTAAAAAATTTAAAATATTATTAATTGATTTTCTTTAATGTTTGTATTTATCATTACTTTATCTTCAAATCTTAGGACAAACTTTTAAAATGACTTAGATGGGGTAAGGTTTTTGTTATTAAGGTTTATATTTATATTGATTAAATGCTGTGTATATATGATGTACTTTACCAAAGCAAAATTTTTGAAAGGATATAAATATTTGAATTTTTAATTACAGTATTTATTTGAATAAACGCCCCCTCCAGAGCCTCATTTGGAATCATAAGTACCTCCCTCAAATTTTTCTAACCGGGTTAGAATTGATAAATCGTTATCATCATGCAATAACACGTTTTGACTGTATCCATATGTTGTTGTTCCACATTTACTGGGAAATTAAGAGGCGTTTATTCAAATAAACTGTATATAACTTTTAAAGAAAGTATTTTTATTGTGTTATTAGATTTTTTCATTATGTTTTACTTTTTAGTGCACAGGTTTATAGCATACTATTATTATTTTTATTAACATTTCCAATTCAATAGTTTTGTTTAAAATTTATGTTTATGATTCATTAAAATCATGATTATTTTAGTACTTACATATTTTGAATATTTAATATTTTGAACTGTTTAATTGAAGAAATTTGATCTGTAAGTTTACAAATTCTTTTATGTTACATGGGTAGATTACATAACACTGGTTTCGTTTTCTATCTGTATTCCAAGTGCATTATAAGCAAATGTCATATGTACTATAAAGCAACTTGACCATTTAAATGCTGAAGTTACAATTATTATGTTAGATGTAATTAAATTTAATCAATTAATTTAAATTTATTTAATTTCAGCGTTTAATTATTTTTTCTAATATAGCTAATATTCTATTGATTGTGCACATTTAAAAAAATATTAATTCTTAAAAGAAATGTGTGTATTTCAGTATCTTTCAATTTATTTTATTCCATAGTGGGAATATGTATTAGACATAAGCGTTAATAAGTATTATCAATTTATTATACGGTATGTCGTTAGTCAATTTATCAATTTAATTATCAATTCATTATAATTAATGCCCTTATATGGGTAGATTACATAAAACTGTTTTGTTTTCTATTTATCTGTATTCCAAGTGCATTATAAGCAAATGTCATATACATTTTAAATATTAATTCTTAAAAGAAATTTGTGTATTTCAGCATTTTTAAAACTATTTTATTCAATAGTGGATATATATTAGATATAAGTGTTAATAAGTATTATCAATTTATTATAATTTGTGAATTTAATTTACTTTTAAATATTTTATGTTACATGGGTAGATTACATAAAACTGGTTTTGTTTTCTATTTATCTGTATTCCAAGTGCATTATAAGCAAATGTCATATGTACTATAAAGCAACTTGACAATTTAACTGCTGAAGTTACAATTATTATGTTAGATGTAATTAAATTTAAACATTTAAATTAAATTTACTTACTTACAGCATTTAGTTATTTTTTCTAATACAGCTAATATTCTATTGATTGTGCACATTTTTTAAAATATTATTTCTTAAAAGAAATGTGTGTATTTCAGTATCTTTCAATTTATTTTATTCAATAGTGGGAATATGTATTAGACATAAGCGTTAATAAGTATTATCAATTTATTATAATTAATGCCCTTATATGGGTAGATTACATAAAACTGTTTTGTTTTCTATTTATCTGTATTCCAAGTGCATTATAAGCAAATGTCATATACATTATAAATATTAATTCTTAAAAGAAATTTGTGTATTTCAGCAATTATTTTATTCAATAGTGGAAATATATTAGATATAAGTGTTAATAAGTATTGTCAATTTATTATAATTTGTGAATTTATTTTACTTTTAAATATTTGCTTTGGTAGAGCATATCACACAAACACAAAAGACTGTATAATATTGATTATTGATGGGTGATGTTGAATATGTATAACTAATGTAACAAGAAATTTGGTTATTATTATAATTTTTTTAATTATAATTAAAGACTTCTCCTTGATTATGTTTAAAACTATTTCCAATACATACACTATCTAAAGAGTAACAACCTAACTTTACTTTTAAAATGTTATTGTCAAAATCTTAAATTCATTTGTGTGTGTTTATGTTAGTTTTGTAATATGATTGCTCATATAAGGATGTCATATTATATCATCATGCCCTTATATGGGCAACAAATTATTAATGCAAATATTATTTCTAGATTGATTTGTGTTAATTAAAGTATAAGTAAATTTTATATCAAATTATATTTTTAAATGATTTTATACATCTATTTCTGTCTTCTATTTTAATTTGTTTAAGGATACAGACACCTTTAAGGTTTGCGCACAAAGAAGTTAATTCAAAATTGACTGGTTTAATTATTATTATTATGTTAAATCAAAGTTATAATTTAAAAATCATTTTATAATTTTTCAATTAATTAGAAATACTGAATTCAACTATGTGTGTGTGCCCTATTTACAGATATATTTTTTTATGCAAATAGAAATTTATTTTGATTAATTAAAAATATAATTTTGTAATTATATTAAAATTATCATTCTATTAAATTAATTGTATCTAAAGGGTTGATATTTGAAATATTTATGTTCTGTAATCTTTTTAAAGTTATTCTTAATATTATCTCCAATGCTACACAATACATAGTGATTAACGTTTGTTTAAAGTTAATTTTATAACATTTTGCTAAAAAACCTAAGTGCGTCTAATAATTTGAATAATATTATCATTATTTTTATTATATTCCAAAGCCCATTACTAGATAAATATATATTAATAATAAATTATTTATATATCTTAAGTTAAATTTATTTCAAGTTATAGTTTTTTAATGATTTTATACTTTTATTAAGTAATTAAAAATTGTATCTAAAGGGTTGATATTTGAAATATTTTTACATTTCAATATCTAAAATTATGTAGTATTTATATTCTATAATCTTTTTAAAGTTATTCTTAATAATCTAATGCTACACAATACATAGTGATTAACGTTTGTTTAAAGTTAATTTTAAAACATTACTATATAAATATATATTAATAATATATTATTTATATATCTTAAGTTAAATTTATTTCAAGTTATAGTTTTTTAATGATTTTATACCTTTATTAAGTAATTAAAAATTGTATCTAAAGGGTTGATATTTGAAATATTTTTACATTTCAATATATAAAATTATGTAGTATTTATGTTCTGTAATCTTTTTAAAGTTATTCTTAATATTATCTCTAACGCTACACAATACATAGTGATTAACGTTTGTTTAAAGTTAATTTTAAAACATTTTGCTAAAAACCCTAAGTGCGTCTAATAATTTTTGAATAATATTATCATTATTTTTATTATTATTCCAAAGCCCATTACTAGATAAATATATATTAATAATAAATTATTTATATATCTTAAGTTAAATTTATTTCAAGTTATAGTTTTTTTTGTTATTGATTTTATACTTTTATTAGGTTAAAATAAAGTTAAAATGTTTAAAGATATTTTACGCTTTTCAATTAATCCAAAATACTGTATTTAACAATGTGTGTTTTCTGTTTAATTTAAATATCTTTTAATATGCAAATACAAATTTAATTTTAATCGATTAATCTAATATATAATTTTGTAATTATCTTTGACTATTATCATTATTATTTTTATTATATGATATAAAATTTGTTAATAATATATTATTTCTATGTTCTATCCTCTCTATGATATATGTATTAACATATCAATAATTTATTCTTTCTATTAAATTAACATTATTATGTTCTAAAAGTTTTAATAATTTGAAAAAAAACTATTTAAAACAATTGATACAAATTTAATATTCATTGCATATTTTAAGTTGTAAACAATTTAAATTTTTTGATTAGGTGACACATTAGGTGATGAACTGTTTATGAGTGTTGTATTTATTGTGGCAAGTCAATATGTAATTCAGTATTTAACAATTATATTGATACACTACAATTACTACTTGTTACTCTTTGTATTTAGCAGATTTGCCTACCCTATTCATGCCAGAAGACAGCCTTTAATTAAAATATGTTAATTACATATTATATCCAATTTATTGTACTATTATTTATTACATGATTAATTCAAAGGCATCTAGCATATGCACAATATCAAAATGAAACTATAATTATTTTCTTTATTATTGTTACTCTTTGCATTTAGTGGATTCATCTACCCTATTCATGCTAGAAGTCAGCCTTTTAATTATGTATAATTACATGTATACAATTTATTGTACTATTACTTATTTATTAAGTTTTTAAAACATAAAGGCATCTAGCATATGCATGATATCAAATTGAAACTATTACTATTATCATCATTATTATTGTTACTAATATTTCTATTATTATTCAATAATTTGGTGCCAACTCAAAAAAGCTACAATTCAGATACACATCGTGACAACAGAAGTACAACCTTGGCCCAGCTGGCATACTTTCCTAAACTTAGCGAAAAATATTAGCAGATATTGCCTAACCGCCAAAAGGAAAACAATATTCTTCTGCATACACTTAAAATGTCTCCTGAGGAAAATAACATGTTATTTTAGGGGAAAAAGACCACAAACTGAAACCAGCCATAATTTTTAGTTAACTCCTTGGCATTGAGCAGGTCGAACGTTTACACTGATGATGGTCTACCCACACAAGCTGACACCACGTCAGGAAAAGGATTCTCACAGACATTTTACCCACAAAGCAATTTACAAAGGAATGTAACTCGTAAAAAGAACTTTACAGAATTTCAACAAAGCAAACTCACCACTCAGCAGCAGCAACGAGCACAAAAAGAAGCAAGTACCGCCATGCAGCCAAGCAGGATCAGCCCGTCGGTGTAATGGGGCGTGCAGGAGGTTGCGGAGAAGTGCATTGTACAATGTTTTAAATTTTTGAGAGAATACTGAAAAAAAAACCATAGCATGCATCAAACTACAAATTATTATAACAATTAGAAAAAGGAAGTGGAATTTCAAAATTATTTTTTTCATATAACAGATTTTGGATTTAACAATTTACATGGTACAGTAGTAGTAAAATAGAGGTTTCTCCAAAATGAATTTAATAATTTGAATAAAAGTAACTAAAATTTTGCAAATAATACAGAAAATTCATATCAATTTACTTTTATAATTACAGGAAAAAACAAATTTAGAATTCTTGTTAATTTGGTATTGGATTCGAAATTAAAAATTAGAATTTAACCATAATGTTTAAAAAAAGAATTGGAAGTTGGAACAGATTACAATTAATGTAATTTAAATTTGATCAATGGATTGAAATAAAATTTGAAATTTTTATATATAATTTATACATCTATTTGAAATTCCACTTTAACAATGTGTAGAAAATATCACTGTTAATCTACAAAGATACCAGTTGTTGTCTATCACGTGTTACGGATGCGGGTGAAGGATTATCAACAAGGACTTCAGCTGCCTCACCAATCACAGTGACGACTCGTGAACTGACAGTGGATCTGCAAAAACAAACAATTATAAAAAATTACATAACTGAAGAAAAACTGTATCCACACAAGTCTAATTTACAAGTTATTTTTTAAATAAAAAAATGCTATAAATACAGTAACATCTCAAGCAATGCCAGCAATTTTGCTTGCAGGCACATTCCACAAAATAACTGTCTGCGCTGGCAAAAAGACCCCACATTCAAGATTTTAGACAAAACATGGAATAGCTTTATGGGGGACAAGGACTGCCTATGTTCATAGATAAGAACAAACTAAAGTATTAACACTGCATAGAGCAAATAAACTATGAACACAGTAAGCATAAAGCAAATAACCCACAGGCTATAAAAACACATAGGCAAAAAGAATCTTGGCCACAGGCAGAACTGGTTGATTTTGCATGCGCCTACTGCCCGCAGTTTAAACACATGTACCACGTTAAATAATCCACACTGCCTGTTATCGGTACACAGTACATTAAATCTCAGTTTACACTACCTAAATCAGTGATTTACCAATGTGAAACATACAAAGAAAAAATCTCACCATCTTTCCAAACATCTGGTTCTTCATCACTGTCGTCAACTGCTCCTCCTCAACATTATCTGCATCACTATCGCAAGGTGGTGATGACGTGTGGTACCACTCAGTTTCTACTCTTCCCAACAACGTAATGCATTTTTTCTCAGTTACTTTAGCTAACTTAAGTACTATACAATATTTGTAGTTTGATGCACAGAATAAAAATGTGATGCATGACCACCTACTAAACTCATTTACATTTGCACAGCAAAATGCAATAATACTACAATTTAACATGAAATTGTTACACATTTTATTGTGTTAAGTAATTTTAAATTTAAAAAAAACCCGAAAACATGTTAGGTTTTACAATTTTGAAAATTTGATAGAAACAAAGAGATTTTCTTTGTTTTATCAATTTTGTTAAAATTTAAATGAAATATTTTCCATTTCCATTTTCCATTTCATCTATAGATAAATAATTGTAAACACAATTTTTTTTTTCTAATAAGACTAATTTTATTATGAAAATTTATGACAAATCTTAGTAGAAAAGGTCATACATCACAATATTAATGTCTCAAATCCGTAGAAGGGCAGTTATATTATTCTTTTACTTTATATATTATTTTATAATCAATTTACATTACTTTATGATCCATAGCCTATATTTAGATAAGTCTATATTATTCATTATTATTATATTTTTATTCATATTCATTATTATTTAGAAATATTCTTATTTATACTAGTTACATTTTTTTTTTTGAATGAATAACATAATTTTACATTTAGTATAGCATTTATTTTCATTATTATTTATATTTTTTGGAATTAAAAACTAAAGGCAAATATTATTTTAATAATGAATTTATTTACTTATAAATACAATAATAATTCTGAGCCTTATTTGTTTACACAAATGGAATTCATACAATTAATTACTATTATTTTGAATAAAAAAATATAGTTTTAAATGTTTTATATAATTTTATCCAATTTTTCAAACTGAGTTTTTATATTCATAATTATTATTTTTAGGTTATTGTTATTGAAATTTGGGGCTTTTAACTATTAAAAACATTATCATTTACGTCAATACTATTAAGTAAAATTATGTTACAATTAATATTTTAAATTCTTACTTTAAATAATTAATCCCTTCAGCCAGATTTTTTGTGAGACAACAAAAAAAAAAGTAAAATAATTAAACTGTTTAAAACATTGTTTACATCATAAGAGAAGAAAAAAGAACCTCATCAGCAAAACCAAAACAATTACATTTTAATTTAATATATATTAAATTTTTTCTAAATTTTGCGATTATTAATTTCATTTAAAATTTTCGTTGGAAAATTCATCCAAAATATTTGAATTTGTTTTGAAATTCTATTTGGAAATGCAGCGAAACAACTAAAATTTTATATTTATTGCATACAAAATCATTTTGTAAAAGTACACCAAAAACCAATGAAAGCCAAATCATTATAATAGGAATACTCAAAATTAATTTAAATGAAATGTCTGTCTTGTTCCTTGCTAATGAGGATTTGCTAAACTACACGACATGGAAAATGAATACATTATGTAAGTTACTGAAAAGCACAATAATTAACTCCCACACAGAATTTGCTGTTAGTGAAATTTTGCAGCATATCAAATTATAAATATTTTAAACAATTTTAAATAAATTTGAAATTTAAAAAAAAATAAAAATTTAGAATTTAAACAATTTATGTTGGTAGTAAAATTGTGACATGTATGTAATTTTAGAAAACAAAAAAGACCCTCTAAATGATGTCTTGATCCTTCAGGGTAGATTAATATTGGAGAAATCTTGCTTCAAATATTATTTGATCAAATGTTTAAAGATCTTACCAGATATTTTTGAAAACAAGTGTAATTAGTTTGTATTCATTTTCCGAAGTAAAGTTAATATTATACTTATAAACAATAGACATACATATACCTTTGCAAAAATTATACATCAAAACATGAAAAAGGAGACTCTTATTTCCTCAAAAAACAATTTTTAAGAATGATTAATTAAATTTTCACAAGATTTGTTGTGGTAAATAACTTGTCATACCAAACAAAAAAGAATTTAAAAAAAATTAAATGCTATTGCATAATTTAATTATGTAAACAAAAATTGTGTTCTCCTTTTCCATACAATGCATTTTACAACAAAAGATAATATTCTACCTATCAGAAGCACCATAGTGTCATATGTTAACAATTTATTTATAGAATAACTTTTGTTGCGTTTTTGATTTGACCAATTTAAAAATGTATACTGTACTAATTAGATGTTCATTTAATCTAAATTATAAAGCACAGTAATTAATTGTATTTAAGCAAAAGAAAAACATCAATTTAAAATATATATATAAAATTTTCCCAAATTTAATTTTGAATAAGAAATTTAATAGTGCTTCGGATAAATTTACAAATTTACAGGTAAACCTACTTAATCAACGCTTTCTCAAAAACATCACTTATGGATCAGATTATAGCAACATATGAAAATGGAGGCGAAGCTTACGCATTGTGTAGCAGAAAGTTTGTTTAACAAAAGGATATTAGAAGTAAATATTTTTTTTTTTTTTTTTTTTTTTTTTTTT
>NW_022716546.1:438697-442256 GCF_011630105.1 Anneissia japonica
TTTTTTTTTTTTTTTTTTTATATTTCAATTGAATTAATGTAAATCATGCCACAGCATGAATTTTAAGGGAGCTATCAATTTTATAACAATAAAGTATTCTAAATTAATATATGTCTCAATGAAAATCAAATATTTTCCAAAACTAATGGCATACTTACACCAACTTTCTCCATTTTCATATTATTGATAGTGAATAAAATTCCCATTAAATGAAAAATTCACAACAAGCATACAATGACAATTGAATTGAACATTTCCTACTATTCAGAATTTGTTTATAATTATTTTTTTATGTCAGAAAAAAAGCAAAGAATTAACATAATTAGGTTATATTTTAAAAATCTTTTTTGTGTTTTTGATAAGTTTAAGGTTACAGAATTTCGGAAATGTTCAGCTTCAATTTACATTCTAAGACTTTTATTTCAATAACTCAACTCAGGCTGTGTGGAAACCAAATGCTAATCATCATCATCAGTATTGTGGTATCTTGCATCATTGGTCCTCATCAGTGGTGTGGTATCTTGCACCATTGGTCCTCATCAGTGTTGTGGTATCTTGCACGATTGGTCCTCACCAGTGGTGTGGTATCTTGCATCATTGGTCCTCATCAGTGGTGTGGTATCTTGTACCATTGGTCCTCATCAGTGTTGTGGTATCTTGCACCATTTTTCTCGTTTAGTATTGTGGTATCTTGCACCATTTCTGCTTACCAGTAGTATGGTACCTAGCATGATTGGTCTTTATCAGTAGTGTGGTACCTAGCATGATTGGTCCTCATCAGTGGTGCAGTATCTTGCACCATTGGTCCTCATCAGTGGTATGGTATCTTGCACCATTGGTCCTCATCAGTGGTGTGGTATCTTGTACCATTGGTCCTCATCAGTGTTGTGGTATCTTGCACCATTTTTCTCGTTTAGTATTGTGGTATCTTGCGCCATTTCTGCTTACCAGTAGTATGGTACCTAGCATGATTGGTCTTTATCAGTAGTGTGGTACCTAGCATGATTGGTCCTCATCAGTGGTGCAGTATCTTGCACCATTGGTCCTCATCAGTGGTTTGGTATCTTGCACCAATGCTCCTCACCAGTGGTGTCGTACCTTGCACGATTGGCATTCATCAGTTTTGTGGTACAGTGGTGTGGTATCTTGCACCATTGCCCCTCATCAGTGGTATGGTATCTTGCACTACTGGTCCTCATTAGTGGTGTGTGGTACCTTGTACAATTGTTCCTCTCCTATGAGAATGAAATAAAACAATGTAGAAACCTTTCTAACAAACATAAACTTGTACATGTATAAAATATACACAAAGAAATATATCAGGAAGAAAGTGGTAAAACAGTGGTTCCCAACCTGGGGTCCCCAGACCCCTTAGGGGTCTGCGAAAAATAATTGGGGGTCTGCCAAACCCCATAGGGGTCCGTGAAAAATAATTGGGGTCCACCAAGTCAAAGGGATCTGCAGGGGTACCTCAATGCTTGTCTTAAAACAGTGTGATCATGCCTTGACAATAATTAAATACCCTTGACAGGCATGACTTCGTTCACTGTAAATTGTTTTAACTGGCATTATAATTTAATTCCTGTATTTTATTGGTGATCTGATAGAATCTTTAAAATCAGTTTTTTTATGTATTCTTTATGTAAAGGTGTTTAGTATAGGAGAGCGACATGATAGTGGCAATCCTCAGATAAACGTACATTTTTCCATGTTTTCTCTTGTATTGTTTTAACCTGGATATTGAATAAAATTTAAAAATCAGGAGGGAGGCCTAAATTTGACAAAATTAAAAGTAAATGGGGAATAACAGAATATTATCACTCAGATTTTGAGTCTGACGGTGTCATTTATGGCCATCTAGAAGTGCCATAAACATAAAAACAAATCGTACCTCAGCCTTAACCATGATGGGATTGAGGAACCGTTTTAGTAGTTGTAAATGTAACAATAGTAAACAACAAACTAATAACATATAAAACTGTACAATTTATTTCCAAGTGAAAAACGTATGGTAGATGAAAAACAATAAAGAATATAGGCAAACGGTTATGCCTATTACTATACTATTTAAATATACAATTTTAATAGATAAGATTAATTTAACGTGGACATAATAATTCATACTTAAACAATACTTTAAATTTATACATTAATAAAATATAACGTTAACGAATAAATAACAATAACTAAACCGTGTACATAGTGTATCACTACTACAATAATAAGATTAACATTTTCAATCTTATAATAAATTTTATACAGCCAGTGTTATGTATTGACCTAGGCTACTATGACTAATGACAGGTACGCTTTCATCATTAAAGACTTTTTCTATGAATGGAATGACCTGTACGAAACACGAGCTCCTGTAGACCAAACCCAGTACCGTTACAATTTTAATCGTGCGGGAAATATCCTCTTGATGGATTAAGGTTGGGAACCACTGAGGTAAACAGTGTTGTAAGATAATAGATACTAAAATTTGTAATCTTGCAAACTGTGCCATATTGTATACAGGTTTAACCCCCGAATTTAGAATATTTTCCGTAAAGGGCGGATCCAGCAGGGGATAAGTTAAAAAGAACTTAAAATGTCATTGTTGCATAATTTATTATTATAAGACAGATAGATGCTTAATAACCAGACTTAAAGAACCTTTATTTTACATTTTTAATCTATTGTTTGATTATAGGCTGTTGTTTACTAAACTGTGACTCAGTGAGGAGGGGTGTATTCAGAATTTTTTCTAGGTGGGTCGTGATCATAATTTTTTGGACCTTTTCACAATGAAATAACAGCAAGATGTGATTAAAATGTCTACAATTTGCTTGGAGCGGATGGCAGGCTTAGTTTCAGAATTGCTGGAATTCAGATAGATTACGTCATGCAAATGGCAAGGTCTTTGAACTCATTACTGTTACCTCAATGCTTTTTCATTTATGTATTGTCAAAAGGCCCTAGAAAAAAAAATGTCATACTTTATAAATCAATGATATTAATAGTGTCATTATAAGTTAAATTTTATATTTTTAAATATACCGACAGTTTCCTAAATGGTATATCACATTTAAGGAGGCATTTGCCTGAGAAAAAAATAAACCCATTGCCTATAACAATCAAGTGCGAAACAAAAAAGCAAATGTTATAGAATGGATGGCGTCGACAAAATTTATTAAAAGTATTTGCATTCATTGTTAAACTGCTTTTCAACAATATTTTAAATGTAGATACTGTACATTGAAAAATAGGCCTACTGTATCATCTTGTATTATTCATTGCCCAGTACATCATATTTAAATTGTCTATGCAAGTAAATATAGGGAAATGCTGACGAAACAAAATGTATCAGTGCTTCCTTTTAGTAAACTGTCTGAATTAGTTTAGATAAGTGATAAATGCAAAGTTTCCAGGAAGCTTTTCCCCCTGATTCCCCCAGCCAAAGGGAGGGCCCTCCCTACCAATCCTCCCCCTCCCCCGGCGGATCCATCCTGGATCCGACCCTGCGAAAGATGTCACAATATAAGCAATGTATGTTAAAATATTACTAAGTGAAGTGGAG
>NW_022716546.1:442345-444863 GCF_011630105.1 Anneissia japonica
TAAGAGACAGCATATGTATATTAGTATATACAGTAGATATACATACAATGGTAACCGATTATGGGAACTTTTTTAACACTTGGCCCGCTTTAGAGAGCACTCTCGTCATCATCAACATTACCATCAACATCTTATTATAATTATATTATTTAACACACAATAAATCAAACGACACTTTGCTATTTAAAATTAATTTCATATTTATTGCACAACACTACAATGGCTTGTTAATTTGTGTGCATCCTTATATCTTAAATGAAATTTGTACAGAAATACATTTTTCTACAATCTTTTGTGTTCACTGAAAATTAAATATACAACATATAAATATGAATTACCTAATGAATATCTCCCTGACAGAACAAGATATCTCAGATAATATAGGCCCATCTTAAATACGTACGAAAACACAAGTTCAACCGGGACCTGGTCCAACGACACAGACGCGTTTGTCATTGAAAACAATAGGAATAATGGAAAACATGTTAAACTGCACAACCCCGTTCGGACGTGTCTCTGAAATATTGGCTTAGCTTATTAATATTCATGAGGCACAATAATTAGATGATCGTTTTCCCAGACGCGTGTGTAGTATAGTTTTTCCAAACCCGTTTCTGTCGTTGGGGATAATTTGTAGATCGCGCCTTATCTGTATTTATTTTCAAACACATAAATAATAAAATGACTGCTACTATTCTGCTTGGTGCATAAGGGGAATTGTTCGTTATTTACATACGACGCCACCAACAAACAAAACAAGAATAGTTTCACACGCTATTATTCCTAAAGGCATATGTCAATCATTGGACACATCAGTTAAATTCTCATACATCAGAAATAATTATTTAAAAAATTACAGTACCATAATTTTGGTCCATTATTGGAACTAATGTAAAGTATATTATTTAATCATGTCTTATCAGGAAATACATCGGCATCTTCAAATTTTAAATAAAAACACAATATCCATGACAGCAAAGAAAACCAACTGGTTTGCAAGTCGCATACAGTATTTCAACAAATTACTATTCCTGAAGAATCTCACGATCTTTCGCATTTGAATCTAAATCTTACAACCTCCTGCTTGCCTACGGCAGTTTCTCGAACATTTGGGACTTTTGAAACTATAAACTGATTTATTGGTAATTATACGCAATCTGGCACTTAGGCTTTGATTTGTAAAATGTCATTTTCAGCTGAAATAAATATAATTTCTATATATTATTTTCATATCTTTTAACTTACATTATCAGTCATCATTTAACAATCTTCTTAACAATCAACTAAAAGGTTTCTTTTTGTTTTTTCTTTTTTTTTGTAGTTAAAAAGTCAATAATTAATAAAAACGATTGTTTTTCTTTGTCTCAATGAAAGTTGGTAACTTATTTGATCTTTTTTTACTAGATCTTTGTCAAGATTATCAAATTTTCTTTGATGAAAATTGTTGTATGCCCATATATACAGTAAAGATGCTGTGTTTGGAGGTTTTAAGAAAAACATATACTACACAAAACATTACGCAAAATTGGACCATATCACACCTCAGTTCATAATTGTCCCTTGGCCAAATCACCCTCTGCTAATAACTTAGCCAATACACTAACTCAGCCATTCTTAACTTGTCCATGCCAACTCCACCCTTGCTACCTTGACATTTGCCCAGCTCAGCTCATAACCAATTCAGCCTTCAAACAATTCGGCCCACATTTGTTTTATACTATATTTAAATTATAAGATTATAGAAACTATTCTATTATGGAATAATTACTACCAGAAATTACATCTCAGTGTCCATTTTTTAAACAACCATGTTTGGACAAATTACAAAAATCGATTGTGATGTTGGTAGTCTATGAGTGAGATAACTTTCCTACCCTCTCCGTGGTAAGTTGGATCGTCTAAGGAAAAAATGTTCAATCTACTTGGAAACGAACAGCTACAAAAGGGCAGTCTTTATCAAATTTCTTATAGCATCAATTTTGAGCAAAATAATGGTTGGCTGCTCTGTTGACATCATAGTCTGCAGCGATGACAAGGCCGACGAGGGCGCTACGTGGTATATCTGGACCACAGATGTCGCGCAGCTTTTCAATACAAGAGTTTAACTCTTCAGTTGGTTCATCTTCACTTCCTGAAGAAGACTCGAACGATTCACCGTAACTCTAAAAAAATAATACATTTATTGAATCATTTCAACAGAAATGAGTATGTAACATAGATAAATTTTAACAATTTGGTATTTATAATGTACTCTATATTCTTTACATAAAATTATAAAAGAAAGCAGCAATAGAATGAGTGAGGTAAGGGTTACTAATAATTCTTGTGCCTACCGACCCAACACAAACAACCACCACACCCCACCCCCACACAGAGCCAGGCACCTGGCATGACAAAATTACTCACAAGTATTTTGGAATCACCTCATATGGCCATATTTAGCCAGCTAACACCCCTCCCGAAAAGTCCCCCACTTAATATTTTCACCCTTCATCTGCTCCAACCTACCCCCCCCCCC
>NW_022716546.1:444958-467540 GCF_011630105.1 Anneissia japonica
AGATGTGTATAAGGAGACCGTATAGCTCTGTCCAGATTATCATACCCAAATAGATTCATGATCATGTGCCTATATATGGTCATGATATGATGTCGTCATGACCATATTTAGGCATGTCACATGTTTTGTTGAATAAAATATCATAGTAAGTACAGGGCTTGAGGGTGTGTTGTAGATAAAAGTGAGTAATTTTGTTTGGTAGAAATTATGAGCCTATATAACAAACTCACACATTCGCTGTAATGAACTTGAGGAATGTTGATGTTGAAGCTGGTGGAATCATCTGAGTCAGAGTCAAAGGCTGCCAGCTGGCTCTCTCGCAGTGAGTCGCTACTGCAAACACAAAGATAATCAATTAAACTAAATCATCTTTGAAGAACTACAGGTTTATTTCCGTTTTTTTGAAAAAATTTTATTATAGCATTTTGAAGTGATACTATGCAAGCCCATCATAGGGATTAATGAATGTAGCTGTGTTTTTAATTTTAATTTGACTTACGTTCTCCACCTAACAAGACTGTTCACTTCATCCTGCAGATGGTCAGGTAAGTCCTCGAAGACATCTGACTGCATTATACTTGGATGGATCATCACATACCTCAATGTCGCTTCCTAAGGTCAAAGTTGATTGAATGATTGATTAATGGATTGGTTTTTATTATCCAAACCAAACATCTACAGATATACTTTTATTTTGTTATCATTGAATGGAATCAGCTACAGTACCCCACTTGGTACTATCACTGAACGGTATACAAATAATGAATGTTTATGAGTGCAATGAGAAGAATATTTCATGAGTTGAAAGATTGACTGTTCCATTCAATGTGGCAGAGCCAAGTTGAATGGAACAGTCAATCTTCAACTAATGAAAATGTTCTTTCCATTGCACGAACACAGTACATTCATTATTTGTTTTATAACACACCTAAATTGATCTTCCAAGCAAGTGTCCCAGACTGTAAAATTAAGGCCTGTGGCCTGCTTGGGAAATAGGGGGCCTGTCAGTCAGCCCATCTGCTCGAACTGGTTGGGCTTATCCTCCGCACGCAACATAGGCCTAGGCTAGACTATAGGCCCTAGGCTAGGCTTAACCTAGGCTAGAAATCTGTCCGTGCATTTCGTAAAATACTGAGTACAGCATAACAACTCCCGGAGTAAACAAAATCTCCAATACACTGCACACTTCTAAGTTTTATAAAATATAAAATATAACTGTATACAAATATATATCATATCAACAATGAACATAAAATCATAACATACTGTATACAACAAAAAAAAACCATCATTCCAAGATTATTCTGAAAATATCAATATCACTACTATTTAGGATAAAAAAATAAGTTAAAGCTAGTGTTTTAAGAAGATACTTACTCGTAGGTGTTTGGCATGGAATTGATCGGCTAAGCTCAACATAAAGAGGGCGGAGTCTTCATCAATGCGCTCTCGTAACGCACACTCACAGGTTGTCTTTAAATCATCCACCTTCAAGAAAATGTGGGTCAAAAAACACCAACTATAATAACAATTTATGTTTTAAATTCCTTACTAAAATATCATTTGGAGAAGTCAGTAAAAAGACATTCAACAATCCATTGTACCATATAACACCAGATTTTTCATAGTCTTGGATGGAGGGGGTTCTCGTATATTACTTTAATATTTTTCCAAAAATGTTTTTAAACAACAGGGCACAATTACATGACTAATACTACATGTATGCAAAAATTCACAACCAACAAGTGTTTGAAAATTCAAGTTTGCTTGTTTACAAACTTTCAATGAATTTGATGAGGTCAGCGTCACAGATGTACGGATGCACATGCATGGTTCCAAATGCTTACAGCATAGAAACCAGTAATTAATAATTACTAACCTCATATCTGTCACAGAGTGAGAGCATATCAGCAAGCTGGTGGATTGATAGTGGCTTGGTTTTTAACTGTCCAGTGTACAGATATCCTAAAAACTGGCAAAACAATTCCGGCTCTGCATCATGAACAGAAATTTTCCTGAAAAATAAAACAAGACATTTAAATTAATGTTTTTTCCCCAGAAAATTCAAATTTTCATTAATAAAGCTCTTAGCTGTGATGTGATAAATCAAAATAACATACTACCTGTCAATACTCTCCTTCATTCCACTAAGCAGGGCTCGACGGAACCAGTCACACCTTGAAGCAATGACAACTCGATGGGCTGGTATCAATTGAGTGTGTTCCTCCAGTTCTGTTCCGTGCCTCTCCAGGGATCGTCCCTTTGAATGCTCTACCACCACATCTGAAGGTTCTTCTGTTGTGATGAAAATGAAATACATTTGTTCATTTTCAATGGAGTAGGATTGTAATTATAATTAGAGTGATAAGGATAATGATGATATGATGATGATGACAAAAGGAAATGATTATGATGAATGTGATGGTGATAGTGATGATGATGACAATGATGATAAAAGATGATGATGATGCTGATAATGATGATGACAACTTTCAAATATTAATTTACCTTTTATACAGATTACCTCGAATCTCATATCTGTATTTGTGGGATTTTTCAAGAGCTTTCCCAAGCACTTAGCCAGGTTGCTACTACTGCAACTTGGAGTACTACAAAGTGCATCCAATATCCTAGACTGGAAAAATGAAATCCACAAATAGACTCACGTTAAAATGACAGAGAATTTTTTAATATAATAATAAATAATCGTTTTTAATAGGGAGCTCTTGCCAAGCAGCAGTAGGGAGCTATTGATTGCATATCGGTAGGCCGTAGAACGTAATAACGTCACTAAAATCATCTACGTATGCAAGAATGTTAAGTTCTCCTCGTCGAGTGGATTCTAGGGTGCAACTTGGCCAAATCTACGTATGCAGAGAATGTAGGATGGCTAGTAGGACAGTCACGCATGAGTGATTTCGCAACTTGGAACAAATCAAAAGCTCCCTATAAAAGCTATTGGGCTGAATTGTAATGAGCTCTAGGCCCTATGCTCTGGTCAGTCTGCATGTGTCCTTTAGAGTAAAGACACTTTAATTTATTTATTCTTTAATAGGATTTATATAGTGCTCATATCCAGAAAACTGCTCAAGGTGGTTTTTTTTCCCTGGTCATTTAAATACAGAATCAATCAACACAACGTACAACCTCCTCCACTCCTGGATTATTCCTAGTTATGCATGTAATCAGCACTATCAATTTTAATCCACATCGTTGACCTCCTACCAGGTATCCATTTATACTCCTTGGTGAAGAGAGGCAAATGCAGGTAAAGTATCTTGCCCAAGAACACAAACGTCACAAGTATCGGTCTAGAATCGCAACCTTCCAAATGGAAAGCCCAAAACCTTCAGCCAGGAACCCACTGCTTAGTACGACTGTCATACGACAAATCCAACTCGATGCCATCTGCTGATTGTCGGTGGCAGTTGGAACAAGTCATTAAAAGCGATCCGTTAGGCGTGTCGTCTCATTGCGTTCTTCATATATTCGCGCATCAGCAGACGACCATCAGGGCAGTGAGTAGCAAGCTTTTCATGCTACGCCACATGCATTTACTGTGCCACACGCTTTAACTACTTTAATTCCAACCAGAGGTTATAAAGATTCATAGAAGAAGAGTGAAATTACCTGTTCTATTGATCTTAATGGGGACCTTGCAGGGCTACAGGCAGTGGTAGCAGCAGCCCCTCCAGCACAGGCCTCTGTCACAGAGTCTTCTGTCTCTCTGTTGGCTTCTGAAAGCAGGCCTAGCTTTACCAGACCTGCTGTAAATTCTTTGTGTTTCACTAATCGGCACATGTGATCCAGGATTGGTTTTAGGCTGGGCTTATCCATAGAAGCTTGTTGTAATGCCCAGGACTGGTAGATCAAGACACCATTTCAAAATACCAAAAAAAAAAGTCTACAAGTTCACAGTTGGTCTTTACAAATATAATGTAACTTACTAATTACATGTTGCTTGTGATGAATACAAAGGTGATAAGAACAGTGGTGCATCTAGAAGGTGCGTGGGAACACACGCCCCAAAAAATACTCATTCCCCAACCAGTCAGATTTTAGGCAATTTTTTGAGCTCCCATATTTTATAGCTCATTTACTCAATACTGGCCTGTGCAACAACTTAACCTAATCGCCACGATATTTTTCATATGACGATGATGATAATGGTGATGATGGTGAATATAATGATGATAACGAATCTAAGAATGATGATAATGACGATGATCATAATGAGGATGGCATTGAGAAGAATGATAAATGAAAATAATGATCATAACAATAATGATCATAAAAATAATGATCATAATAATAATGATCATAATAATAATGATCATAATAAATCATAATATTAATGATCATAACAATAATGATCATAATAATAATCATAATAATACTGATCATAATGATCATAATAATAATAATAATCATAATAATCATAATTAATGATCATAATAATAATCATAATAATGATCATAATTATAATAATCATAATAATGATAATAATAATAATAATGATCATAATAATCATAATAATAATCATAATGTTTCTCATAACTCACAACTTTTGATGTTCCCAGTTTAAACATGAACTTCCAAGTCTTCATAGTTAAGTCACTGCTAATTTTCATCGCAAGTTTCTCTATTTTGTAGAGGGCATGTGGAAACTACAAAGCAATGTATATTAAAAAAAATCAGAATGACAATTAACATCATGGATCTAGTCCAGTAATGTAAAACAAATTCCACACTTTATGCTTTAAATATATTTATTTACATTTTATTTCATACAGGAAAGATAAGGTATAGGCATAAAAAAAATGTTGGACCACCAGCGCAAGCGGATATATGCAAGCTTAAGTTGTCCGAGATTTTCGAAAGGATACAGGGGTGAAGCGTTGATGTCAGTTTAGATGATTAGTCCCCTGGAAATGGTGGAAATTTTGGCCACTTTAAAGCGAGGCTCCGAGTTTAAAACTTCTATTAATTAATTAATATATATCTGTCTCTTATACCCATCTAGATGGGTATAAGAGACAGGGGCTTATCCATAGAAGCTTGTTGTAATGCCCAGGACTGGTAGATCAAGACACCATTTCAAAATACCAAAAAAAAAAGTCTACAAGTTCACAGTTGGTCTTTACAAATATAATGTAACTTACTAATTACATGTTGCTTGTGATGAATACAAAGGTGATAAGAACAGTGGTGCATCTAGAAGGTGCGTGGGAACACACGCCCCAAAAAATACTCATTCCCCAACCAGTCAGATTTTAGGCAATTTTTTGAGCTCCCATATTTTATAAGTTAGTAGTGCAATGCACAACTACTTTAAGCTATATCCCCCACCCCACCCCAATACAGAAATCAAATTACATACAGGTAATAATTAAAAATACACAACTTAAAACAAAATTCCCCAGTTTTTTTTTTGTTTTTTTTTTTGGTCCAACAACTCAAAGCCAATAGCGATAGGGGCTTTGCCAGTCTGACAGGGTGGCTTTAGCCCCTGCCTGCTCACTTGCACATCCACAGACTCTACAAGACATCAGAGAGGGTTTATTATCTTCAGACCTGGCACTTAAATTCTTGTTATTTGGAATGTACTACCTTTACAGGATATCAGAGGGGGTTTATAGCATAGAGATTTATCATAAAACAGGGTTAATAGTACCTACCTCCTCTATAACCTGTTCCATTTTCTTAATGATGGAATGTACTAACTCTACAGGATATCAGAGGGGGTTTATGGCATAGAGATTTATCATAAAACAGGGTTAATAGTACCTACCTCCTCTATAATCTGTTCCATTTTCTTAATGATGGAATGTTTCTTTTGATCATCTTCCAATCCCTCATACCTCGGCTTCCTCACTTTCAAGGTCTTGAAGTATTCTGATGCTCGGTCTTGTACACTTTCCATCTTCAGTAGTTCTTTAGCATGAATTGCCTGCAACAAACAATACTTTTAAATATGAGGATAATTATGATTTTATTATAATAGCACAATTGCTTTTTATTTATTTATTTTTTTAGGTTAGGTTAGAGGTGGTTGTTTGGGAACACTATTTAAACAGCTCTTTGAGTTTCTTTGTTGTCTACTTTTCCTTCATTCATTTCCACTATTATTTTACTTGAATATGTCTCCAGAATGAATAAAATTAATTTGAATTTGAAAATATAATCATCCAGAAGACTGCATTTGCATTCCTGCAAATTGATTGAAAAATGCAGAGATGTGAGCCCAAAATACTAAGAAACCAAAAAAATATCAGGTTGGAAGCAACCTTATTAGATGCACCTTCTTCAGAGTCTGTCAAAAGACAGAGCACTACCCAACCCCATCATACTATGCCTCCACCATCATATACTGTACATGTCCCACCCATCACATACCTTTTTCACAGTACGACTTAGAAAATCACCCTTTTTTGGCTTTGGAAGCTGCTGATATGATGCTTTGAGAACCTCATCCAGTGCTTGCTTAACATCAATCGCAAATCTGGTCACATTTTTCAAAACTTTATCAATCTGTTAATAATAAATCATTTCAATTATATTATTAATAATCTTATGAAAAGTATCAATAAAAAAATATATAATATTGTTTTTGTATCATAGTTTTCAATAATAATAATAATTGATATTTATTATATCATTTATATGGCGCCTTTTCTTTGTAGATAGAAAGCGCTTCTTTTTCCTGGTCATTTTGTGTCCACATGCCTCAAGTGTTGCTGCTGGTAATCAGCGTAGGAGCAGGCAAGCCCACCAGGTACCCATTTATACTCCTGGGTGGAGAGAAGCAATGCAGATAAAGTGTCGTGCTCAAGACACAAGCGAAATGAACAGTGAGGGATTGAAACAATAAAGTTTGTTGTAAAATGAAGATGATGATGATTAGTAAATGAAAAGGTAATTTGTTTACTTGCATGTTTACGGTGCTATTTTGTGGGACTATAGCCACAATATTTAAGGGGTATAGCCATACATATAAAATCAACAGACAAAAAATTGAGACTATAGTGACAGTCATAAGCATTAAGAACTTGTTAAAAAATATAGAGGGGCTTTAGGAAATCATATACAATATAGCCAAATTTTACAATGAATATATGAATAATAAGAATGAGAACAAATGTATTGACTACTTTAACACACACACACACACACTTCTCTTCTCTACAGATTATGAAATATATAAAGCAAAATCTACCTCAGGCACAAGGTACAAGGCTACTTCCTGACGTTGTGATGGAGTCATATTGTGAGAAAACTGTTCTTGTAAAATCTGGACAAATTGTTTCAATTGCTGTATAAAACCTGGCAACCTATTGAACATTAAAAAAAACTCGCTTTAATGTGTGTGAATTTAGAGCCCTGTCCAGACTACCAAAGTAGTTTTGACAAAAAAAACTGTTGCTTGTCCGTGATGTGCTTATACATGGTCATGATGTCGCCATGACCATATTTGGGCATGTCACATGTTTATGTCAAATAAAATGTTACGATCTACACAAGGCTTAGAATGTATCATGATATTTACTATATAAAGATAACTGCTACATAACAAAATCAAAGAAAAGTTGTCCTATAAGTACATAGTGCATCTGTTATTGTGTCATGTCTCTGACTATTAGTATTACCATGAGATGAGCACATGATGTAAGTAAAAACAGAAAATGAAGATAACCTTGACTTTATGTATGTGAAGAAGGAAAGATTATATTGTTAAATATATGCCTCAAAGAGATTAACTATATCACAGATCTTATATGCAAATAGATATAATAAATAGACCTAAGTTAGTGTATGTGAAGAAGAAATGAATGACCTTGATTTGGTGTATGTAAATATAACTTGACGTTCCTCCTTTGACAACTCACTCTGTCTTCGACAGAATAAATCACATATTAATAGAAAGTTTACGCCACCTGAAATGAATTAAATGTTTATAAAAAAAAACCCAGAATAGATGAAAGCTCCCATTACAATTCATTATTACAGTCCTCGCAAGTATTGTAGGCACTTTACGCAACAGGACGGGAAGACCGAGTGGACGGTGATTTTGTGCTCCTCAGAGCGTGAAGACCACAGTAAACAATAGGGCGCTTAACCCGAATTTCCATTGTCGAAGGTTCCCCGTCCTCTTGCGTAAAGTGCCTAGTATAAAGCACAGAACCTGTCTCTTATACACATCTAGATGTGTATAAGAGACAGTAATTATGATTTTATTTCAACTTAAGTAACAATGCATTCTTCTCCAGGAATTTGAGACACATGGCCAGCTGGAACAGTAGTCACAAGTGCTCTAGTGATACTGGACACTAATCTAACATTAAACACACAACAGAGGAGACAAAACCTCAAAGCAAAACCATTTATATACAAAGCGTCTTACCTAGCATTGCTTCTCGCATGCCTTGTTTGAAAACATAGCAGAATTTGGATGGGTCTGAGAGTGGGTTACTACTGGCACTTCCCCCCTCCCCACCAATACCACGTCCTTGGAATATGTTAATTATTCGTTGTGAACATTCATGGATCTCATTAACATGCGATATAATATCTGTGGATAAAATGACAAGATAAAGAGATTGGGTTTGAAAAGTGTCATTAAAACGGATGTTATGGATACATGACCTTATCTTGACCCAGGAGTCTCATGTTGAAAGAAATCCCTTCCAGGAGATATGATTAAACAAGTTATTTTATTTTGGTGCGCAGGGTGATACCCATCAGTTCTGACTACCGTAAGACGATTGATAAAAAAATAATAAAAACATGCAAACATTATGAATTTGCAGGAGATGGGTTATTTTCTGGGAGATTCATGTTTACTTGTGGGAGAGTGGGAAGACATCTCCATTTCCAGGAGATTCCTGTGACTTCCAAGAGACTTGCTTTCCCCTGTTGACCATATATCAAAAATAAAAATTTAATTTTGTGTATACACTGTCACTTTATTCCGCCTAACATGCAGGAATATTTGAGAAGCTGAGCTGTAATAAAGACTTCAATTAAATACCGACACCAGATCTGAACTGGGGTATTCAGAAGAAAAAGCAGGAAAATTACTTCTGGGTCAAACACTCAGCTAATCACATGCTGTAGTAAGTACAATCACACACATATTTCAAAGTATCAAAGGACAATATAAATGATTTCGCTATTTGTCCCCATCCAGCAATCTTACCATTTTTAACAGCCATATTCTGAATAAAAATTTCACACAAGTTAACCAAACTATCAAAGCCTTCCATCTTTGACACCGCGGCTTTACATGCTTTGACAGTCTCAACCTCCAAACCAGCTGGAAGACATTCAGAATACACGTAGTGTAGAATGACCCGAGTGACGTCCTCCGACAATCCACATAGAGGCCCTGGTTTTTTTCTCCAGTTCTGCTGAGGGCAGACAGCCTCAAGGATGATTAAATGAGCTGGGAACTGTGAAATACATAAACAGGTTAATAAATCAGGACCATCCATAACATAACTCAATTTATAGCAGGTTCGTTTCAGTGGAAAGTGGACACTTATCTCCGATACTCTGGAGAACATTGTAAATATATCTAGGAATATCAATTTTTCGTTTTTAAATGCGGACCTTCTCCAGTTTTTGGGTGGTCCGTCGTAACCCGTCGGAAAACTGTATGCCCATATATAGTTGTGATGTGCCTATGTATGGTCATGATGTGATGTCATCATGACCATATTTAGGCATGTCACATGTTTTTATCAAATAAAATTTTATAATCTGGACAGGGCTGGAAAGAATTTGTCTTTACAGAGCCACTATTTAATATATAAAAACAATTTTCTTGTTTTAAAAGTAGTCAAAGCGCCACAAATGTTGAAAGTGAAACCAAATTTTATCACAATCAAGCAATCAAAAAGTCAATCAAAAACAATAAATTGACAAGTCAAAAGAATTAAATAAACAACCAATACAAAACACCAAATTAATCGCTCAATAAACAAGTAAATTTTCTCACCTTTTTACTATTACTTGTCACAATTGTCACATCTGAAAAGAAACCCTCTCTGAGTGCTGGAAGTAAAGTTAGTGGTTCATCATTGACATCAACTTCTGCCAACATCTGGAGAGATAATGTCATTCCACATATTACCAGCAGTCAACAACAGACATTTCATTTAAAGCTTTAGGCACGATCAAATGAACTTTGGCCATTGATTTTAACATGCAATGATAATTGAAATTTCTATTTACTCTAGTGTTGAAAAAACTAAATGATTTTCTTAATATTGTCCACAGCGCTGATCATTTGGAACACTCAGAGCTCAATAACTTTGGGGAGTTAAGTTGTTTTTTGATTTAGAATATTCTCATATAGAAGTTTTTTTGGATTGAACCAAGAATCATTAAATTAGAAAGTGAGCACCTTAACCATGTAGATGTATTATGACTATGTGGTTATTGATTATTGACTGTGACTAAGTGGATATTTATTATGTTTGACTATGTGGTTACTGATTATAAATTATGACTGTGGTTATTGATTATGACTATGTGGTTATTGATTATGACTATGTGGTTATTGATTATGGCTATGCAATTATTGATTACCGATTTTGACTGTGGTTACTGATTAATGATTATGACTGTGTTTATAGATTATGACTGTGTTTACTGATTACTGATTATGACTTTGCAATTATTGATTATTAATTTTATTATGTGGTTATTGATTGTTGATTTTGACTGGTTATTGATTATAGATTTTGACTATGTGGTTATTGATTATAGATTTTGACTATGTGGTTATTAATTATTGATTTTGACTATGTGGTTATTGATTATTGATTATGACTATGTGTTTACTGATTATTGGTAATCATAATGCTTACCCTTTCACACAGCAGCTTGAATTCATCACCAAAAGTCAAGATTAACATGTTTTTGCTCTTGTGTAACATTGCCTGAGAAAAAAAACATTTAAAACCTATAATTAAAATCATGTTAACACACAACAGGGAGTCTTGAACAAGGGCCAATGTTAAATTAGTGTTGCCACTTCCTTGGACTCACTGTGTCTGGTGGTCGTCGGCAGACACAATGCTACACTCAAGCAACGGATCATTTTTAATGACGATCTGGTCAAAGACTGCCACTGGCAATCAGCAGACGCCCTCGCCCACCACTTACCGAGAGCGGAGTTGGATTTGTTGTACTACCGCGGTACGATGCAGTGAGTGCCAAGTTTAACAGCACTGCTCTCTCTCATTTGCCCAATAGCAAGTATGCTTGCAACTTACTGGATGGCATTATGTGATGGAAGTCTCACTATCAGACTTAATGGAGTACAGGATTTGAACCAAAGCCCTTGGGATTGAAATGCCAATAGGGAGCTTTCGATTTGCGCGACGAACGGAATCACTCATGCATGGCCGTCCTGCATACTTAGATTTGGTCAAATTGCGTCCTAGAGTGCACGCGATGAGAACTTAACGTTTTCGCATGCACAAATGACTTTTAGTGGCGTCATTGTGTTCAACGTCCTGCCGTCGTCGCACAATCGAAAGCTCCCTAATAATCCATGAATATACGGCCACTTACACTAAATTCAACACTATAACCTTTGACACTGGAGATCCATTCTATGTGGTGGAACATTTTATTACCAGAAACCTAAAAAAAAAATCAGATGATAAAAAATGTTTTAAGATTATTATTTCAAATGTTTGTTGTTATTTTTTAAATTTTATTATTAATATAAAGCGGATGACCATTCCAGCTAAACTAAAAAAAGTTGATTCATTAAAGTATCCTGTATTTATTATGGTATGTTGTACTTGCCTCATACAAATCAAAGGTAGCTGCTAAGTATGGCACATCCTGTCCGTTTGGAACACTCCATAGCAAATCCCCTGAATCAGTCATCTGGAAAATACATCTGTAAAAACAATTTGTTAATATGTTGTTCACTGAAAACTAGGAAATGATCAACGCATAAGGATTTTATTGAAAAATTTATTATAAAGTTGGAATAACCTAGTAATAAATTGGAAAATAATGGCACATTTTGCTGAAAAATAAGCCTTGACCTAATCTTAATATATAACCAAGGTATTACGCAATAGTTACGATTCTGCACACCTATTTTCCAAGAGATTTTCTGCGTAAAATTTGAGCAAGTTTTTGAGATATCATCCACGCAATTAACAAAATTCTTTACAGTGTGGTGTGGACTATGCTGTGATTTGTTGCGATTGGATTCCATGGTGATCAAAGTACAAAGTGAAATGATGTGATGTAGATTACTATTAAGTTTGTCGACTAGGATTTGGTGTGATTGTTTGCAATGTAGCAATTGCCAGTGGCGGCGCCAGCGGGGTGGCGGCTTAAGCCCCCCACCGGACAGGTCAAGGCCCCCCCGCCGGACAGAGCTCGTCGGGCAATCAGACCATAAAACATATAAAAATAGGCCCACCCCAAGCCAACACATGTCTGTCACAGTCTGAGAGTGCAATTTTTGGCCATCTAGAGGTTGATATCATTTTTTAAAAATCTCATTTGGGAGGGGGAACCCCCTCTCAACCCTTCTCCCAGCTCGAGCCTACGAGCTCAAGTCCCCCCTGTCGGACAACTTAGCCCCCCCCCAGAAAAAATATCCTAGAGCCGCCACTGGCAATTGCTACAACCGTTTGCTAATAAATTATAAAGTATGATTTGTGGCTGAAAATTGAGCTCGCAGTATTGATAAATTTACTTGACCGAAAATGCAAATTTAATAAAGCATGACTGTGCATGCATTATTTATTTCACATAAATATATCATTTACTAATTTGTTTACGGTGATGTAATATCCACTTCCTTGAATAAAACTGCTTGCCAGTCACTGGTGGCTTACATCAGTACAGTAGGCACACTTATTTTAAACTACATATTTTGAGAAACTAAATAATTAGAATCAATCATTTCCATTTACTTATTTTAGACATAAAAGAGGACAAGGCCTAGGCCCTATCCTACTACTAATTATTTTTGTACATATACTTCTACAGGTTAAGGTCTAGTACAATTCATGAACGGAAGAAAGCCAGTCCATTATCGATATAAATAAAAACGGATGCACAAGGCCCAACAGTGCAAGCTTGCACAAATTTGGATAGGATTGCCTCAATACATGAATGATGGGTGCCTACTCTCGCCTGCCGCTCGCCTGCTTACTTACTTACCCTTGAAGTTCGTTTGCACTTGCAGTGTTTGCACCCTCTTTGCTTATACCTTGTACATTTACAACCTGAAAAATAATATAAAAAGTCAACAATGTTTACACTACGTTACATATTGGGACACCACATTAAACATAGAAAAGATAAACACTCATGCTTACCTTCCATATTCCGATGGCCAAGTGATCGCCGAATCCAGCCATTTTGCTGCAATGGTAAATATAGCCATACACATGCGCAAAGCTAAAAGTCAGTCATGCGTATGATGAATCAAAACATGATCAGTTGCTCTGCTAACCGCTACCCCTATAAGTAACAAATAAAAATGAATTTTGTATAGTTGTATTCCCATGTTTCATGTGTACTATGTTCTTGATGTGCAGATGGTCCAGCCAAAAACCAACTCAGTCTCTCGTCCCATCATCCACGTGAACTCTTCCCCACATCATCAAAACCGCGGTTCTACGACCCACCTCGAGCCAAACTCCACTTCCAAAATGCTTATCTTCTGTTTTAATGTGCATTTATATTTGTGTTTTACTGCATTAATAAATGGACATCCACGAGCATCAATATCATTTCATTGAATATTAGAATAATTTTATATGCCTCTCTCAATATTGTGCCGACGTTTTAATAACCGGATGCTCTTTGAATATAAACAAATGGCTAAATAATAACAGTTTATAATCGTATCAACCATAGCCCTTTAAATGTTCCAGTTGTATTAAAAAAGTGTCTGGCGGGATTCGAACCTACAGCCTCTCGCTATCAAGGTGAGTATCATTCCCATTAGACCACATGGACCCATAGGGTATAAGGGTAGATCTAACGCCACTCCCCCACCGTTATTTTTTGTCAGATTTGTGTACGTTATTTTGATGTAATGAGCAAAGACATGTCATTCTGTACTGTATATTCTTTTCTGTTTTCTGACGTACGTCAAGATTTTGAAATGAGAAGGTATAAATATTAAGAACAATATAAAAGCGCTCATGTTATTTTTTGTAGGGCCTAACATTCCTGATGAGCACATAATTAATGTCAAAATATTGAATCCCAACACGATGGCGTCTTATCTGAGAATAATCAGTGGACCTTTCGGTTTTCAGGCCCTGATATTGTTCTGTAGTTGTGTGTAGAATGTCTAACAGTAGATGTTAAGCCACGCTAAGCAAGAAGAATAGTTCTACTATTGTATACTATACACTACAGTATACTATACACTACAAATATGTGTAAATGATAATTAATGAATGAATTAATAAAAAGATGAGTATCGAAGTCAAACTTTTGAACTACAGTATACAACAAAACAACATACTGAAAACCATCATTTTATACAAAGAATTTATTGGATATCACAAGCTTTAACATTATTGTAATTTTTTTTTTAAATTTAAGTCTTAAAATAAAGAATACAGTAATATTAGTTTTCTGTCAGTGGTCTTAAATGGCAGGAAAACGGTGAAATGGTAATGGTTCCTTTGCAGTAGCCTGTCCTATTGATTACCGAGTTTTTGCTTTCCTTTTGTGTAACATCAGTGCAGGGAGACCATGTATTATGGACCATACAAATCCCCCAAGCTTTACCATTACCATTAATAAAGAAATTAAGTGTGGACCACCAAAAGACCATACAAGGTTCTGATTTTTCTGCCACTGACGTGTGCTGATGTTGTAGGCCACTGTGCCAATATGCATTTTATTTACAGTCAACTCTACTTTTCATTTCTTCTTTTCAACATTGTTAAGAATGGATATTTACATATTAATCAGCCACCAACCAACAACCAGTTTTTCTATGCCATCTGATGCTCAGTTGGCATTTTCTTATCACATGTACAATAGAACATCAGCACAGTGGTACACCAGAGAAAGAACATCTCCCCTCCCCCCACCCCGTAGTCCGACGCCAGAACGGGGTCTTTGGCCCAAAAATAATTTGCCTATACAAATGATGTTATTTTGTTTGCTAGTCCCCAATACCATGGTCTAAAAACACAATTTAAGGCATAAAAACTCCCCCAGCAAACCCTACCAGGGATTTTATTCTGGGACGCTCACCAAGGCTCTCATTTACCCCTTTCTCCATACTCCCTGTCGGAGCCATCAATGCATCAAAGCTCTGGTATGTGCCTCGGCTGAGTGTCCTTCAGAAGTAACAGATTGTTGACAATCCATATGTATGCAGTGGATTGGGTGAATATAATTGTAGATTCTGGCAACCACTGGCCAGATCATCCCAAATATTCCTTCTCAAACTTTGTGAAGTCTTCGTCTGTGAAGCCAGTGAATGCCTCCTTATCTTTTTCTTCCTCATCCTGATTTTTAGCCATTCTTCCCTTCAAGTGTTTCATTATCTATAAAAACAAAAGAAGATACACGACGCTGTCAACAACTTGTGCCAAACTGGATAGATCTACTACGTATAATGCGTGGTTCCATTTTAACAATTTTATTATTTGCTATTATAAGCAACAATGGTGAATTACTGCCTCTTTTGAATAAGCCACGTGCCAGAGCATTTACAAAAGTGTTGCAGTGAAATTTTGTAAGTGCCTCTGGACGTTGGTTACCGTTCATTACGCCTGAATGACTTCATAAACTTAATGGTTTAGAATAGGCTTTCTGGAATAAGCATTTTAAAACCTAATAATTTACATCAAAATGTACTAAAAACAAAAAAAGCTCGCATTATATTAGTTATCGAACACACATTTAATCATCAATTAACATTTACAAAGAGAAATTAAGATACAACTTTTTATTAATTACGTTAGAATTTGGGATCAATGGTTTGTCATGGAGAAAATGGCGACAGTTGCATGCATTTTGTGTCGCAGATAGCAACGGAGTAGTATCATGACGTAACACTGTATTACTCTATGGTATACTAGCCACTACATTATAGTGAAAACACTATAATCTATAAAATCACATAACTTATTTGGACTACTAAAAAGTTTGTAAAATTGTGCAAGCATTTGTGGTTACTGTACTTTCCCCAAATCATCCATAGCACCAGTGGTGGTGCCGGGATCCCCGTTGGACAGGCCTGGACTCCCATCGCCCAATGCCGTGACAAGGCCATCGGATCAAAAATAATTAATTTCAACATTATTTTGATTGCAGATCAATAATATTGTGGTCTCATACCTATCCCTGAAAACCCTACCAGGTATTTTTATACTGCAGCCCTGCCTGAGGCTCTATTCTTGGTTCAGACCCCCTCCCCACTGTCTGCAAATTTCCGGAGCCACCACTGCATAGCACCCCACCTATCCCTATCAATCTGTAACCATTGGCTGACACAAAGTGGTCTTGGCTTTACTTTACCTTATCATAGTTCGGTGCATGGTACTGACTAGTTGATAAGAAGTATGCTAAATTATTGTCTGTCTGATCCTCTGGCTGTTTTTGAACGTAAGTTTCTAGGGAAAAAATAATACTGAAATAAATACACCATAGCCTGTTTTCCAACAAATCGCTAGACACTATTTTCTACACTCACACTGATTTCGCAACAGGGAGCTTTCCCGATTGTGTGTCAAACGATAATAGGCAACAGTGTAGAGATTTTGCCAAAAATTAGGGTTTGACCTAATTTATTACAACCAAAGTTGCGCAGTAGTTACAATTCTGCACCGTACCTATTTTCCTAATGTTTTTTGTACAAATTTGAGCTAATTTTTGAGGTATCATTCATGCAATTAAAATACTTTACAGTATGGGAGACAATTATTATTACAGTAGTAGTAGTAAATTTATGTGAGCACTTGCTGAGTTGTGGTACTGTACATGTAGTGCATACACATTGTGCCATTGCAGTTAAAGTAAGTATAATTAAGAACAATTAACATTTTCATACCAATGGCTGATTTGAATTTCTTCTGTTTTTGTTTCTGGTTTTTCCTCTTTGTTGCATTTTTATTTTTTTCTTTCTGTTTCACTTTCGAAATAGTGTCTGAAACATAAAAATGTACAAGTTACAACATTTGACTAAAACTCATATATATAAAAAAAAAATTCTGTTAATTATATTGGCATGAATGTATAAAAAAAATAGCATGAACTTTCAGTGCTTTCAATAAGTATTGTATTTTTCTACTATTATTGGTCAGGGATGGTGCCAAGACAAGATTTGCATTACTGACCTCGTCTAGGCTAGTTCAAGCTAGGAGGACTCGAGGCAGGCTTATTTATGGCTACTACACTGTCTAGGTCTATAGGCCAGATAGGCCTAGGCCCCATAGCACTGGCGTAGAGAAAGAAGGCCCTGCAGAGTGCAGAGTTCTCCTGCTGCTGGATGGGCCAGTTAAGTACTGTAGGCTAGGCCTAGCGCCATATTATTGGCAGGCTAATTCAGATATTAATTAGGCCTACCTTTAGGATTGGATTCATTGGCGTGTAAATCATCACTGAATAATTCAAGGCCTTTCCGAACAAGTGATGAGGTCATGCCTGGTCACAATCTGTTGTTAAACGTGTCCTGTTTTGTTATTTTATTTTTCTAGCGTTGCAGTACGTCATGGCAGCATGGCCGAAAAGTTTACCAGTATGCAAATATTACGGCAAACCACTTTTAATTGGTTAACATTTCACAGGACTTAAATAATCCACCAATTGTAAACCGTGTTAAACTAGCTTAGGCATTGGTTGAGGGTAAAGGTCACATGAGGCTTTCCGTAAACACGGAACAACAGCTCATGGGAGGATCAGCATCCAAATGCACGAGTTAACCCATGAGTGCTAGTGTACTGTATTCTATAACAACTCCCATCAATGTATGCGATTGCGTAAGCTTATTATATTGTATGATATTTTGCTGACGCAAACGCCATCGAAATAGCTTATTGCTGTCTCTTATACACATCTAGATGTGTATAAGAGACAGACAGTATACTATACACTACAAATATGTGTAAATGATAATTAATGAATGAATTAATAAAAAGATGAGTATCGAAGTCAAACTTTTGAACTACAGTATACAACAAAACAACATACTGAAAACCATCATTTTATACAAAGAATTTATTGGATATCACAAGCTTTAACATTATTGTAATTTTTTTTTTAAATTTAAGTCTTAAAATAAAGAATACAGTAATATTAGTTTTCTGTCAGTGGTCGTAGAAAATACAGGGGCGGATGCAGGATTTGGCGATAGGGGTGCGTACAAGTCCACCCCACCTCTCTGTATTAGTTACTCCAGCAATGGAAAGTTCCGCATCCCACTAGAGTTGTGTGCTCAAGACTATAGTTATGAGGGTACATTGTACAGATTATGAAGTTTTGGGTCCTCCTTCGGAAAGTTTTGTTGTCTAGGATGCTTAGAAAGAATGCACCTTTGACGTTTATTAATGAATGAATATACTCTGAATTCACAGATTTACCCCACGACATGGACAATAATTAATTATGATGATGCACGCAATCGGACAACAGTACAGTAATTGTCTACAATTCATTCATTACATTCTCGACTATGATGAAAATATCATAGGCCCTATATCCAACATTTACGTTATAGCATGCACGGAAATGGACAGTTTAACCTAAAATTTTGATGTTTCATGTTGTTTGTTTAATGGTCTTTAATATATGACCACATTCAAAGTTCAGACCCATATAAATTTATATTTTCTTAGGCCTAAATCATAAGGAAGTCCACTCTTCAAATGTTTAGCATAGATGGGTATCAGGAGGATTTTTATTGACTGTCAACCTCATATCCAAATTCTAGGAAATTGCGCTTTATGCATGCACCCGACGTGGGAATTTTGTTTTTTGTTGTTTATCTTCTTTAATAGGCCTACAGTCTAATATGACCACAACATAAGTAAGTCCATTCTTTAAATGTTTAATAGCATATACAGAGAATTCTGACTGTTTATCAATATCATATACACATGATAGATCAAATTTCCGAACAATTACATTTTCAGTGCACGCGCCAATGTGGAAAGTTTAACATAATAATCTTAGTTAAAAATATGGTTCTAAAATTCATCCTTTGACTACAACTATAACTTCTTACGGAAAAATAATAATGCAATTCTTTCAAAAATTGTACTCTGACCATAACCAAACTTTGTATTATTTTACCTCCAACAACTGGGAAAGTAATAAATATGTATAACAATAATATTTCTAAAAATTGTCTGGAGTATCATCCCATGACAGATTACATCCACAGGGTGCCCCTAAGCAAAAGTCT
Source organism: Anneissia japonica (assembly GCF_011630105.1). Classification (NCBI taxonomy): domain Eukaryota; kingdom Metazoa; phylum Echinodermata; class Crinoidea; order Comatulida; family Comatulidae; genus Anneissia; species Anneissia japonica. The sequence continues at coordinate 464,382 of NW_022716546.1, forward strand.
CAGAAAATGGATATATTGCTTTTTCCCAATCACTACAGACTGAGCAGATTACTGGTTTAAATGTAAAAATTTAAGATTATATTTTTAAATCACATAAAATAACAAATTTATATTCAGTAAATTCTCGACTGTCTTGGAAATTCTCAGTCTCAGAAAATGGATAAATTGCTTTTTCCCAATCACTACATACTGAGCAGATTACTGGTTTAAATGTAAAAATTTAAGATTATATTTTTAAATCACATAAAATAACAAATTTATATTCAGTAAATTCTCGACTGTCTTGGAAATTTAGCCCTTATCAAATTTGGTTGGAAACTTTATATTTTAATTGCCAATTGATACATTATTATGCGCTTAATAATTAGCTATCTTCTCAATTTCTCAGTATTTTTCTTTAATGGACCTTTCCGCTAAGCCCCGCCCATTGGATTTTGTTGCTAAGGTACCACAAGACGACAATGCTAAAACATACGCAAACACGTGCGTTTGTGGGACAACACGTGTGTTTGTGAAACGCGCGCGTATTCCTAGCGTTGTTCTGATTAGTCAGTTGTTAAGTTTGATTGACACTCCGGAAAGGTCTATTCTTTTTCTACTTCCAACGCTGTTTGATTTGAAATTTACATACCATTCATATCGTTGCTCTTCTTCCGATCTCGTATTCATTTTCAGACTGTTAGTGCCGGGTGGTAATTTTTTACTTTCTTTTTAGATGTATCAAATGTGTTCGTAAGTTTTAAGCTCATGGTTTACAATTAGGCAACCCACTCCTTTAAAGACCTGTATTATAGCATACGTTATAACAATGAAACAATAATTCCTTAATTAAAAAGTAATAATTAAATAATAGGCCTAGGTTTTCCCTTTAGTGTAATTTTGGAATAACAAAAAATAATAAAAATTATGCATCCCTTATTTTAATAAGGTTATATAAGAATCAACGCACATGTATAGTCTGTGACTGATTTTTGATTAACCATACATTGTGACATAAATAAATAAATAAATAAAAAAACAAACAAACAACAGTGTAGGCGATTTTCTACATCTCTAATCAAAAAAGGGACTGTAGGACTACAGTCCCTTTTTGATTAATACTTTAAGACAATGCAAAAAGTTTTGCATTTATTTTGTCTATATTTTTGTCTTTTGTTAGGTAGGTGGCAATCACTTTATATTTTATCTCCTTCACTGACCTTCGCCATGGCGAATGCAAAGGTCTAGAACCGCGTGCCCGGAAATTGCACTCTTATTATACCTACACTTTACCGGTACAGTAATTCATATCAATAATACAATGCAACAATTATTCGTTCATTGATTCATTCATTTATCAATTCACACAGCTATTTATTCATTCATCCATCCAACCCTCCCGTCCACCCGCACGACGAATGAATTGAGATTGCGATAGCGCTAGTGAAACGTACTTATGGAACTAGTACTTGAGAGGGCAAAGATTCACAATCAAGAAGGGTTAAACATAGTCGAGAGCAAGCCGAGAGTAAACAAAAGGGAACATAAAATTAATAAGGTATGTTGTAACATTGAACTGTTGCGATATATGGCTCATTTATTGCAAAGTGTTTAACAGCTATTTATGAATTATATTTTTTATAGTAACTCCTTGGTTTACGAATGTAGATACATGAGAATTGCGAATTGGCTAAGCCACCGTAGCGGCGATTAAGAACGGTTCAGGCTGAGTCAGGAGGGACAATTTTGCAGTTTGCTCACTAGAGCATAGCTACTGAGGTGTTTCTGTTCCCTGGTCGGTCATGAATATTTATCTAGTAAATTATTTGGCCCCTGGATAATGCCTTAGATCATGCTGGGGGGCTTGCGTATTGTATTTATTTTTAATGACGTTTTACTCCTTTTATATCACTGCATCACTGGAAGCATTTTTGAAATTGTTTGGCCTATTATTATTTAGTAGTAGGCCTCTCTAGGCCTTTTGTAGTAGTAGTATCATTACAATTTACTGTAGTCTATTGTGCGATTAAACAGGCCTATACTAGGCCCATTCATATTTAGTCTAAATGGCTACAACAAAAAATAACCATAATAAAATTACACCCACCTTTTATAAATTTGACATGATAATTTTAGCTCGGTATTAAATTTAATATAATGTATTTTCATATTTATTTAATAAGAACCATATGTAAGGGTTATTCCAAAAGCATTACACAATGCAGCCATAACATGATTTATAATCTTGTCGGGGTTTGCATTGGATAATTCAATGGTATAAGAATCAAGTACATTAATATTATATGACTTGACAAGATATGCTATTTTTAAAACTTTTTCTATGAACTTCTTGTTCTTGCTTTGCTCATGGTTTGTGTATCTTTTTGTAACTTGTTTGTTGACTCCCCGGAAAATCAGATTCCTCATAAAATATAAATTAAAAAAGAAAGCAAGATCCTTGAAATTCATCCATCCAGTAACTACTGATTAGTTAGAGACCCTCAACACAAATATACCCCTGCATTACCATAATTTTGCCCATAAAATTTTTCCACGCATTTGGGAAAAAGGACCATTTTCAAAAAATTTATAAAATCGCAGAAGAGAACAATTTATTAGTACAAATATACAGTAAATAATATTAGCCACACACTAAAAAAAAATTACATTTACTAATTATTATAATAATTAAAAATACAATATAGGTTGATTTACCAATTCAGTGTATGTAACTTACGTATTGTATTTTAAGCAATTTCTCAAGAATTTGAATGAATTTTTGGAAATACAGAATTAAAAAGGATTTGTTTCTTCCTCAGATATAACCATGGCAGAATCACCTTCAAAATCTCCTCAACATCAGATCCTAAAGAGCCCAGTGCAATTTCTACTACCAAGTCCAATAATTACAAGACGCACAAGAACACATTCCACGTAAGTTTCTGCGCTGCAGTGATACTCTGCAAATACCATCAACTGCAATTTGGCGGGGCGCATTCTTAATATTTGTACAGATACAACAGTTCATTGCAGATTTTAATATTTGCACAGAAATGATCCGCTTATAAAGGTTGAAGTCTTTGGCATAAAAAAAAGCTGACTATTGTTGAACCAGTCTGAAAGTAATTCGATTAGCTGTTGTTGTCCTAATCCAATCCATACATGCAATAGCATTCAATC
>NW_022716546.1:467756-513110 GCF_011630105.1 Anneissia japonica
GGGCAGTACACCGGGAGACAATCCCCTACTCTTTACCGAAGCGTGTACTGCGTTCTTTTAATGTGCACATGGGCCATAAATGCACATGGCACCAACGGTTTAATCGTCTCATCCGAAAGACGGTGCGCTGTTGTAACTTGTATTTCAGCCTTCCAGCTGAAACACAAGGAGAGACAGCAATAGGAATTGAACCAGGGACCTAGAGATCTCCACAGTTCAGCGCACACACAGTGGCTACCACCAGATTAGCTGACTGGTTGCTCTCTCCTTTGACATTCAGAATGGTGCCCACCCACCAGCATGGTTACTTATTTTGTAAAAACTTAATAGACCCTTCCAGCTTATGCCAGAAGGTCAGCAGATATTTAGGGGCCCTCTTAAGTAATTAAATGAGAATTTCACCCACCTAGCTGCAGGCTAATAATGACACTATTAATGACATTCAGAAATGCACCTACCCACCTGCATTCAAATCACATTATTCATGACATTCAGAAATGCACCCATCCACCTACATGCAAATCACAGTACTAATTACACACAAAACTGTACCCATCACACACCCTCCCACACAAAAGTATGTGTTATGCTAAGAAAATTATGATGACTTTACCAATTCATGGCATGCCAATTTATAGTACAATTACTATGTAGAAACACACAGTAACATTTTTGCAACTATACAAGCACCACTGGTTGTACTACAGTATAAATCATTTGTAATTTGTACTGGATTCTACTCCAATCTACAAGTCATGCTGTAATTAAAGAACACGTCTGTAAATCTACTGAATCATTAAAGAATAAACAAAGGCCGACAGCTTAGGCACCTCCGCTCAAAAGCAACAACAAAACACATCATTCATAAGCGAAAGACACTCCAGTAGCGGTAAACCTAATTGTTTCTGAATTTCAGGTCAAAGGCAGCAGCCAATAATCCAATCAAAACAGGGGTAGTGAAAGAATTCTGCAAACATAAAGGTCACGGGTTCATAGTGCCCAATGAGAAAGATTCTGAAACCTTGTTTGTCCACGTGTCTGAGTAAGTACCCAACACATTACTTTTCAACTAAATTTATTTAACAGTTCATTTATATGATAAATCACAAGATATGTTATGAAAAAATACCTATATCTAGTATTGGTAAATAAAGAAGGAAAAATGTGTTGTCTAAATTTGGATTCAAACCCAAGACATTTGGATTAACATTAGAATGCTTTACCAACTGTGACTGTGAGTCTAAGTGGGTAAAATCCTTTGATTTTCTCATTTAGACATAATTTCCCCAAGGTAATTGCAAAATTGCAATGAATCATATGATACTAAATTATCAACTTCATTAATACGAGTTTCATAGAGGATATTATGTCATTAAAAACATTATATTTTGATGAATTTTCTTTATGTAACTTGTATATTTGAAACCAGGTGAAACTATTTAAACCTTTCATTTATGGTTATATTTATAGTAGATGCTTACATCATATATTAATGAAAGAATGAATAAGGTTATTTTTATATCTTGAAACCAAAACTAGTAATAGAATTTTGACATTGAACAGATATGAAGCTTTTGTTTTGTTTCAATCCAAAAAGAAAAAAAAAAAAAAAAAAATTTTTTTTTCCTGTTATCTAAATACGTCCAAGTCAACTAATGATAATAATATAATTTTTAAAATGGGGGAAAATTTTGCACCTTGAAGTAAATCATGCATCAAACAATAAAATTCAGTAAACATCATATCCCAGTACTGTATTATTATTAGGTGAAAATGGTTTTTTTTCTTAGGAATATTCCAAAAAATAGATTTATTAATTGAATATCGAAATATGCAATCAAGGCCATTGTTCATCAGACATTAAAATACATGATAATTACCTCATCATTTTGATGAGCCTGCATATTTTAGAGTGTTAATCCCATGCTTTCGTAACTTAATATTGCGTAATCATCATGTTTATTTTCATTGAGTGGTAAAGATTCCTGGTATGATTAGCTCTACATTGCAATGTTGAGTGCCATTTTTTTGAGGTGATCTGTACTCAGTTATAGTTATGTTCCTGATGATGACATAATTAATGTTGAAATAATGAATCCTGACACGATAGCGTGCATTTTGATACTTGGAGTATGTATTATACTATCTTATCTGAGATTAATCAGTGGACCTTTCAGTTGTTATGTTCCTATTATTCACCATCATGACAATGGTATCGGATTGCCAATAAAGTTTTGAATATTGTCAGTAAGATGGCTTCATCAACCATCTTAAATACTGGGGAAAGTAAACAATGAAATGAACACAATAGTCCATAATTATCGTCTCTTAAACCTAAATATTATTAAAGGGCTTGCTGGCCATTTATTTTTTTCTTTTAAGTATCATGTACAGTAGGTATGTTTTTAAATTAAAATGTTTAGGTCTATTATTAAATGGGCTTCTAACAGCTCCAGATCACTGCACTGGCCATACTTACGCCACTCAATTTCTCAGTGTTTTTATTTTCAATTGATAAGCTAACAAAGTTTTTGTCTAACTTTGCAGTGTTGAAGGGGAATATGTACCATGCGCCGGAGATCATGTGACGTACAAAGAGTGCCTCATCCCCCCGAAGAAGGTGAAGATCCAAGCAGTCGAGGTCATAATAACACACCTAGCACCAGGGGTCAAGCACCATCGTTGGGAGGATCAAGAAGATAATTAGATAAAGTTTTTGACAGTATTCCATGGGAACTTATTCCAGTTTTTTTGACGGCCCTTTTCCATGATTCTGTGATTAGAGATAAAATAAATTTTGAATGTAATTGTCAGATAAATTTTTTTTTTTTTTAACTTGATATTTTTTATGAAATTGGTTATTCCTGTTGGTAAAAGTTTGGGAATCATTTTGGAAGTACTCGATTTAATTAGTGCAAGATTATAGCCATTTGTGGATTAACAATCGACCTTTCAGGAGTGTCAATCAAACTTGTGACCAATCAGAACAGGGCTAGGATTACGAGCTTGTCCCACAAATACGCATGTTTGCCTGCATTTACACTGTACTTTTGTGGGACTTTAGCAATAATTCAAGAGGGGCTTGGCAAATGGTTCATTATTATGCCATCTAGTTGTTTATAGTTCACATGCCTTCATTTTTGGCATGAGTAGTTGAAAATACAAGATGGCTGGTTTGTTTTATGAAATTACCACATGATAGTATAGAATAAAACCATGTTGTCATCTTTTTTCTTTTATCATTTTCATGAGTTCAAAACATCTTGTAGAAGGGTTAACTTAAAGGTCAAGCGCAGTTCCAGTAGGGGGTACAGGGAATGTAAACCCCCAACCATTTCATCCACCCCTGAAGGTGTACTGTCAGTCAAAGTACAGGAAAATAACTCAAAAATTAAAAAAAATTGAAAAGCTCATTTATTAGAATCAAATAAATTATTTTCACAAATTTACAGATATTTTACTACAGAAGCCTTAAATTGATTACCAGCAAATTTTTGTAGTAAAATGTATGTAAAATCGATAAAAACAATTTTTTTCCTATCTGTTGCTTGGTGGAAGCTAATAATTTATTTGAAACGTTTAAATGACCCATTCAACAGTCACATTCAAGGGGTAGGAAAGAATATGTCTCTTGGAAATGATAAAAAAATTTTTTTTAATGTTAATGACTATTTACTGGCCCGTATTTTTTAAATTCTGTCAATCATTTGTGGATGATGTGATGAAGAGGGCGTGGCAATGTCCAGATGTGTGCATTACTTTTTAATTGTCAATTGTTTTAGGTGAGAAGTATGAGAGATAAATGTTTATTTTTATGATAATTAAGGTCCTTGGTGATATTGCAGTCTTTTGCTGTAAACTACAACAGGTTTCCTTTGAATAGTTAGAGCCAGAAGTATCTGCAGATCGTAGTGATTTAACATCAACCTTTCCTTGACATTTATACTGTCAACAAGTGCCTAATTAACGCTACATTGTGGCTGACAGCGAATTGCGTAAATAGAGAGCAGAGCTTAGCTGACAACAATAATTACCTAATTATGAATCCAGCAAATTATTCCAGTTATGTAAACTTTGATGAGAATCAGTAATTAGTAGTGTAGTTAAGATGTAAAGTTTACAATTTCTCCAAATGCAGCATGCCTAAATATAGTCATGATGACATCACATCATGACCATATATAGACACATCATGAATATATATATATGAACAGTGTTTTACGCAAGCTGATTAATGACTGTATTTAACGGCCTGTTTTTCCATACCTGCTTTCCATACCTGCTTTCTTGTCCTTAGTTGGCCATTAAGTTGATCCCCTTGCCAGATTCATATGTAGCGGCTGTAGTCATAGAGATATTAATAGTCTCTATACCAGTAATTACTCCATAGTGTAACCAAAGATCATAGATAAGGAAACAGCTTTGACCCTGCTGATTCTGATGGTACTGTTCACATGCTCCTACTATACTGTATAACAAACCCTGCAACACAAAATATATTCCAAACCAAATATCTTAAGATTATTCAAAATAGGGAAATATTGATAATACGGATAATAATAACTAATAATATTGATACTGATATTTTTTTTAAAAGCAATAGTAACAATAATACTACAGTATATTAACGAAACTGTGTCAACTTGTGTAACAAATACTCCAGGGACTATTTCCGACTTATCATGGTAATGTGCTAAACTCAGAAGATGGTCTACAATGTTCTTCATAGATTTTTTTTGGAATACCGTAAAACTTAGGAAATGGAACGAAACTTGGGTGTGTTTCTACTGAAAATTGAGGTAGAACGGTTCTCTTTGCTTGGTAATAAGGAATACATCCTACACCATTAGAAATCCATTTTGGCCTGCTGCACACGGAATTAATTCTGTGCATACGACAGAAGAATCCATTTTTTTAATAATTCTTCTGTCACAGGAAGTTGTACTTTGTATGAACCATTCCTAGAAACCACTTTTCAGGCAGTAACAACACACCACTAGATTCTCTAACAGTCAAGCATCAACTATTTTCTGTTGTACCATTCCATGTTTGTGTTACATTAGTTTAGTTTGTATAGGCAAAAAAAAAGTGCACAGTGTAATTTGCTGGCAATAAACTTAGTCAGTGGTGGCGCTAGGATTTTTCAGATTGGTGTCCGATATCCCTGATGGGGCATAACTGGGCAGGCCAGCCCAGACCCTCAGAGGGGATCCAAGGGGATGAAGTCACTAAAAACTAAAAATTTAGGGATTTGGAATGCTTATTTAAACGATTTTATAGTCTTTAAATATTACATAGAATTTTTTTTCTGCCAGACAAATTGTGCTTTTCTCCCCATTGGCGTCCCCCCCCCCACTGGTGCCACCACTGAAATTAGTGTGAGGAGAATTTAATTACTGTGCTGATGTGCTAAAGAGAGATGCCAGTCTAAAAAACAATTGTTTGATGTGAAGCCTCAAAAAAGACATTGTATTGAATATAATGATAAGTAACATGTATTTTCTGTTATGTGGTATGAATTGAATTATGGCGATATGCATATATTATTATGCAGCGTATAAATAGAAATTACATTATTTGATGATACCAAATTATTGTAGACATTCGATTCAGGTCAGGTTCACACGAGAGCCATCCGGATTGGGAACTAACAGTTAGTGATAATCATTACCAGGATCCGGATACGCTAATGGTTAGCGAACGCTATTGGTTAGCAAGTTGAGCGTATTTCTATCATTAACCAATCACACATACGCGTTATCAATTTCCAGTTTCCTATTGGCCAGTGATCCCATCCATCATCTTCTTGGGATCTGGATCGGGAATTTTCTTGTATGAACGCACAGGCGTGCGCATATGTTTGCGATCTGCATTCTGCTAACTGTTAGCTGCTGTGTGTGAACGTAGCTGTAGAATAACTAGAGCATTTTGCGTTTTATAGATTTTAGTCCATAATTTAGTTTAGTTCACTAAGTAGAGAGGGTAGCTTAATCTACTAGCTGTAGTCATGCAAAATATATGTTATCAAATGCAGAGTTCTTAAGTTCTATGGACACAGAGCTTTTGTTATTATCATCATAATATTAAGTCTACGTATTGTCCAAAGTGAACTTTTGGCTGTACGACCTGAATTTGTGAGATTACTGATGATTTATTTTACTACAGAATTTTTCTATTTACCTACTAAAATTTTGAGGAACACTGTAATATTGAAACAGATTTTTAATCAACTTCAGAAGTCTGCATATTGGATCTCAATGCATATTGGATCTCAATGCATCTAGTCAATAAGGCTTGAAAAAATGGACTTGTTCTTTAGGGGTCACTCACAATTATCAACTATTTCACAAGTGTACAAACAGTACGCTAGAAGGGGAGGGGGTAGATGAATTTAGACTTAGGCATGAAAATGTGAATTCCAAAAATAAAATACTGTACAATATTTTGAAATAATAAATTTTTATAACCAATTATAATGCATCCATGGCTATAATATAAATTTTGATGTAACCAAGTACAGTAATTTAGTTGACTTCATAAAAAAAATGGAGAATGGCTTTGCAAAATCAACATTTTTTATGTACACTCTCAGAGGGGAGGGAGGGGGTACTGAAAAAGAGTACTGTTTATACACTTTTGAAAATGTTGATAATTGTGTACGACCATTAGTGGTAGGAAAATCCTGACAGCATTGAACACAGGACCTTGGGATTAGAAGGTAGGTGCCGTAACTACTAAATCACTGCCTTCTCCTTCTGGTGGGGAGATTCAACATTAAGAATATGTAGGGTATACACATTAAACAAGTTTAGTGCGGAGAACTTAAGTCTTAATTGTCTTAATTTAGTTTCTTGCAAATATAATTTTCAAAATTCTGATTGCCTTATTATAATACACCTGATTGAAAAACACATAAACAGATGTACCTCTTAACACTGTACCTGTAAAACACTGAAAAAATTGTTGCCTGAATAAATGCAGTGAATTAAATTTTACACTGGACCCGAAATTAAATAAAAATGATTTAAACAATGCACTGATATATTCAGTGATACTGTATACCGTACATTAAAACCCCTCCTTTGAGACACCCCTATTATGAGGACACCTGAGGCCCCTTTCTTGACCAAAAGAGGAAGGAAATTATATTTTTTCACACTATGGCCAACCATTATTCAGGGGTCACGCATATTAAGGAGACATTTCTTTGGTAACGAACTAGGTGTCCCCTTAATAGCAGTTTTCAGTGGCGGATCCATGAATTGGAAATAGAAGGGGGTGGGGGGAGCGCCGGGGTGTGATTTTCACTGATGAAGGGTTTATACCACGACCAATGGTGGGGCTGAGGTAAGAAAAAAAAATTATGCCACCTCTAGGTGGCCGGAAATGGCACTCTCAGACTTATAATTTGAATATAATTTTCTTTCTTGCAAATTTCGTGGTGGGGGGGGGGGAGCAGGCCAGCTGCACCCCCTTGTATCTGCTACTGGGTTTACTCTACTTGGTTTCCAAGGGTATTATTTTATGACAATTACAATAATAATATTAGTGTTCTGGCCTTGTCTAAAATAATGCCTATTGCATATGGTTTTGTGCCTTACAATATCATAAGCTAGATCACGTGATTTCCTGCTTTTAACCAAAACCAAAAAAATATGAACAAATAATGCATTCAAAAAATAGGTGGGTTAACGTTTATGCTGATAATTGCCTTCTGTAACCTTTGACATTTGGTCACTAGGAGATAACTCACATCCTTGTAAAGGAGAGCTATGGGAATTAATGAGATTTTGTTATTGGTTTTTATTGTGGCTTTTACATTATTATAATCTATAGTCAGATGCAGGCAGATAAAATCTATTCATATAGAATGACATGTTTTTTTTTTTTGTGATTCATAATAATAATTAATCCTATGTCATGTTTTTAATGTCACCCAAACAACTGTCTACGGTACATTTGAATGTTGTTATGTGAATAATAAATCTTAACCCATCTTGTTATTGTATTTATATATAGAAAGAATTTGTTTTTTTTGAGAATCTCATATTTTCGTTTATCTCAATGTATGTGATTTGCAACTTAGAAAAAAAAAATTAGCGCTATGAATACAAACTATATTTTATTGTAACTTGAAAGTCTTGTGACATATATCCTTGAACCTATAAAATAATAATAATAATAATAACCAAGAAATCAAAATATGATATTAGCAACAGTAATAAACAATAAGTATAAACCAAAAAAAAAGTATATACGAAAGTATTAAATATAAAAATATGTATGTTATGCGCTTCGATGTAGCCATCCTTATGCAGTTTCACTGGAAACGTTATTATACAATGCTTTCTTGCTAATAATGTAATCAGGGGTGGCGCCAGCAGGGGGCCTGGTAGTCAGGGCCCCCATCGGGGAGAAAAACCACAATTCATTGGGAAGAAATAAAATTTATATGTATTTTCTACAAATTAGTAGACTCTAAAATTGATTAAATAAGCCTTTGAAACACCTAAACTGTCATATTTTTCATTTCCCCCCCCCCCCAACCTAAGAGACAGGATTTTGAGCGAGGCCCAACCACGCCCACTTTTTGGGATGGGGAAATCCCCTCCCCCAACCCCCTTCGGGGACGTGAAACCCCCCGTAAATGTATGTATGTATGTATGCAATACTCTTGATGATTTACTGACATATTCATCTAGTGTACTTCATTAATAAAATTTGTATCTTGAAATAAATGCATAAATCAAATCAAAAACATTACTCAGGGAATTAAAGAAAGCTGGTATGCTATCAGATATTTTGTCATAATTCAACTATGTTTGATCAGATTTAACATGCCTACATACTGTATGGTCATGATGACATCATGGCATGACCATATATAGGCACATCATAACTATATATGGGCATACAACAGTTTTTTTTTCAAAGATTTGATAGTGTGGACAGAGCATTAGATATTTGATCAAATTAATTGTCTTTCCACGTCACTTGGAGCACTATTATTATTAAAGCCTTGTTTACACTTTCAAATTTTATGTGACAGATTTGTGTGATATGCCCCTATATATGGGCATAATAATGTCATGCTACACCCAAACTTGAGTGTGCGGACTCGCTTTTAGATTTAATAAAAGTCTCATCAAATATTATCATTTGAATTTGACAGATAATAATCTGATATGATGTTAAAATAACTGTCAAAAGTTTCCAGACAATATAGGTTTATTAGAGTCTTAAATTTTGCCATCCCATTCAAACCTGATCTGCCAATATTAGGATTTCTACCAGAGCAAAATTTAGTTAAGTAAATACTAAAATATGATGAATTCTTTATTTTTGTTTGAGTAGGGTAAGCCTAGCTTGTGTTTTTTATTATCAGTGATGTTTGGCTTGTAATTTTTGGGTGCATCTTAGTTAATCCATGTACTGTAGGGTATTGTAAGCTTTACTACAAAATGTTAATGGTCGTTTGAAGTGTTGTTTATATGTAATATTTGGGAGAATGTGTTACTAACAATGTTGCTCAAGCAGGGCAATACTGTAATGTTGGCTGCTCTTTGCATGCTTCCTCTTCAACACTTCCTCAATTCCATCTTGGTTTAAAATCTCCACCATCGGATGCATAGATCTCAGATTCATTTCCCTATCTATCCGACAATGCAATGGTATAGCCTGGGTTCCAGGCGTTAATTGGGTTACTCAGTAAATTCTGTTAAATATTATTCTTTTTATTGCACTTATTGTGCGCTTTACCAAATTTAATTGGTGCCCCATACTCTAATTCTATTTCTTATAGTAAAGCAACTGCAGCAGCCTACAACTAACCTATCCCCACATGTATGATGTCATCAATGTTGGATGACTATAATAAACCTAAGTGTTGCCTGAGTGTCCTATTTGAGTGTGCTCCAACTTCGATTAAGGGTTTGTGTCAATGAGAGAAATCAACTTTTATGTTTTTTGAAAAATAAATTTCGAAGTTGTGCATTTCATACCGAACCAAAAGACTGATTACTGTCTCATTCTTGTATTCAAAGAACCAATCCACAACTGCTGATCCAACAATTTTTTAATTCTTCAAATAAACAATGTTGTTTCTTCAAACTGATTTTGTTGCGTAGTAGATTTTGATGAGCACAAACCCCTGTCCAGACGATCAAATTTTATTTGACAAAAACATGTGACATGCCTAAATATGGTCATGATGACATCACACCATGACCATATATAGGCACATCATGACTATATGGGCACAAAACAGTTTTTTGTCATATAAAATTTGATCATCTGGGCAGGACTTTAGAAGGAAAGTGAAGACAGTGTTGAACCATTATGTGTGGAAGGCAAAGTGTTAAAACAATTCAACATTATTAATGGGATTGTAACAAGATTAAACAGAAGAAACGATTAGTATGTATGCATTTTGTTTATTATCTTCAAAGTATAATACAACATTCAAAGTAACATTTATTAGCAAATGAAACAATTTAATGATAAACATTTTAAAAAAACAGTGGAACATAAAAACTTTGACAATTCTATAGTAAAGTTCTAATCCATACAACTAATATTTTTCTACAATTCTCGTTCATATCGCAAAGGTGAGTTAAGCTTGAAAACGAAACTTGCAAAATGTTAACAGCTACGTTGTGAATTAGGGGTCAGCAGTCGCTTGGAAGTAGATATTATTTTCAAACAAATTCTTCTTTCTGTGAAGTTCAACAAACAGATAAAATAACTTTTAGTGTGAATTTGGGTTATTGTAACAGGATGAAGGAAAAACATACACAAAAGTCTAACTATCAAGTTTTTCTTTTGTGACGAATTTGTGTGATTATGTCCATATATGGCCATGCTTATGTCATGTCGCACACTGTATGGGGACATATCTCAGGGATTTTCAGGGATCCGAAAGTCAATTCCAGGAGATCTGCAGTGGCAGATCCAGAAGTTTGAAATACAGTCGCCCCAGGGAGTGACTTCCACTCTAGACCACCTCAGCCCCACCATGGTCGGGTGTGAGGTAAGAAAATTTATGATTATGGCACCTGTAGATCGCTGGGAATGGGATTCTCAGATTTTAATTTGAATATAATTTTCTTTTTTTTTTCTCCATGTTTGTAATATAATTTTGAAAAATTTAGGGAGATGTGTTATTTCCCGGGAGATTCCTGCTTGCTTGCGGGAGTGCCGGTGACCATCCCAACTTCGAGGAGACTCCTGTGAGTTGTGGAAGACTAGGTACCTCTGGAATTGTCACATAAAATTTAACAGTGCGAACTGAGATTTGTTTAGTAGAGAAAACCACATAAAATTAGGTTAGTAACACCAAAGTACGTACAAAAATGTCAACCAAATTTTAATAAAAAAATAACAAATATGAAATGCACACAATATTAATATAAAATTGAATTATTTGTTGAATATTTCACAACTTACCATACAGAATCATTTACATTTTATTGACAATTTGCTGAGGAGCAAGTGGCTTCACCATCATTACACGTACTGCAAAACAAAACAAAAAATAATGATTAATTTCATTTAATATAATATTAGTGGATTAATGTATAAAATCAACACAATAATCATCATATATTCTTCGTCTTTACTGCTATCGTCTTCAGCTCTGAATGTTTATTGCCGCCAAGATTATTTTCAGGTCTAGTGGGAGTGCATCTTGGGCCTATCATTGACACCTAGATGAGCAATTGTGCTCAAAATCCTAGTTTTTGACAGGAAAAGGATTTAGAATTGGAAGGTAGGCATCTTAACACCAAACTATATAGCTCCACTACAGGTTTGGTGGTCATACTTATATTTTTATTGACTTGTTTTATATAATAATTTTACCCAGCTTTAAAGCTGCAACGATTATATTATACTGGAATGTGTAAGTTTAGATTGGTTTCCATACAATTGCTCCACGGTATCCCCGACAGCTTTCGACGATGCTGATGAATCGGTCGCATCGGGGAGCCTTCCTGATTCCATCAGGGATTGCTACGCAGTACGTTTGCACTGAAAACTCTGTAGCGACAGTGTAGCAATTGTATGGAAACCAATGTTAAGCAAATAAAAACAAATATCTATGTTTAATATATTACCATTCAGTGCAACCAAGATTGAATGTTGAGAGGTGAGGGAAAACCTCATCACCGATGGTACAGTCTCTGTAACCAATGGTTGATGAAAATGGTATGTTGGTTGGTGCAATAGTTGATGTTTCACAATTTCTGGTTGAGCACACCCATCTGTAGCTGACGCACATACTGTAATTGAAAACATGTCAAAGGTCAAATTATAATAACTACAATTATGCAATTTGCCTGAAGGGTACATCTACAATATTATATAGTACTTGTAGCTGTCCAAAGCACATTTTAAATTTTGATGTTGTTTAATTCATCTCAGTTTTTGCTAATCTTATAGCGCATAGAGACAGCTGTATTTAATGCGCCTTATCAATCCATTGATTGATTGATATTTACAATAATTCAGCACAATCAGTAAAAGCTGAATTCAATAAATTGTTATCCAAGATAAGCTACGGCGTTAAGTCACTACAATTTATTCACACTCTCATACAAATGTAATTGTATACTGTGCCTCGAATATTATCCTACTCCATCATAGTACCCCACCCCACAGTAACCCCCTCACAGGTACCTGAACCCATCAACAGTATATCCACTCCACCAACGAGTTGAGTGGAAGAGCAGAGAGGCAAGGGAACTGTTGGTTGACTCTAGACTTAATACCAGTACTGGTTCAAAACTTTCCTTGCATAGGGTACATTTGTCTTCTAGGATCAGGAGTTAAAGGTCCAGTGTACGCATGCAGCTTGCCTGCCAATTAAAAATTCCCCATAACATTTAAAAAAGGTAGGGAGTTATGCAAACTTCATGTAGCTAAGCGCCTCTCTACGCCCGTACATAATTCAGCACGCTGTATAAAGCAGCGATGTTTGGGTTATTCTCTTACGTTATATCCTTTATCAGTAGACCCTATGTCAAGCCTACTCAAATCAAACTCGCCAAGCTGCAAAAAGATATAAAAACAACAGATATTTACCATGTTCTACAATCCCATGAGTGGGCCTGTCCGCTTTTGTACACGGTACCTTCATGCTCACACTCGTGGGGCTTTAGTGTGGTAGTGGGCCTCTTGGCGGGGGCCGTCGTGGTATCCGGCATTCCTATTATGGATTCTGTGGAGGATAGCATTGGAGTGGGTTCCGGTGTGTCTTCATCGCAATTCATTGTGTATTCGCAAGACCAACTTCCAGCTGAGCAGATGCTAAAAATGAAGAAAACAGTTTGAACTTAACTTCAATTTTTTTTTTCATTTACCATAATGTGACTTAATTTCTATAAATAAAATCTATGTGATAAATTATGATATTGCTAGGCCTATATATATTCACAAAGTAGAATTTCTTACCATGCTTGGCAACCAGTGACTGTTAGTTTCTTGATTACTTTATCTCCTGGATTGTAGAAATTACCACGGGCTTCACACATATCTGCAAAAAGTTTTTTTTAGCAATATGCAATTACTTAAGTTGCTCCTGAGTGTTACTTTGGCATAAAAAAAATTGACCAATAGACGGTTGCTAATTATTTCTCAAATGGTTCACATGAACCATGTTTTACACAAGACCAATGCCTAAATTGTCTCTCTGAAAGATGGTGCATTTTGACCTTGACCTTTGACTTGAGTCAGGGACTTTAAGACAGTTCAGCACACACACAGTGGTTACCACCAGTTTTAACCAAAAGTGATATACTGCCTTCTACTGTTTAATAAAAGTGAATAAACCAAAATTCATTAGTACATCCCAAATCGAAGGGATCACAGTTCTTACTGTTGACAATCAAAAACTAGTGTTGGAATTACAAAAGGGGAAGCAAGCAGAAAAAGAAGATAAAAGTAAAAAAAAATTGTATTAGTACCTGGATAACTGCTACAGTCTGGGGTACTGAAGTATCGACGTGTTCCCTCAATTTCAAGACCACTTGGTCGTGTGCAGTAACAGTACACAACGAAGGATCCAACTTTAGCACAGTGCAAAGGATCATCTAAAATCAAACATATAAATCCAGATCATCAAATTTTCTTTAATAAAAAAACTGTTGTATGCCTATTTATGGTCATGATGTGATGTCATCATGACCATATTTAGGCATGCCATATGCGGAACGTTTCTGATTGCGTCATTACAACAACTGCAGCGAAAACACTGTAGCGATTTCAAGAAAACCAGGCTTAAGATAATAAACAAATTTATGAATATATTATTTATTGTTGTAATTACGAAATTGCTATAGTAAAAAATTAAAGTAAGTTTCTTATTCAACTTACATGATTTTGGTTTGATTTCAATAGAGCTACTTGTGTTCAATGTTGTGGTCCAGTTAGCAATTGCCCTCTTTGCCTTTGCCAAACCTTCCAGGGTCATGTTGGTGACATTTACTGAAAGATAGAGTGACAAATACATTGATCAAGATAGCCACTAGAATTAAATATATCTGTTACATGATTCTGAAAAAATAAACCAAAAGCCAATAAGCTCTAATGGCAAAGCAGCCAAGTAAAAATTCTATACCACAGGGGAGAAAAAAAAAGAAAGAAAAAAAAAAATATCACGCAAAAGTCCTAAGAGGTTATTTTCGGGTATCTAGAACACAGAAACTTTGCAGGGACATGGTAGGGTATTGTTATCTCGATCTGCCCCCTTCCGGCTATCTTTTGGACATCTCTGGATCTGCCCCTGTACCACCTAATGATGTGAACACCCAAGAACAAATGTGGGAGAGATTGTGGAAAAAAGGTGCTGAGTGCTGGATACAGATTGCCAGAGTTGGAAGGAACTGCCCATGTGTATTATTATTATAACTAAAGGTGAAAACTTATAGTTGATGTCCTATGAACAGTTTAACAAGGATTAATCAGGGAAGTAAGATGTGAAAAAGAAGCATAGGACTACTATAAATCATGCTTTCATCCCAAAATTTTGTGATGCACTAAAAAGCAGAATGGTAAAAGAAATCTTGCATACCTGTTGCATACTGCCAGCAAGACGGTGTGCCCTCTATAATTGGAGTGACTGTTGTGAAGATGGCTTTACCATTTTTCAGGGAGCAGTAACAGATTCCTGTGTCTCTACTGCACTGAAGAGCAGAGTAGGTGTTGTCAGGATTGCAGGTTGGCACAAACATGCCTGGGATTCCGTTGGCAAACCTCTGATAGGCAAAGCAGTCGCCCTTCACAACTGGCAAGTAAGAAACATATTATTATATTTTGTTATTCTAGGAGATAAGGATTTGAGAGCAGACTATTAATGCTCTTTCACCAAGTCATACAGGCATGAGGAGGAGCTATTAATTTGGAACCCATACCAAGTGCCTCTCGAGTCTGGGAAGTCTAGAGTTGATCATCTGGTACATCAGTTATCTTATACAAAGTTTTTTGTGGATGAGAAGCTTAAAGTGACCATTTGGAGCACTCAAATCAACATGTTTGTACAAAGTTTTTTGAGCCTAGGAAGTGGAGAGTTATTCACTGGGGACACTTAATCAAGATCCATTAAGAGATTGTGAAGCAGTGACGTATTTATGGGGGTGCGCGGGGGAAGTGCACACCCCTCCAAAAATTACTCCCCCCCCCCCACTCGCTCATCCCCTCAAAAGTCACTTGCAAGTAGTTAAAAATCACCTAAAATCATCTTATTTTGCAACTTAGCGCCCCTCAGCTGATCGAGCCCTAAATGTTTTTATTCAAAGTTTCTTGAGACTGGGATGTTTAAGCTGTGATCAATTAGGACACTGAACTATCAGATGTAATTTAGATTTGATCATTCATATGCCTTAATCAATTAATCAATCACTCCAAAATCACTCAATCATCAGCAATCAATCAATCAATTAATCAACCATGATTTATTAAATAATTCTTTGAGCATTAATGAATCAATAAATCAAAAAATTTATAAATCAGTCAACTTACGCCAGGCCAGTTTACTTATATAAGTGCTTGTTAGATTGAAGCCTGTGATGTTGAAGAGTGTGGCATTCCATAGTGACATGTTGAAGGGGATGGAGCTGTTGAACAGGCTGGTGAGGTTGAACAACGTGGTGATGTTCTCCGTCTCAATGTCCATTTCGTTCATTGGCTGCATCTCTTTGACAAGTAGGGTTGTGTAGTTTGTTGAGACCTTCAAAGTAGCTTAAAAATAATACAAAAAACGTTAAGTTTGTAGGTAGATCAACTAGTTATTGGTTCATTTTGGGGAGACCTTTACTCAGCAGTGGTCAACAATTAATGATTAATGAAAACAAATATGGGTGCAAAAAAACACTGTACACACACAGCTTGAAGCAAACAGGTATTAAATTTACAATACAGTACTACATCTTCATCATACACATTGCACTACTAATCAAATAAATAAACCAATCAAGCTTCTAAATACTTCAGTGGTGGCACCAACAGGCCACAGAGGTAGGCCAAAGGGGTACAAGTCGGAGGGGGGAGGGGGGAAACTCCAGTCTGGGAAACAGTCAATCACTTTGTTGGGGAACACTAATTTGAGTGCCTGGGAGTGCCTAGATATTCTTACTCGTAAAATTTGATCGCTTCAGCACAAACCATAGTGGGGCAGAGGTGAGCATCAACCCCCTCCCCCCACCACCCATTGGGTACTTGCAATCCTCTCCAAAGAATATTGGGCACTGCCAATAATGCTTTATTTTAAACTTACTATTCCAGTACATAGTGCAATTAGGAAGACCATTTTGTGACACTTTCCTCTCGGTTCCTTGGATGGTTACGCCATTTGTGTCGACACAGTAGCATATTCCGGACTGAGGCTGGCACTGAAGTGGGGAGAATGATCCATTCTTCAGGCAAGTTGGACGGAATACACCTGGTACAAGGCTGGCGGTTACCAACTGGCGGAAACAAGATGCTGAAAAGAGATAAAATATACTGTAAATTGTGAAACGGAATTCCTGTTGCCCAACCCCCTCTAAATATTGAAAATATTGGGTCAGATTTTTTTTTTGTGCAAAAATACTATTTTTGGCCAAAATGAAGCACAAAGTTCATTAGTCATAAGTCACTTTTCAAGGTTGATCTCAGCCCTGTATTTAATATTTATTTATATAATAAACATTTAGCACAATATATACACAATTCAAAGAGCCATGTTGTTGCCCAGAGGGACACCATAAGCTAACAGCCCAAACAATAAGTGGGTGACCTTTGAACCACCTGAACTGACCTGTCCCTAACTTAAGAAAAAAAAGAGCTTTTAAAAGCAACTTTTAAAAGCAACTTCACATAAAGCCTGTTTTAATTAAATCGCTACACTATTGCTAGTCTTTTACTGCAGTCATTGAACTAGCGCAGTCGCCGACGCATTAGGGAGGCTCCCAGATTCGACTAACCAATCAGCATCATCGAAACCGGTCAGCGACAGAGTGTAGCAACTTCATGGAAAATGGAATAAGTCAAACTATAGTAATCAAGATATGACTTACAATAATTTCTGGTGACATTAAGAGAAGTTTCATTGGAGAAGCTGATGTTGAACTGTGGACCGACCTTCGGGCAGTCTTCATCACAGAAATACGGGAAGGTACTAAATACCGTGGTATTCAAATTTCTTACTGGAGACAATGACACTAAAAATTCAAAAAAACAAAGAACATAATTAATACTAAATGAATGTAAACAATGATGAAATTTTCAGGATTTCTCCATATATATAATTTATTTACTCAATATACTTACTGTAATACCTCAGTATAATATCTTTTAATGTTTATTATGAGATATTTATATCTTATTCAATTTTCAATTTTCAATTTTGATAGGTTTGTATATTCTAAGGGCACTTTTAAGAATTTCTACTGGAGTATTACTGATCTCAGCATATTAAAGAAGAGTTCCAACATTATAATATCTACTAATTTAACAATTATCCCCTCACATCTTTGAATTAATTATTTACAAAAAAATTATTTACCTTAGGTAAATAAAATACAGTAAATATATAAACAAACATAGTTTAAGGTCATGTGTTACGTCGAAATCTCATACCATTTCTATACATTTCACACATTTCTGGTGACATTCTAAGACTGGTGGTTGTGTTAGCGATAACTGTGCCGGTTCTGTCAACGCAGAAGCACACGTCGGTGTTCGATGGGCACTGGAGCGGAGAGTACGTGCCATTGGATTCACATGTTGGCATGAACACCGTCTTCAAATCTCGAGCAATATCTCTCTGTCTTTCACAAGGTGGCATTTCTAAAAACAAATGATTAAAAATCATGCTTAAGAATGTCTGGAGACTTATTACCTGAGCAATACGCCTACTACAGCGTTCTTTCATGTTTTGTTAAACGATATAGAAATTGGATCTAATACATTTCGGCCCTCCAGCCGAAACACAAGGAGAACAACGATGGTACGGAACCTAGGACTAAGCTTATGTAAAGCACTGTCGAGACTATCAAATTTTGTTTGACAAATATTGTCATGATGAAATAACATCATGACCATAAATAGGCATATCATGACTATATATGGGCATACAACATAGGAGCTCTAAGGTTCAGCGCATATACAGTGGATACCACAAGTTTAGCCAACTGAGATTCCAAGACAATGAAGCAGCAATTTTCAAAACAGAAGTACATGCAGAGCCAAGAGAGAGTTGAAAAGCCTTAAGCCGGACACTCACCGCGCCTGACGGTTGTCAGCAGACGCGATTCTATAAAGAACGCTAAGTGATGACGCGCATGCGATGGATCATTTTTAATGATGATCAATTCAGACTGCCACCCACCAATCAGCAGAGAGTGTCACATGCTCACAGGTAGCGGAGTTGGATTAGTCGTGAGACAGTCTTATGACGCAGCAAGTGCCCGTCTTTACTAACCTTCTGGGAATCTCTTATTATTGATTACGTCAGATGTGATGAATTCTCTCTGATGAGTTAGCTTTGAAGTCCATTCTTCTGTGAAGTTAATGAAAGAAATAAGTTTAATGTTCATAATCTCTCTTCAGTTTAAATTATTTTTATTTATGTATGTATGTATGTATGTATATATATAGAAGCGATAAATCAACAATCAAAAAATATTAGCAATAAACATACATTATCCATTCAACTTACGTGTTCTGTACTGCAGACAATCTGGCCTTATGTTCTCTGCTATCAAGGCAGTGGTGCCTGGAATGGCAGCACCTTGAATGTCAACGCAGAAGCACAGCCCAGTGATGGTATTACACTGCAGAGGGGTGTATGCACCACGGGAATCACAAGTTGGTACGTGGGGCATCATAGCCTCTCTTGCTATCTTGGCCATCAGCAAGCATTTGGAAATTTCTAGTGTTTCTATGGTGAAAATGAGAGATAGATTAAATTTTAAAAAGTTCTTTAGAGTTTGCATAGAGTTTGAACAATTTAGCCAAATTAAACTTTTGGCATGGTCAAAATTAATTCATGGTAAACATGCTTTAGAGTGAGAGACTCATCAATAATTACATTTTTAATTTAGTATTGGATTTATAAAATAGATTTAGTATAAGCTTACCTGGTTTACTTTTAGGGAGGGCAACTTCTAGAGCTGAAAGGAAGATTACAGTAGAAATTCAAGTTAGTTGATGATGTGATTATTTACAAAACTGTGAATCTTGTTTTGTAATTGTGTAAATTTAGCTGTAAAGTTAAGTTACAAAGGATAATGAAATATTCATAAGAACCAATACAATAAACTGAAAAACTGACTTTGACGGTAAACCAAGCACATTGGCAGGCCTTTGGAGATGTGGGTGAGTGTTCCGTTGATGTAGGTTCCGTTCCTTTGTACGCAATAGCACAAGTTTGGTTGTGTACACTGAGTTGGCCCGTATGATCCATCAGGCAGGCAATTCGGCTTTAAAAGCATTGGGTTCAATTTCGAGATCATCAGCATCTGGCGGCAAGTTCGATTGACTGGAAATACGAGAAAAAAACGGTTAAAAAATTAATTTCTAATAACACAATGGTTTGCAACCGTAAATATTTGATAACCAGCCAACAATTGCATAAAATTCTAATATGTGGAATATTCAAAATGCAGTGATATAGCTTGTTATTTACAATCTGAAATACAATGTCCCAGTAGAAATATTTACATCAGGTGTCCTCAAACATCATTCTGATCGTAGCAGGGAAAAATATAGCAAGAAATTTATGGTACTTGATAGAAACACACTGTATGTGCAATGATTGAATTAATGCGAGAAATTCTTGGTACTTGAAAGAAACACACTGTACGATAGAAACATACTCTACGTACAATGTGATTGAATTAATGCTTTTTTCATTACAAAATCTTATATAACATACCCCAATTAATATCTGATGGTTGAAATTGATGGGCTTCAATAACTTCTGTTGTTGGCTTTGGCCTGGTTACATTGTCTAAAAACAAATATTTCATTAGTTCAAATGTGTAATACATTTTTAGACACAGCCAATCAGTAACTTCACAACACCACATGCCACCCAATCAATACTAAGCAATGCTACACAATCTGTTGTTACAGGCTGAGTAACCTCTTAACAACTGATGTAACTTCATAACACTGTATCTATATTTTTGTGCTGTGAACTTATATTGACACTGAAATATACATAGGTAGTTATTGTTTTGTACATATATTTATATTGTTAGTTAATCCTCTTAAACGTATTTTGTAATTTAGCATTTGGCTGCCATGTTTTATGTTTTTATGAACTCTGAATAAAATACCATTACATATAAATAAAAAAGAAAAAAAAATAAAGTTACTTAGCTAGACCTAATTGATATACCAGACTTTATAACTAAATATATTAATGAGTTGAAAAGCAAGAATGGAGGAGAAACTTACAGATGTATGCAGAGCAGTTAGGAGTCTTGTTAAAAACAAGAGTGCTAGGCAGGAATCGTCCAACTGGATCAACACAGAAACACATCTTCGTCTTGTTAAAGCACTGAAATGTAATTTTTTATCAAATTATTAAAAAGTAACACGAATGACTTTTGGTGGAGAAGAAGAGGTGAATTCTTATATTTATCAAAATTTTCTCTTTTTCATAAAAGGCAAGAAGCAGAGACAACAGAAGAGGATTGTGGATTATGATGATAATGATGATGAAGATGATGATGCTGCTGATGGTGATGATGATGATGCTGATGATAATGATGATGATGGTGATGACGATGATGATGATGATATGGAGGATGAAGATGACAATAATGATAATGTGGATGATAATGATGAAGATGATAATGATGGTGATGATGATGATGATACGGAGGATGAAAATGACAATAATGATAATGTGGATGATAATGATGGTGATGCTTATGTTGATGATGACAATATAATGTAACAGTTGACTATATCTTATTCTTCACTCACTTGTACTGGTTGGAATAGACCATTGGTAGCATTGCACACTGGCTTATACCACATCCCAGTGTTGCTAGTGTTGCTATACAAGTAGCGATGAAGATAATCCAGGCACACTCCTTTAAATAAACACAAGTATTAATCATTCCTCATTTTACACATACTGGATTAATCATTTAATCAATCAATTGATCAATCAATAGAATTATAAGGTGGTTAAACGGCTGTCAAATGCTTCATTGGCAAGGTTAATAAATACAACAAAATCTAATTCATTTAATATAGCATTCACATAGCGTTCTTTATTGGAGCCTCACAGTGCATTTAGCCCTGGTAATTGAGTACAGAATCAATCATACACAATGTGCAACTTCCTTCGCTCCCCTGCGAGTATTCCTAGTTGTGTAATCAGCACTACTAACTTCATTCTGAATCATTCACCTCCTACCTGGCACCCATTTATACTCCTGGGTGAAAACATCGAAGCAAATACAGATAAAGTATCTTGCCCAAGGACACAAGCAATGTGACGAGCATTGATCTTGAACCCCTGACCTTCCAAAGCCTTACATGATACGATACATGCTTTCATAATGGACTGAAATATAGGGAATGCTTACCAGATGAATTGGTTGGGCATTCAGCAGATGAGCATGTTAAGCTAGCACTGTTGCAGACACTGTGGATAAAAGACAAGAAAAGCATTATATAATCTTGACTTTACTTTCATTGCATCCAGCAATGGTGTAATCGTTTGCATTAATTTATCCCCCAACCCCATTTCAAAATTTTAACCCATGCATATGTATTTTTATCAAGTAAAGCGTCTTTCAACATGAAAGGGTGTTATGCAAATGTGGTAAATAAATAAATGACCTTGAGAAGGTAAAAAACTCAACCAGAGTTAAAACTATCATCTCCTGCACTAAGGTTCACGACAGCAGACTGAACCGACAAATCAGCAATCAGAAATTGAAGGGTATTTTCACTTACCAGACATTGCAGCCACGTCGGATTGTTTGTCCATTGGCCAAGGTGGTGCCAGTGACCGTGTCCAGACAGGTGCTGTTGGGGTAGGTGACTGGGGAACAGTAGCGGCGAGTACTTGCCCACTTTCCACTAATACAAGTCCTGGAGAATTATATAAATTAATTACAATTTTGATATCTTATACAAGATGGTATTGCACATATAATTTGTTTATATCCATGAATACATTCACAAACAGTAATTGTAATCAAAATGAAAACAAACTGGGTCCTTCGGTGCAGAACCAACCATTTGTCCAACTCAACACTGCCAGTCAATTCAAATGATGAACGACTAGAGCAGCTAACATTTTAAGTTGAACCACCAAGTAATTGTTAAGTATAATAATATGTTAAGTATAATAGTATATTTTTAATTATAATGAATTGTATATAATATAGAACAAGAATGAATGATTTTTTTTTCAATATCTGATTGTACATATATATTTAAACAATTAATTATAAGCAATAATTTAATTTTAAATATATACATATTTATAATAATGTAATTTCTTTTAATAGTTAATTAGTGTATATAGATATAAACGTTAGAATCCAAATTACTTGTATGATCACAGGATAGGCCTAAAGTTAGGTGTTTATTAACGTGTGGTGTTTGATGTTTTATTTTTTAATATATATTTATATTTGTTGGGGTCATGCTGTTAGCTTGCTCGTGGTGACCCTGCTACGACTGTTTCAGTCAACTGATAACAGCAACTAGAATCGATTATACGCGATTATTTGCTAAAGGAAGCTACATCAACACCTGTGTAGCTCCTGTGGTTATGGATTCACATGAGCGAATAAATGGTATTTGTTCATATTGTACACTCAAATGTGTTTCAAACCTTTTTTGCATTTTGAGTATTTTATTCCAAATAAATAAATAAAAAATAGACCTACCATGCATTGCAGTCCTTAAGGATGGTAGCACCATTAGGGTAGTTCTGACCATACATATCAACGCAAACCCTGTCTGATCTCAAAAAGGGACAATGCTCATTGGTACAGTCCCAGTTTCCTTGGCTGCACACACTGTGAATAAAGAAAATACATTTAGAGAATGGCAAACGTTAAACCCAACCTTTGCAATGTTCCTGTAGAGGTTTCTAATTTGTTCTCTATTGTGAAAATGTCACTACATTCCAAGATGCAATATCTATTGCAGAACATTAAATAATAAGTATCATAGGTTCGAGTATTTCATGGCTTGTACACCACATAAATATTGTGGCCGCCTCTCATCAATATTGATGGTAACATTAGGCCTGATATACCAAGACATACAAAAAAAAAGTATAAAAAGTATAAATTTGAGCATTCCTTACCAAACATTGCAACGTTTTCGAAGGACAACATTCTCCTCATAGAACTTTTTAGAAATGCGGTCAAAGCAAAGCTTTGGGAGAGATTTTTCAGTGTTGTTCTTAGCTGGACACATCATCTTGGTACAAGCCAGGGAGTTGTTGCGAGCACAGATACTAATTTTAAAAAAAAAAACATCTTTTAGATATTCAGAATATTTTTAATAATAATAATACAATACATTATTATTTTAACGGCAAATATCTCTGAAAAAAAAAACATTTACAATTTCATCCCATATGTCATTGTTCACTGAATATTTGATTGGATTCTTTGACACTGTTTTCTGGTAAAAAGTACTGCTTATATTTCTCATGGATAATTGCATAGTTCTAGTTCTAATCAACGCCTGCATCTGGATCAGTCCACAGTGAAAGGGGCTGTGAGATGGACCAGTACACCGGGGCATGGTTCATTGAATATACAGTTGAATTTGCCTACGTCAAATCCAAAATGCCATTGAAATATTGTTCAACTTAAATCAAATTTGACTTTCAGATTGTTGATTAATGGAAAACACAACAATTTAGCATGTATAATATGATCGACTTAGAAATTATTCGACTTAGGCACAGTCAACTTAGGGAAGTTTAACTGTATTTACAGTTTACCGCTTAATTTGCATAGCTATTACTCATACATTTCACAGCTCATATTATAAAGAAAAAGTACAAGGCAGTAATTGTGACCTACCAGACGTTACAGTCAACAGTGGTGATGCCTTTCTCAAGCAGAATAGTGGTCCTGTTCACCTGGCAAACACCTGGTGTGACTGAAAAATAAGAGAAATGACAAAATTCAGGTGATGTTGGTAGTATTGCCAATGTTCCGGAAGGTCTGCCCACAATATAAAAAAACTGTTGTATGCCCATATATAGTCATGATGTGATGTCATCATGACCATATTTAGGCATGTCACATGTTTTTGTGAAATAAAATCTTTTAACAAAACTTGCAAAATTATGTTAAATAAAATTTAACTAAGTACACACATAGGGACAAGCGGTTCTATTTTCTTTGTGGGGTGTTCATGTTCATTAAGAAACATCAGCAATAGATTGTTTACCCAGGTAAGCATTCATGAAATAGACAAGGTTTTCTAAACATATATCTGGTAATAGAACCTAACATTTGCTTTAATGTAAAATAAAAATTACATAAAAATTCTTACATGTTTCATTGCGCAAGCAAGTTTCATTGAATGTGCAAGTCCAGACTCCACTAGAACAATTGCTATAATGCAAAAAAAAAGAACCATTTAATTTAGAATACCAAATGTTTTCCTTGGTCATGCTATTTTAATAGAATACTGTACAACAGATGTACAACACCGACTTAAATATAAAAATGTGCGGAAAATGATTGCGGAGAAGTCTTACCATACACGGCATCCGAACGTCAGGTTGGATCCAGATGCAATTGACATATTGCCAATGAAGCAAGTCTGGTTTAGTACTAAATATCAAGAACAAAGAATATACATTATGCATGTAATTTACATATATACATTATATCATATCTTCTCATTTATTTATTACTGGTCTTTAACCTTATGCAAAATACTATCAGTTATGTTTATGATGATATGCAAAAATTACACAAATCAGAAGTGATGTTGGTAGTCTATGCATCAGATACTCACCCAAATGAAACGATATATGCTGGTTTCCTTTTTAGGAACTTACCTAAAAAATAATGGAACTACAATTTTATGTAACAGCCCTCAATTTGCCTTTAGATTACCATCGACCTTGCCAATGAAAAGGCGGCATATATCGGTTCATTCAGGTAATTATTCACAAAATAGAGAAAGATATACATTATATAATTATTCATCAAAAGAGTTTTATATAACGATAATTATATAAATTCTGAATGAGCAGAAAGTCTTACTTGACTTGACGGATGTGTCAATCTGGTGCAAGTAGTTGAGGGTCATGTTCCACACGACTCCTCTATTGGCCAGCTTCCAGTTCTCTTTTGTCAAGTTGGCAATCTTCTTCTCTGTCATGGTCATATTGGTAATATTAACTGAAAATATTCAAAATTTAAACATTTGTTTATTTATCTACTTTTATTCTCCAATGGAACTGTGATTAATATGCCTGTCACACATTCGTGGTCCTGGATTAAAAATCTAAAATTAACAACTCCACTCCTTAAGAATCATAATGAGTTTTGATGTTGGCGAGAGTCACTTCAAGGAGATCTGATTTAATGTGCTTTCTTAAACCTAGTTTATTGAACTTTGCTGTGTGGCAAGCAGACAAGCAGAGAAAATTAATGAGAAAGTAGTAAAAACATGTATACATTTTGGAATTTCAAGAGATAGGTTGTTTTTATATCTAGGAAACTCCTGCAACTCTTGAGAGTCTTAAAACCTCTGTTGTATTTCTTTCAAAATGCTCATCAATAGTTTCATAATTATTATCAACATCAACATCATGGTAGAAGCATCCTCATTGCGGTTCTGGGTAACGCCAAATCTACCACCCAAGGTATTCAAGGAATATGTGTATCACCATTGTCATCCTACCTAGGCTAGACCAGAATGGATCCATTCTAGGGCCTGCCCTTACGGTCATGTCTGCAATGTTGAAGGTTTTTGTGGCAACAATAACTATCAATTTCCACCCACATCAATCGACAACCCAATCTCACCTGTTGAATACTGCCAGCAGGAAGGAGTTCCTTCAATGATGGGTGTGACGGTCTCTGGGATGACACGTCCATTAAGGTATGAGCAGTAGCAGTAGCCGGTCTTGCTGCTACACTGCAGGGCTGCATAGGTGTTGTTGGGATTGCACGTGGGCGGCACCATATCTGGGATAAAGCTGGCCAGTTTCTGCATCTCAAAGCAATCTTATGAAAAACAAATTTTCAAAAAAAAAAATCAATTATCATCAAAACAGTACTACAATTGGCAATAAAATTCAAACCATTCAAACTGATTTACAAAGTCACAAAATTAAACTTTGTTAGACATTAAAGTTAAAAACATTTTTGAGAGTATCAATTATGGTCTGAGTTAAATTTCAATGATTTTTGATAATGACACATTAAATGCTGATGATGAATAAAATACTGTACCTTTTGATTTTTTAGTGTAATTAAGTTTTGTGCAGTTGCACTCGGTGACATTTGGTAGCGACATGTTGAATAACCATGCTGTATATGTAGTGTTCCACTGTGTAACGTTGAACAATGTGTCGAAGAATGTGGTATTCCAGAGGGAGCTGTTGAACATAACGGTGTACAGGGTGGTGTTCCACTGCGAGACGTTGAAAAGACCTGTGAAATCGGTTTCATTCCAGATGGATGAGTTGAACATGCCTTCAAATACGGTCGTATTCCAAATGGAGATGTTCATCATCGTGGAAAGGACGGTTTCGTTGTACAAGCTTGTGTTCCACTGGGAAGCGTTGAACATGAGGGAGTGTAGTGTCATGTTCCATTCGGAGTTGTTCAGCTTGGCGAGAGTAGTCTGGTTGAAGAGGCTGGTGAAGTTGAACTTGAACTTGGAGAGATCCATCAAGGTGGTTAAGTTGAAGGGGTTAACAGTGTTTATCATCTGCATATCCAATGGGTAGGCAGAGGTTATGTTGGTGACAACATCCAAAGTAACTGAAAAAAATAATTACATATAGTAAAGTATATTCATATAGTTTGGTCTGAAAACAAAGAAGAGACATCATTACTAGTGCCTTGAGCATTTAAAAAAGTGGACAAGGACTCTAAATAAATTACATTCAATCCCATTAAAATATTATCAACTTTCTTGTCATCATTATTTTAAAGGATACATTAAAAACATATATAGAATTATGATGCATATAAATCCACTTTTCCTATTAAGTGATTGTTATTATTATTATTTAGTTATTGTTTCTATAATTACTATTATGTCTTGGTCTTGAAAAATGTTTTAGTAATTATGTATATTGTAGTGCGCTCGCTATATTTAGAACACACTGTG
This sequence comes from Anneissia japonica, assembly GCF_011630105.1. Classification (NCBI taxonomy): domain Eukaryota; kingdom Metazoa; phylum Echinodermata; class Crinoidea; order Comatulida; family Comatulidae; genus Anneissia; species Anneissia japonica. Next base: position 495,594 of record NW_022716546.1, read on the forward strand.
CATAACCTTACACGCAATGTCCGTCATGTATACGTAATTTTCTTACATACGACTTCGCTGTATTGTCCCTACAGTAGACAGAAAAGCTCTACACTGACAGCAAAACAATTTTGCATCTTGTATACCATGATGATTCTTATTACAATAGGCCTGTAATTATTCACAAAATGAGTAAACACTTTTCTTACAATTCCAATACTTTTCGCAGATTGGTAGACGCTGCTTGTAGATCTTGGCTTCGGTATTCTTGATGCGAACGCCATTGGTGTCAACGCAGTAGCAGATACCGGACTGGGGCTGGCACTGGAGAGGGGAGAAGGTTCCATTGGCATTGCAAGTGGGTCGGAACACACCTGGAACAATGCTGGAGATAATCTGTTGATGAGCACAAGCTGAAACAGCTAGAAATAAAAGAAACAAATTAATATTTTTTTCTTTATAATTATGCAAGTTTCTTTTCCTTTTTTTCTTTTTGATTCATGGATGGATTGGTGGATGGATTTATTCGGTGTAAACACCAAGGATAACCCACGAAAGTCTGAAAAAGACCTATTTCCATTGGGGTCCTTCTGGTGGTGATAGGGCAGTACACCCGGAGACAATAACTACTCTTTTCTGAAGAGTGTATTGTGTTCTTTAACGTACACATGGCCATTTTGCACACAGGACCAACGGCTTAAACATCAAAATCCAAAAGATGGTGCGCTTTTGAAACTTGCATTTCAGCCCTTCAGCTGAAACAAAAGGGAATTCAACCGGGGACCAAGAGATCTCCATGGTTCAATGCACTCACAGCGGCTACCACGTGTTTAGCAGACCGAGCTATCTACTCTCACAGATTCATCGCCACATGCCGTATATGTAAAATTGTGAAATTTCTCAGCATTTCAAGGATTATACTTCAAAGAAAATATACATACTGATGTTGGTGTTGTTGAGTGGGAGTGTCTGGTTGAGGGTAGTGTTGACTTGAACTCCAATGACTGGACAGTTGTCCCCGCAGTCAGTGGGCAGTATTCCGTAGAGTGTGCTGTTGGTGGTCACATTCAGGCTAAACAGTGACACTGAAAACGAGGAAGACAAAATACCAAATGAAGAACAAGAGAATATTTAACAAGTTTAAAATGGCCTCTTGTAGTAGAAATACCTTTGACACTTGCTGCTTTATGACCACATACAGTGTGCAGCGAACAATAATAGCTAGTTTTTGCTGCACGACGTTAAACTTAACGTTAACGGATGATGTCATAATTTATTCATCTTGCGTTGCGGAGTATGTTAATTTCAGGATTTTAAGTGCTCGACGTATGTTAGTTACGGGTTTGCTCATGCGTATTTCGATTTGTTTACAAAAGGGGCGGAGCTATTGCATTGCATGCTGGGTACTAACGTTAAAGTTAAGGTTAACGTTGTGCGGCGAAAACTACCTAATGTTGTGCAATAACATTGCTCCTGTCAATCGTTACATGGTGGCGCTCTTGTTGGTTGTGAAAATACAGATGTGCCTCTGCTGCCTCACTCTCTAGTAGGAATTGTATAATAAATTATATTGCTCTGTCCATACTACACACTACATGCCCGATTTCTGTGATTTGTCCATGTATGGGCATGATGATGTCATATTACACCCATATATGGGCAAATCACATGTATATGTAACATGAAACTTCACAGTGTGAATAGAGCTTAAAAAAGGAGTATAGGCCTACTTTTAGATGGCAGTCTTTGTTTAACATTATGTGCATTTTGCTTTAACATTATTGTTTATACCCTCGAGGTCATATCTCAACACAAATATCGTCATGTAACAAATGTCAGTGTAAACACAGCTTAAGGATAAGCCTAACAAAATCTCACCATTATTGTACATATCGCAGGTTGGTGGGACCAGTCTACTCGAAGTCGTGTTGACGACAACTGTTCCTGTGACATCGACGCAGAAGCAGATGCCGGATCCAGTGGGGCACTGGCGTGGCTCGAATGTACCGTTGACTCTACACGTTGGCTCGTAGATAGTCAACATGGTGCGGGAAATCTCGCGCTGTCTCAGGCATGCTGGCATACCTGGATGATTAGGAAATATTAATCCATAAATATTCATAAAATAAATTTCCAAACTACAGAAGAACTTCAAATGGATTTAATACAATGCATGAGTTTTGAAAACTCCATATCTCTAAAGGATAAGCAGGTGCAGGTTTTTGAAAAACAGAAGGTAGCTAGCAGTGAGGCAAAACCTTCTAAGCTCAGTATGGATATGTCCTCCTCAAAAATATATATCAGAGATTATACTAATAATAATTAATAACAACAATATTAGTAATGAATAATAATGATAATATTCTGGCATTCATACATTAGATGCCATCTAACAAATAATATTTGCAACTAAGAATTCTATTTAATGTTAGGAATGTTTCTACCTTGATAATAATCAATCATTTTTCTTCTACTTGATTAATATGGAGGTTTCATACGAACAAGGGCGCTTTAACTTACTCTCTGGGAACTTCTCGTTATAGATGATATCTGAGGTGATGTATGATGGGAGATGAATTTCCTTCTGCATCGTTTCATCTGCAAAATTAACATGAGTAGAAAGATAAAAAAGACAAGATTACAACACATATGCCAATTAAAGAAAATATGTACAAAACATAGCTAATGTGGTGCAAGCTTTTAATGTTACATTGAATGCTATTGTCATTTGTATTGTTTGATGCTTGGGGCTGACGTACACTGGACAGTAACTTTGTTCCTCCATGGCTTTGCCCCTTCCACCCCCCCACCCTTACTTTGTTGATATGTTTAAGAAAATGATAAAATTACATAGTGAATTGGCGATTAGAATAGAATCATGATTATGTTTCTATTATGTTCAAGGTTAAAAGCCTGCATCACAATTACTGCCGCAACAGACTTTTTCGCTAAGCCCTCCCCTAAGATATTGTTGCCAAGGCCCCACAAAACAACAACGTCAATGTACCTAAACACATGCGATTTTGCAACAACACGTGTGTTTGTTGGACACACACATATTCCAGACCCCGTTCATTGCACCCAATATTTACCAAGTTCTCATGAAGCCTGGTTTCCATAAAATCGCTACACGCTATTGCCGACTTTGGCGCTGATTCGTCAGTTGAATCAGGGAGCGTTTTTGATTGCGTCGGGGACAGGTACCCGGCGCAGGGTTTATAGGGAAAACGCTGCAGCAACTGTGTAGCGATTCTATGGAAGCCAGGCTTGACAAAACTTGGGAAAAAAACATATGAAATTTGACAAATGATGGTGTAACTTACTCTCTGGGAATTGGTCAACATCGACGATATCGGTGACAATGCGGGCTATCGGGCGACGTCTTGAATTCATCTGCCGCCTCCATTCCTCTGAAATATTAACATCTGGATTATCTCTGGATCAACTTATTCTAGGAATGTCATTCAAAGAGCAAACTAAAGCTAATTAGTTATAATGTCCTGAAGATTGACTCCAAGACATGCGTGATGTCAGACGGCGGAACACCTAAGTAAGTAAGTAAGTAATGCGGTCTATGGCAATATACCATTCCTTGCCTTGTTACTCATTTTGTTGAGGGACTTCACAAAATTTGTTCAGGCTTACCTGTTCGGAACCTATCACATGATGATCTTTGAACGTCAGCACGGTTGGTGATGGTGTCGGGGATGATGTCACCAAAGTCATCAACACAGAAGCAAACACGTGTGATGAGGTTGCACTGGAGAGCTTCAAAGCTTCCATTGACGTTACATGTTGGTTTGTACGGCAGGTTGAGCTTCTCAGCGATGGCAGCTTTGAGGTTGCATGTGGATAATTCTGAGGAGTATCACAAGTGTTTACAATTTCTAAAACTACATATCTAAGACTGTAAATGTGGGTTTAACATAATATAATTTGGTTGATCTTGGAGTTGAAAATAGAGAAGGGGCACAAGAATAAGTGCAAACTTTTCTCTTATCAATGTGCCAATTGATAATCATCTTCTTATACAGTCCATACACAATTTCATACTTTGTTGAGCTCCAGTATGTTGGTTTAGTTCTAAAAAAAACTCAATGATATGATTTTCGTGTCGTTAAAGGATTGGTAGGAACAGGGCAGTGACATCAAAGCTTCTTTCTTGACCCCGCCAAGATAACTGATAATAGTAAAGATTGATTTGATGCATGTGTGAAATTGGAGCAAATAAACATAACTAACTAACTAACCTGGATAGGAGACCTCAACTTCTGTAATAGAACAGAAATATGTGATGTAAATATATTAGTAATGTAAATGAAAAAAAAAAGAAATATCTTCACAGTAATTACAGTGACTTGCAAGGTACATAATGGAAGGATGTGGTTCAAAGTCAATCAATTAATTTATCAATAAATCTATCAATCAGTCACTAATAAAGTATAATATAATAAATCAGCAAAATAATAATTAATAAATCAATAGTCAGTCAGTTAATAAGTACAACAATAAGTCATTCAATCACTTAATCAATTATTAAAGTAATTATTGAATCAATCAGTTAATTGTTTAGTATTAGTCAATCATTCTATGAAACAGGAATATGCCAGCTATTCAGTGAACTTAATCAATAAAAAAAATCAATCACTTGAACTGAAACATAAACTGATGCACCCAGTAATCAGGCGCACTTTAATCTGCCCACGAGAGGGGCCGAGTGGACTAGAACACCGGGTAACCCCCTACTCGTCTTGAAAGATGTACTGGGTTTTTTACAGTACACATGAGCATTTGTCTACTCTGGGCCTACAGTTTATAGTCCATATCTGAGAAGATTTGCTACACCACCAGAACTACGGGCAAGAACCGTGCCAGTATTGTTGGCTATGGTGACGGTGCCCGTGCCTTAACCGCTCGGCCATACGACTTGCTCAAGTTTTTGTAACATATTTATTTACCTGGTCTCAATCTCCTGCAGAATGGAGTTCCCCTGCTGATGTGCATTAGTGTACCGTTGATGTACGTCCCATTGCTGAACACGCAATAGCACACCTCCAGCCTGCGGTCGCACTGGGTCGGAGCGTACGATCCATCAGGCAGACACGTAGGTCGTGGTATCATTGGCTTCACCACAGACTTCAGTAACATCTGGCTACAGGTATAGTTGGCTGAATGGTACAAAGACAGTGAAAAACAACACAAAATGAAGTGGCGTCTTCTAAAATCATTATCATCAAATATTTATTCACTATTTTACCAGAGTGGTCAAATATTTAGACACTGCATATTAGTTCAACAAAAAATAAACTCAAAAATCCAAGAACAATCATATGTTCTGTCAAGAATGGTCAAACTTAAAAATAATTACTGTAAAATAATTTGCAATTATGTTGGAAATTCTGAAATGCCTACACCTTGTTTTTTATATTTTTATTTCTTTCTTACTTGTTTTATTGTATAAAGTTGGTTCTTCTGACATTAGCTCAATCTCGGTTGTCATTGGTGGTTCGGTGATGTTGTCTGAAATGATACAATAATCCTATTTTTAGACTCACTAATGCTTACAATCATGCAAATAGACAAAGCAGAAGCCGGGTGGCAGCAGGAATTCCACCATGAGGGGCCCAAGCTTGCCGGGGTCCACACCTGAACGTCGAGACCGAATCATCTTAGCCGAATCGGGATCCTTAGGCCCTCAGAACCTCCTGCTACTGCCACCCCTGAGCAGAAGTCCAAAGTTGGAAGAAGCCACTTCCAGAAGATTTGATTAAAAGGGATTTCTTAGAACATCTGATTCTATTTAGCTGCGTGTGGTAATACTCACCATAAGCAGAGGTCCTGGAGACAACAACTGATAATAGAGCAGTAAAAACGTGCAAAAATCATGAAAATGCAGAAGGTCGGTAAATTTCCGGGAGTTTTTTTTCTTGCTCGCAGGAGTGCAGGAAGCTGTCCTAATTTTTGAGACATTTCACAGACTTGGGGCTTTGGACATACAGGTCTCTTTCCAATGAAAGACCCCTTCAATTAAGGACCACCTCCAATTAAAGACCACTATTCTGTGGTCCCAAATTAACAAATAAATTTCTTTTATCTTTATTATTCTAATGAGAGGCCAAAGACCACAGAAACCCTGGTCCCAAAAGTGGCCTTTAATTGGAGGGAAACCTGTAGTGGGAATAACAGAAACAAATCAGAAAAACATTTTAATGTGTCTTGTGAATTGTCTGTACTCACAAACTCGAAACATACTTACATATATAAGCTGAACAGTTAGGAGTCTTTCCGTAGACGTATGTTCTGGGAATGTAGCGACCAAACGGATCTACACAGAAGCATTTCTTTCCCCTGCACTGTATAAAATAGAAATATTTTGAAAAACAATTTAAAAAAAACACAAAATGCTATCAGCAAAGGAATACTAAATTTAAAAAAAGAGAAATGGAATGAGAATTGTAGACTTTGCTTAGACATCATTAACACTCTGACTGCCAAAGACAGCGATCTACATATTTTAAATCCCAACTGTTTACAGCCAAAGACAGAGATCTCCGTTTCTTTAATTTTCTTCTTTTACATGATAGAGTGGGTATGTCTGAATTTCTAGAAAATCTCTAAAGTGTTTAAATCAGTCAGGACCACATATGTTTCGCTATTTCAATGTGACCTATTCTCAGTCACCTCATATTGCACGGCGATACTGAAACACGATTAACTCAGCTTCATTGTGTGAATATGCATAAAACCCTAAAAGTGAGTCACTTTCATTTTACTGTTACGGGGTTATAAATTGTGATTTGAATAAAGTGTTTGGTACCAGTGTAAAGGTGAGATGTTTGTCATTCTTTTAGTGTATAATACATGTCAATTTGATCACTTACGTACTCTTAGCAAGCTTTGGAAATATGGTCAAATTCGGTAAAAAGGCTGGCAGTGGCCGATACTACTTTTCAAACACGGCAGTGAAAGTGTTAAGGCACTCGCTGTGTCGTGCGACAAATCCAACTCTGCTACATCTTAGCGCTTTGCAACAGGACGTCGTCTGCTAATTGTTAGTAGCTTAGCGCTATGCAACGGGACGTCGTCTGCTAATTGTTAGTAGCTTAGTGCTATGCAACGGGACGTCGTCTGCTAATTGTTAGTAGCGGTCTGAATGAGTCGTCATTAAAGCCAGTCTCCAGAGAAAACTTTTTTGTTGATAGGTTGTAGAACTGATTTTTTTCCACGACACAAAAGGCATATTTTTACAGATTTCTGAATATTTAAAACACTTGGGGGAAAAAGGGCTGTACTCACCTTTTTTTTTCCCACCTTTCCCCCTCCCCCCAACCAGATTTTAAATATTCAAGAATCTCTATTTCATTAACCGCTTCTGAATTTTTCGTCAAATATGCTTTTTGTGTTTTAAAACATATCACATTTTAAAAAATATTTTCTATGGAGTCTGGCTTTAAAAACGATTCATTGCGCACATGTTGTGGCATTGCATTCTCCATAGAATCACATCGGCCGACGACTGTTAGGTGGGTGCCCAGCCTACTTTCTCAATGAGAAAAATCACTGGTATGAAAGAATGAAACATATTTACTATCAATCGATGGAACTAACCTGCACTGGTTGGTAAAGGCCATTTGTGGAGTTACATACTGGTTTGTATAGCTTCACATCAGTCTTGTTGTTGAAAAGATAACGGTAGAGATGAGTGAGACAGATGCCTGAGGAAGGAAAAAAAATATTGTTATGTATATACTAACATGGATTCAGATCAACGAAAAATGGGGTTGAAGGTGGAGAAAATTTTAGGTTGTAATAGGTTGACTAACTAATAACAAACAGGCTGATTTAGATGTACAAATTTACACACAAAATATATAGATCTTTTTGACTTCTTTATCATGCATACATTATCAGAGTTCTATAAACTAAACTACATTTACAAAGACTACATGAAGAGTGATTCACTCCCTTTAAATAATTTTAAGGATTAATTTGAATAATGATAATTAATTAATTAATGACGATTAAATAATTTTAAGGATTAATTTGAATAATGATAATTAATTAATTAATAACGATAACTAATTAGGTTACCCTCCAATACAAGACCACCTTTGGGAACTGAAAATTTGGGGTGGTCTCAGGATTCGGCCTCTGATAAGAGGGTTAGCTTTGTGTTAAAAGAATGAAGATTGATACTTGGTTCATTAAAAAAGTGGACTCGAATTAGATGGGGGTCTTGGAATTTGTGGGGTCTCGAATTGGAAGATACACTACATTTATAAAGAGTAATCAGTAAACACTGTACAATAGCAACTGGGTGTGTTCAACTCACCAGAAACCTCTGTTGGGCATTGTTCTGAAGTGCAAGTCAAGTTTCCACTGTTGCAAACACTAAACAAAAACAAACAAATTAACTATTCAGTCGAAATAAGAAGATATGATTTTCCTTATGGTTTCTTTAGATTTAGGAGGTAAAAAATTCAGAATTATTCCGTACCAGACATTGCATCCACGTCGAATGGTTTGTCCATTGGTCAAGATGCTGCTGGTGTTGGTGTCCAAACAGGTGCTGTTGGGGTAGGTGACTGGTGAACAGTAGCGGCGAGTACTTGCCCATTCACCATCAGAACATATCCTGTAAGGAACATGAATTATATAGGTCATGATACTCAGTGCAATGATTTATATTTTAAAATTTAAATTAAAATATGAAAAGAGAATGAGAGGGTAGAGTGGTTATATGGCTGATCAAAATCCTGGACATTAATTAACAGCCAGCCAAACGTTGGCTGATACATCTATTTGTGTGATGTGCTTCAGGACACAACTACAACTGCTGATTGTTGGTGCCAGTTGACTGGACGGTCACTAAAAATGATCTGTGCACGCCTTTTTGCATTATGGCTTCTATGGAATTATGTAATTCTTTTGTCAGCTGACACAGTGTGTGTCTGGTTTCAGATACTTGAGGGCGTTGCGAGCCTGCCGATGGTCACTGGGTGCATCTTTGATCGGAAGGTAGCCATATGAGTATTACATTTTGGGGTAAGCCACTATAGGATGTACTTTAAGGATGTGACGGTAAACTTACCATGCGTTGCAGTCCTTGACAAGGGTGGCGCCATGACGGTAAGCTTTGCCTCTGACATCAGTACAGACCTTGCGTACAATCTGCACCTCAAAGTGATCTTTTAGACAATCAATACGTGTACAATCCCACTTGCCTTGTGTGCATATACTACAAAAATAAAATAATATACCAGTTGATAATAATAGTACAGTATTCCAAAATAGATTTCCCTACTACATGTAAAGGCAATTTCCAGTACTGCCTGTCTGTCACTTACACACCTTGTTTCCATATATACATATAGGTCTTCCTCTAATTAATTAGAGGGAGACCTGTATATAACAATGTTACTTAACCTCAGTAGTTAATGTGTACTTTGAGTAATACTATTGTCATAGTGCCACTAATATTGGTGCTTAACAAATCCATGTTGATTGATTGATTGATTGATTGAATCATGGATCTAACACTCCCTGGTAAACTTACCAAACGTTACAGTCCCTCTGTCGCATCGTGTTCTCTTCATAGAACTGGCCATCATTATCATAGCAGCGTGTTGAGGTCAAGGTCAAGGCTACGTCACTCTTTGCTGGACAGATCATCTTGGTGCATGCCAGAGAGCTGTTTTTTGTGCACATACTTTATAAAACCAGATAAAACCAGAAATATTAAAATGTAAGCATCATTTGCTGTTTGTTAGAAATGTGTAAAGAGAATGAAGAAGACACATAAAGAGAGTCACTGATGAGACAGCATCAGGCACAGAATAAAGAATTATATGTTTTTTCCATCATTTGAAAGTCAGACAAATCTTTAATTTATCAGAAAATGTCAAACATATGTTTTGAGACAGTGCTTTACTTCCAAATGCATTTTCTTCTGTGAACTTCGCATGTTTGACCTTTTGACTTACCATATATTGCAGTCGACGGTTGTGATGTCCGATTCAAGGAGGATTGTAGTTGTGTTTACTGTGCAAACTCCAGGAGTGTCTACAACAAAAAGGCAGAATATAAAAGTTCATAGGCATTTATTTCACATTAAAAACATTTCTCAATTTTGAAACATAACTATTGCAGCCAAAATTTGTCAGGACTAATTGCCCAGGAAAACATTTTATGACAAATGAATGATCTAGGAGTGGCACCAGCAGCCAGTGCGGTGACAGCTCAACCTCAATTAAGCTCCCAGGCCCGGCATATTATTGTGCACGGCAATTTAGCTATGACTTGATATTGTTTTTGGAAAATATTCTAAAAAGGAAAACCTTGCAGAATAAAGTGGTTTCTGTAGGCACCACCAGGAAGTAATGTAGTAGCCCCAGTGAACCCCCTACCAATCAGTTAATAGTAGTAGCCTACTGGACTGCTGCACTGCTCTGCCAGAAATTGTTAGCAAAACCCACTACTCTGGCACTGTACACCTGATCCATCTCCTTCATGCCAACACAGTGATTGGTTGTTGGATACTACTACTAACTGAATATCTTAGCTAGAAGGAGGGCTAGGCTCCTAGTACTAGCAGATGGCCAGCAGCAGCAGCTCGCTGCTGGATGGGAATGCAAAGCAGGCCTAGCCTAGCTAGCCCTACTAGTCAAAAACTTACATGTTTCGTTTATCATGCATGTTGAGTTTGTGCTGCAAAGCCATGTTCCCTCACTGGAGCAGTTGCTATCAAGTAAATAACAGCAAAACCTTATGTTAACATGCGAACAAATTTATAAACAATATCCACATGTTTACCCCACCGCTACCACTGTCACCGTCTGTCTCTTCCTTCGTCCAAAACACATACGGCATAGGACGCCCTCTGGACCTACTCGGACTTACAACTTTTTGTACTTGACATCTACATAATTATTTTATTAACCAGAATTCGGAAAATTATCAAATTAAAAGTTTTTTTTTTTTTTTAGTTAAGCAACTCGATCCTTTCGCAATCTGTATGGTATGTGGTTTCTAGTGGTGCTTAGTAGGACCAAATAGAACCTGTGCCCGTTTATTAAAGACCTACTTACCAAATGCGGCATCCGAATTCCATATTCATGCCAGCGTTGACTGATGTGTTTCCAATGGAACATGTTTTGTTTTCAACTGTTGGTGCTAAAGAACAAAAAATTGAAAACCATTAATAAACACAAGAGATTTATAGGATTTATGCGTAAGCTACGTAAGTTCTGTTATAGAAACAAAATTACCACGCTACAAACAGTCCATCTCCATGCTCTAAATATTAAATTTAAAATTCAATTAAACGAGTCAATTTTCATTATTTCCCGAGAGAAAATTTACTTCTAATACAGTGATTTTTTTAAATTCTTGATAGAGTAAACAGATATAATGTATACATTAGCGTGTGGAGGCCTCTAGTCTAAGTGCTGTGATTAGTAATTTCTTATACTGACCAGACTAACACAACTACACCTTTTAAAAATTAGTATATTTGACTGGTTCCCTCCACTCTTGTTACTACTTGACTCTGTTGGATTGAGCAGGCCCATGTTTTTAGTGAGTGCTAATTAGTCTTACATGGGTTTTTGCCACCTGAATGAATGGTAATGAAGGCTTACGTGAAGCAGTTGGTGGGACATCTTCAGGTTTTGGCTGCTCTTTGTCTTGTTTGCCTTTTCCATTTACTAATATAATAATAATAATAATAATAATAATAATAATAATAATATATACATATATATAGCATAGAATATAGCACAGTGTAAATACACACACACACACACACACACACACACACACACACACACACACACACACACACACACACACACACACACACACACACACACACACACACACATCCCTTCTCTTTTCTCATGAGTGTACAGTAATAGTGGCTGATCCAGGAATATGAAATAGAGGGGGCCCAGGCAGGGACTTTTGACAGATGGAGGGTCTATACCAACTCGGGCAGCCCACCATGGTTTGGAGCTGAGGTAAGAATTTTACGATTATGGCACCTCTAGATGTGTGGAAATGGTGCTCTCAGACTTAATATTTTTTTTATTCAGTATCTTATAATTTTGAGAAAATTAGAGGTACCCGGTACAGCCGCCCTCACCCCCTTTAATCCGCCACTGAGTACTTGTTTCTTCAACCGCACTATTGTGCACAGAGATTCACAAATGAGATTGAATCAGAGACAGGAGGTCTACCAGGATCTAACCAGTTTAACTTATTGAGCTCTGCTCTCACTTAACTCTTAAATAAAACAAAGATGAAATCTCACATTTTGGCCCACAGGAGCACAGGAAACGCACTTCGTAGTCTTCGCAGGTACCGCTCTTCTGGTGAGCGTGCAGGCACTCAAACCCACGTTCCAGATCACACGAGACCTTCTGTGAAACCTCCATCCAGGAGATACCACCAGTGGTGCGGCAGTCAATGGCAACGGGGTTGCTGTCTTGACAGATCTTAGTCCTAGAAAAAAAATACATTAATCATGTTTATTTTATTTTATTATTTGTATAAATAATTTATTTCTATTTTTGAAATTGCATTGCGTTGAATTTCAGGCTCAAGAGCTAAGGGTACGCTGAGTGGCATTCCCACTATATGACACGCGTTTACAAAAGAAGCTACCAATAAAAATATTAAATAATTCTAATCAAATAATAAATCACATCAATAATTACGTAAAATTTAAAATTATAATGTAAGCAATCAAATATTTAATTTTATTGACACACTGACTTACTGTTCACGATGTTCAATGATGTTCTCGAAGTCACCGAGTCCAGAAGATGGCACGTCGAGAGTGTTCCACTGGGTCCAACAATATTCATCCTTATCAAAATCTGAGCATGTGGGTCCTGAGAATTCAGGAAGGCACTGGCAGGTATCTGGTGCCATGCAGGTACCACCATTCTCGCATGCAACACTGCAGACAGCTGTAATAATAGGTTTTGAAAGTTAACATAATAGTCCTACTATAAGCAGGCCTAATAGCTTCTATTTCGCGCACTAATATCCATTCCTATACTATAAGTCCGAGTTATCACACATCCACAGCGTACTATCATCGATGACATTTTCCAGTGTGTGTGAATGTTAACGTCGTATTTTCAAGTTTTCAAGTGGTGATTAATTGCGAATCCGCATTAACTCTTGTTAGCTATTGACATCCAGAAATGTCCGTTTTGTTAATTTTGTTTTCCAGTATACTCGTGTATTATATCTCGACTAGTCTGCTGACCGTTTAGAAATACGATGGACGCGCCGCAAATATGACGTACCGTATAAACACCAGAATGAAACTAAAAAAAAAAACAAGTTTTCTGGTAATACTTACGAGTATGGCATCCGATTTCCAAATCCGCCCAGCCTTCACAGCACTTGACTATCGTCAGTCTGTTAAGGTTAAGAAAAGAATATTTATTCAAGCTTAGTCTCTAATTTCGTCTACTACACTCAAAATAGGGTCAAACTATCAGAAAACAAAACACAGTAATAATATAAGAGTATTGTAAAGCCTGTGGTTTCCATAAAATTTCTACACGCATTGCCGACACCTTTCGGCGACGCTGATCAATCGGTGGTCGAATCGGGAAATTCGATGAATCCAACTCGGTTCTCTGTGAGAGCCCCTCTCCCACCTAGGTTTATTTCACCTAAGAGTCGTACGATTTCTACGAGTTAAAACTCGTGATCTTTGGAAAGGACCTATACGATCTTATTACGTGATAGCTACGAGTGAGGTACGAGTTTATAGAGTTGGTTACAAGTTATGTACGAATTATGCCGAGCAGAGCACCGAGTTAACTACGAGATTATTACGAGCGTAACAAGTTTGTACCGAATTATATACGAGTTAGGTACGAGCCAACTCGGTGCGCTCGTACTTACTCGTACTCGTTTTTTGGTGCTCGCATCAAACTCGTAGATGACAAAACCGCCGACGAGTATCCAGAGTAGTGTACGAGCTAGGTAAGAGTACCCCGAATACTCTACGATCTACCTACGAGTTCTTCGAGTTTACTACGAGTTATCTACTCGTGGCGATAATTTTGAACATGTTCAAAATTAGCGCCACGAGTTCATAGCTGCTACGAGTAGGTAAGAGTCCTCTCCGAGCTTTCCGAATCGTCCTACGAGTTTTTGCCGAGTTTGCCGGGTTAGCAACTCGGCATTCTCTTGTAACTCGTATGCTGAAAAAACCTAGTGGGAGAGGGGCTTAGTCTGCTGATTGTCGGTGGCAGTAAGAACATATCGTTATTAAAAACGTTCCGTTGCGGCGGCGAGTCGTGGCGCCTACAATTTTAATTAAATTAAATTTGTTGACAGAGGAAAAAAAAACAACTGTTTTAACTCACCCAAAAAAATCTTCTTCGCAGACACGTTTGCTGTAAAAGAAAACAAATCGTACATCAAACATAGCTTAGGCAAAACTTCCTTACTATTTACCGTGTACTTTAAAAAGTTTATCGTCTGTCATAATGTATAGGCCCTATATAAATTCTTAACAAACTTATGCTCCTTGGAGTTATGAGGCCTACTACAAAAAAATAATAAATTATTGATTACCAGCCAGTTTAAGTGTGTATGCTATATTTTAAAAACGGTAATTAAGCCTATTTAAACGTTCGTTAATTCTAGTAAGCAAATGAAATATTAGGCCCTATAGCGTTTATAGTTCATCACAGATGCGTGGTATATAATTATGCACGCTAAGTAGGCCTACCCTAAGTGATTAGAATACTCGTGTGTTCCAGAGGCCAGAAAATGTTCAAAATGTGATAAGCTTTTGAAATGATAATCAGATAAAAAAAGAGTAAAATCTCGCGAAAGCGATGTAGGCGAACATTTGTTGGGTGCGCCAGGAATTCCCCGACGAGGGGTCCATGCTCCCCGACGAGGGCTCCAAGATGAGGGTACCACCCCCACCCGTCGGGATAGACCTCCGGTCTGGGAAACATTAAATTTTACCGCCCCTGGAGTGTGCTCATCCTTACATTAATGTTTCTTTTACTAATGAATAAATATAAGCAAGACATTAATAAATATTCGTTTTCAGGAGGACGACAATAGAAAGTTTATAGAAATGGAAAATATAATACTTACGGAATGATTGGTGCATCATGGTCCCATTCTTCCCAGGCACCCGTGACGGGTACATTGCGGGCCTTGGCGAAAGCAAACAGACATGCGAACAATATCAGAGTATTCCTCATGTTGACAACGAGGCTTTAACGTCCTTTCAGACGGCAATATATAGAAAGGTTTTAGTTGGTGCGTGTTCACACCCGGTAGACCAGATGGAGTGTTTGCTTGACGGATCAGCCGACGGTTAAATAGACCCGTCAAGGGAACTGATCACGTGATACAAAATTACCTCATCCATGATTTGGTTGGAAAAGAGCCAGAAGGGACGAAGGATCGAAATCAGCTGATTTTTGTTTTCAGTTTGAGGACACGTCGCACCTTGATTTTTCAAAAGCGGGGTCGCTAAGATAAGGTAATGTCGACAAATAGAGCAGATAGTGACCGATATTGACAAGGCCTTATCATTACTATTTAATACAGTATTGTATTAGGCGACTGCTATTCTAAATAGGTATACATTGTATACATAGAAATGAGTTAATGCAGGTGCTAAACACATTTGTTCAAACATACTCAACAAGACTAACACATAAATCCCCAAATTTTGAAATATAAATAACAACGATGACGACGATAACGATGACGACGATGATTATGACGAAGAATACAATTATGATGATAATAAAAATGTTACAGTAGTCAGGTAGAGAATGAAAAGCCGTGAGTGGGCCACATACTCCGTTTGATATTATACAGATTTTACAAAATAAAATTGTTCTATAATAATAATATAAAAAAAATAACATATTCATCTGTTATAGTAATTGAGTTTAATGTTCGTGATATACCGGGATCCTGGTAGAAGACAATACACCCACCGGCATGACCTTACATTCAAATTCACTTTACTAGTCCTCCGATGCTTCCACTGTTATGGTGACAATCGGTGAATATTATGTCGGTACAGAATATCATACCTCTCCCTGCATCAAAATCAGCAAAGAAATAAATATAAGGGTAACATAAGCTGTTTATTTCATTGTAGCTGCTTTATTGTGTAATTTAATTATTTCTATTTTAGCTGTTTTCAATCATGATACTGTAACAGTTAAAAGTCCCTGGTCGAGGACAGTGGTTATTGACGGTATATGATAATAGGTCTAATAGTTAATGATGAGATAAACTGTATTTTACAAGAGAATGGAGGAGAGGATAATTAGAACGATGACTGAAAAAAAAAAGAAGAAAAAAGAACAGAATATTGCCCTATCTGGGCTGAGAGTACTATAAACAACTTTTATATGTATACTCCTGATCACGTGATGTAAAACTTTATCAGGAAGACCCGCAAACCAATCAGCAACCGCATAACAAAAGCAACCAGATATAGGTTGCGTGATATACTTTGAAAATACTAAAGCAACAAACATGATGTTAAGTGGAACCCTGCTGGAGCAATCAAATAAACACTTGTTGAATCATAACATCGGATGACTATAACAATGGTTTTCCCGATCAGTGAGGCAATACTATATATAAGCCTATATGTACTATTTGTAACGAAACCTGTTTTCCTGGACATCCCTCTGAGGGGCTCTGGGCTTCCCCCTGGCCCCGTCCACTTATGCTTTAGTCAGGGATATCGGACCCCTTGTCAGGCAAATCCTTGCGCTACCACTGACGTACCGTAAATGTATGAAAGTCTTTCCAGGGGTGGATCCAGAGATGTCCGAAAGGGGAGGGGGAACAAAGGAGGACGCCAAAAAAGAGGACGATCGTAGGGGTCCGGGGCATGCACCCGCGTTTTTTTGTTTTTTGTTTTTTTTTTTTCCATAGAAGCCCGCAAATAACCTCTGAGGCGTTTTGGGCAATCAATTTTCCTTTCTTTTCCCCCTTTTTTTGACTTTCCAAAAGGTGGAACTGGCTAGGACACCCACCCACCTCAATTTTCCCCAGCTTTATGTAACATTATCAAAGCACGTGACGTCGCCAAGAAAAAAGATAAATCGCAAGAATCAGTGGGGATTCAAGGGGGAGGGGAAGTCAGCCGGACCGCACCCTCCCCTCCTCTAAATCTTTCAAAAATTAATAAAAAAAAAAAAAAAAAATTCTGGCCATCTAGAGGTGCCATAATCATAAATTGTCATCCCAACCATGGTTAGGGCTGAGCAATGCCGTAGCCAGAATTTTCAAACAGTGCAGGACAATAATGTTTGACATGATTACTAGGCCTACTACAGCTAGCCTAAATAATCTCCGAACTTTATGGGAAACAATCCTAATAGGATTAACAAAATAAAAACTATCCTCCCGTTCGGACCACTAAATAAAAAATAGGAATAAATGAAAGTATGTTTGTTCAATACTGCAGTGCGCTTTATAAATATTATTATTATTATTATTCAATGTAATATG
>NW_022716546.1:513206-515629 GCF_011630105.1 Anneissia japonica
TCCAGGAACACCGTCCAATTTTCCCTCAGTAAACACTGTCAACCATTTTTTAATTATTTAAAGAAAGGAAAGGAAAAGAAAAAGAAAATGAATCATAATAAAGAAAAGCAAAGAAAAAGATAAGGAAACCTAAGAAAGTAAAGGAAAGAAATGTACGATAGAGAAGACTAGGAAATATTTGGAAAGGAAAATGAAATGATAAGAGAACGAATTACAGAATGGTTTAATTAATGGTAAAATGAGAAGGTAAGGTATAAAATAATGATTCTTGTGGTACATTTTACCTTTGATGTCCGTGATTCTTGTTTGTTCCCTTCTGTTGTTCATTTTTTTTTAGACAGTGTGCCTTGAGCACCTATTTTGGAGGAGATGTTTGCCCTATAAAAATTGCTATTATTATTATTATTATTATTATTATTATTATTATTATTATTATTATTATTATTATTATTGGCCTGAGGAAGTTTATTTTCATAGGCTGCAATCCAAGAAAGGATGAAGAAGGGGTTGTATATTTTTTATTTACTTTTATCGTAATGTTTATGATATTATGTTTTGTTTTATGTTCAGGTGGTTGAACAAGTATAGGTGTACTTTCACCTAATTTTCTCCAACTTGCTTATTATTTTTTTACTTTATGTTGTGAGCTGAATTTGATTAAAATAAAATGAACAGTTTTTGTTTTTTTATATTCCCTACTTTGCTGATGCTGAATATTGAACTACCATAATATACCAAATGTTACATCAACTTTGAAGCATTTTTTTTCATTTTGTAACCTTAGTCAATATTGAAAGTATTTCCCACAAGGAATGATGTTTGGCAAAAACCTTTTTCCGCAAGTATTTGCAAATACTCAGTTCGATAATACAACTGGTTGGGAAAAACACCATTCCTTTAGAGTTTCGCCGACGCAACACACCTATCAAAATAAAGTTTAAATGATGCCAATAGCACACTATATTGCGATTCGAACCAGGTTATTCCTGTCAGTAAGGCATGGCATTTTTTTATTTTCATCAACTCACCAAATTTGTTTTTAATGCAAAAAAAATTTATAAATAAAGAGTTTTTTGTTAGCTTCTGATTTCCTTAGAATTTCTTTGCGGTTAGATCAGATCTAAGAAATATGTCCATGCTCTGTAACTGTGCTTGTTACTGATCGTCGGTGGCAGTCTAAGCCAATTATCTTTGCATTGTGATTACCATAGAATAGTGTCACCCGTGGCATTTTGCAACCACACGGAAAACCACTATAGAAGTAGTAACAAGCAGTGTGCACTCCGATTTAGAGGCATTCCTACATTACTGTATATAAATATAACATTTTTTATATCGGGATATTAACTTTAAATATGTAACAAGCTATAAACTATCATTATACATTTTGAGTGCAAGGGGATCAGCACTTTACTTAACATAGATTGCAGAATAATAATAATAATAATAATAATAATAATAATAATAATAATGATAATAATAATAATAATGATAATAATGAATAATAGAAAAATTAATAGAAAGTAATAAAAAAATAAATAATATAATATTAATAATTAATAATAACAATAATATTACAGTAAGAGTTCATCCATTATTTCATAATTTTCACGAGAGTACACATTGCAAGAGTTGTGATAATAAAATAAGAGCTGTCTACTGTTATCTGCTGTTTTTCTAGGGTTGTCTGGGACCCTCGCATAACTCGCAGGCCATGCGATTACCGGAATTGATGAATGTACACGCTTGACACGACCAGGTGGCACTTGATGATGCCGATTCGTCCGAGACGTCAACTGGGGCAGAGGTGAATGTGGGACTTGGAGCTGCAAGAAAAAGAAAAGTTCAAATACTTTTAAATAATTGACCATATTAAGTAAAAACAATTTAAATGTTGCTAGGTAAATGAAATGGAATGGTTTAGTTTCCCAACCTCATGGTCTGGGTTTCAATCCCTCCCTGTGCATTTCGCTTGTGTCCTTGAGCAAAGCCACTTTATCTGCATTGCTTCTTCCACCCAGGAGTATAAGTGGGTACCTGGTAGGGCTAAAGTGCCAAATGCACTAATTAACTGCTGCAACGTTATGGAATACTCCCCCGGGGAGATGAGTTTGTGTTCCATGTGTGTAATCCGATAACTGGGGTAATGATAATGTGAAGCCCATAGAGGTCTTGTCATATGCGCTATAGAAGTTTAGTGAGATGATAAATCTTGGATCTGTACTGTACCTTGTGCGGCCATAAAGTGCTGTAGCGTTGACCAATGCTCTCCTTTGCTCCATTCATCTGCCAGTCGTTTATCCTGCGTTTTCATAGCATCAAGTAACAGCTCCATATGTTCCTGAAGAACCAAAATACCAAGAATTTAATTTAATTTCTGTTTTTATTTCTTTTACATCCAACAAGCAGTGGTACACCTAGTG
>NW_022716546.1:515645-535360 GCF_011630105.1 Anneissia japonica
TTGGGGGGGGGGGGCAAAGTGGGAGGGCTCGATGATAAAGTGAGGATTCCCTAGCTGGCAAAATAAGGCAGTACAGTATAACTCATAAGGTGAATTGTTTTTACTACTTTAATGTTGTTTTTAAATAAAGCTCTACAAAAACTTGAGCCCTGTTCAGACAGGACATTTTTTTTTTGGTTAAACCAACTTATACCTGGTTAGATTAATAAAATATAATGCAGTGTGGACAAACGCCTACATAACCTTCTCTATGGTAAAATTATCCGAGCCGTGTAACTTCAAGCAAATCATGTCAAGGAAAAATAACTGGCTATTTTTGCTAACGAGCAGAAGTGTTTGAGTTTTTACCTTTGTGATTGGTAGTACTGTGAGTAATCATAACTATCCCTGTGTAATTTGCAGTTGTAGTTTTATTCATTAAAAAAAAATCTGACATCTTAAAATGCATTTCTTCTTGAAACTCATAGTCTAGCCTTTGTCATAACAGTTGACCCATTTTCATGCAGGATTATCTTGATGGGATCAAGGTGAAATCTTATCGGGGTATTGTGGACCTCGTAAGGGTTAAATAATTTCATAACTATGTTGACAAACTGATTAATGTCAAGGCTCAAAGAGCTCATTATATGCAGCACGGTGGTCGATTAATCATTGACGAGATAGACAGCGAAATATGTAAACAAATTTATCTCACTCTAGGGAGAATGGTACTAGAAAGTAAAACACATGACATAAACAATGTTCAACATAAAAAGTATTGAATATATTGAAAATATATCAATGTTTCAAATACATTATCTAAAAAAATATTTTAATATAATTATTATAATATTATAGTTTATTAATATCATGATAAAGCCCTGCTATCAAACTTTATTTGACAAAAATATGTGACATACCTAAAATGGCCATGATGACATCACATCATGACCATATATAGGCACATCATGACTATATATAGGCACATCATGACCATATATAGGCACACCATGACTATATATGGGCACATCATGAATATATAAATACATAATGACCATATATAGGCACATCATGACTATATATGGGCACATCATGAATATATAAATACATAATGACCATATATAAGCACATTATGACCACATATAGGCACATCATGACTACATGTATATAGGGGCATAAAATTTGATAGTGTGGACCAACCTTTGTAGATAGTGATAATTACCTTAAGAGGAAACATTTCAAATGTTGCTAAGTAAATAAGAAGATGAAAATCTGACATTGCTTGCAAGAACTCTGAACTGGGAAACTGTTTCATGTACTTGGATAAGGATGATAAATCTTGGATCTCCCCAATGTCTGACCTATTTTCTATTGGGAAATGGTTAGCAGCATTACGCCCATTAAATGCATAGATAGGATCCTTCGAAAAACCACTGGGTACCTAAGAGATGAATAAAAAAAAAATGAATAATAATACTGTAATTGTTAAACAACACATAAATAATACTGTTACAAGAATTTGTATAAAGTGTCTAGCATAAATATAAAATATTGATTATGTTGATAAAATTGCTTTTTACAATTATAAACAATTCTTACGTCCAGTAACAGGAATTCAACCGGTAGAGGGCGGGCTAGCTTCTTCAGCACATTTCCATAGCTATCTTTTTCCTACAGGAAAAAAAAAAAAATTAATAGCACTGCTAAATTTGTATACAGATCCTCAACTCAGTATGTCATAGATTGTAAAATATCCAGTACAGATGATGTTTACTGTATAAAAAAAAAAATATGCACAGTCAGAATAGATAATAAAAATTAGCACATTAATAGCTCACAGATTCTTAGTATCCACAAGGCTGCTTACAATTATCATAAATGATATTGGTAAAATACATAGCTCCACAAAATATGACAAGAAGATGTAGCACATTGCTTATGCACAGATATAGCAACTAGTATAGAGACTGCTTACATTATAGAAGACATCTGGGACATACTGTTCCTGCGTGGACTCTCGTATGTAGCCAAGCTCCGGGGCATCTTTTGTTGGGATTAGACAGTTGTCCCTGACGAGTGCCATACACTGATTTGAAACCTGGTAACATTCTGGATGTATCTGATTATCAACATCACCTGAAGTGTTGAAATCACAAACATGAACACGGTATACACACACAGTAGAAGTGCATTACGATTGATCTGCAGTATTTGTAATACATAGACACAATGCTTATTGTGGTAATCAGTATAACAGTTTTTGCATTTTTTTGTGCCACTTTAAACAACATGACTTGGTTTTAGAAATCCGATTTGTTTTTTTAAGGAATGATTTATCCAGGACGAAATCTATTATTAGCAAAGCTTCAAGTATAATTTAAGATGATTAAGGGTGTGTAACAAAATCTTTATAGAGAAGGTAGATGCAATTATTAATCATTTTAATTAACCACTACATAATGAATATGATTATTAAAATCTGGTAGAAAGAAAGGGAAAACTCGATGCAGGATTAACAGGTTTTTTACACTTCTTCAATTTGTCTAAACAATGCTATAATTGTCATAAAAAAGCTATGCTCTTGCAAATTACACATTTTCTGTTACTTTTCGAAATTAAAACACTTTAGCTGCCAAAAAGTTGGCCAAGTTTGTTAAAAATGTTGATTGGGTTGTTTTTCGAAGAGATTAACAGCAGGAATACCTGTTATAATACATGTAACAAACTTGGATCCAAAATATCTATCTGTAGCTGCGTTACACGGATTGGAATACTGGTTCTGAAAGTTAGCAGCCATGATGCATTCTTCAGCACTAAGGAAGTGTGCATCCTATGGTAAGCAATGAATAACACATTATCATTCACATACAGGCGAGTTGAAAGGCTGAGCAATTAAGGCAGGAGCATGGCAATGTACAAACATGGTATCGGCGTGGGTACAAAGGCACGCTCGTCTATGGTTCTGGTGGTGGAACAAGTCTTCTCAGATAAGGACTATAAACCGTAGGCCCAGTGTACACAATAGGCTCATGTGCACTTTAAAGAACCCAGTATATCTTTCGAGACGAGTAGAGGGACCCTGGTATACTGGTCCATACAGTCCGTTGCGGACAGGCAAGAGTAGCTGGTACTGTTTTTTAAATCTGGCTTGTTTGCACTTTTAAAAACCCAATACATCTTTCGAGACGAGTAGAGTATTACCCAGGTGTACATTTAAGCTCCTGAAAATTTAGTGATAGGCAAATTAGCTGCCCGGTAATTTTCATTAAATGAGTGGAGTCAAGAAACTATAGACTGATTACCATTAAATTACAGAATAATGTTTCAACACCATACAAACTGGACTATACTGGAATCGTATATAAAATTCAATTAAAACTGTTGGTATTAAAAACATACCATGTTTCTTGTATGCTTGACTGTTCCTTTATTTAAATCTTCTGGTATTAAATCTGTGAATATCCAGCCGACCTACAAATATGGAAAAAAGTCTGTTATTAATATACTACCTACCAATATGCTAGTGTCAGATAATGACAGACAGATGGTGATCAAGAAATGTTGTATTGCACATAAGCACATAATTTAAATAGATAGAAGGGCAATAAATTCTAAAAATTAAGCAGAATTGTATGTGGTGTGGGGGAGGAAGGTTTGGGTCAGCAGAACTATGTGAAGAATTTGAGGGGATGGGGACAGAACATGCTGGGTTAAATATGGGATGTATGATGTTCAATCAATTCGAATAAGTAAAATTTTAAAAGATATATAAATGAAAGTATAGAATATTTGATTTAGCAGATTTGTAGGGGGAATAAAATAGAAGGTCAGAAAATGTTGAATTAAATCTTGGTTTGGCAAAATTCTTAAGGGAAATTTGGATGTCAGAAAATGGAGGACTAAGTAAGTAGAAAAAAACAGTAAAGAAAACATCATTAATTCAGCAGAATTGTAAAGGGAATTTTGGGTGACAAAATTCTAGATTAAGTAGAAATATAAAGATGGACATAAAAAAATGCTCAGTTCAGCAGAATTAAAAGGAGAGAGGTCAAGAATTTGAAGGGGGAAACTCAAAGTTCACATAATAGGCCTATTTATAACTGGGTATCTTTATTGACAATAAAACATTATACTGAGATATTAATGTAAACAAAATAATCTATGCCAGCGTAAGGACTAAACTGCTGATTAAATAATAAATAAATGATACCATTACAAATATTTTCAGTTATACAAAAAGTTTCAGTAATACTCTGTTGGTGTTGTTGATTATAATTTATAACAAATGTTTACTGTGTTCGTCCGTGCATTGAGCATTCTCCAGGGACATGTCATTATTGCCCAATCTTATCAGGATATTGTTTCAATGTTTATTGAGCTTATGATAATGATAGTTATCCTTGGAAGAAAACAACATAAACAACTATTAAATAAACTCAGGATCAATCTATGCTACATGACCTTAAAAAAATAACAATAAATGTTATTTTGCCTATCTGAATGGTGTTAACTTGGTTGAAAATCCCAAATATTGTGGTGTAAATGCACAATTTTGTGCTATATTAAGCCATAAAAATTCTCTGTATGAAGTCTACAAGGGATTTTTATTCCGAGACCCCAACTGAGGCCCCTTGGTTTGGACCCACTGCAATTGGACTTATTGGGCCCCCAGTCAAAAAACCTCTGGGGCCACAACTTGCCATTATATAAATAATTTATGTAAAGCGAAAAGAAAACAAACATACAGTGTACCCTCCAATTCCTGAAAATTTGAAGTGCTCTCAGAATTGGGTCTCAAATTAAAGGATAAGCTTTGTGTTAAGATTGAAAATCGTTATTTTGTTCTTTGAAAAAGTGATCTCGAATTAGAGGTGTCTAAGAATTAGAGGGTGCACTGTAATGCTAAACTTGTGTAAATTCTATTAATGTACATGCAACCTGTTGAATCACAATATTTCAGAATTATCTGATTTGTTTTGATAGACTGGGTAATTCAAGTGTTTTGCATTAGGTAGGCAACACTTGTCCTGATCAGGGAAATTAATTGTTCTGTCTAAAGATACGTTCCAGCATCCACCTGAACCTAAGGGGGAGACTCATTTTTTTTATTTTTCTTACTTTGATTTTATATTTACTGTCATGATAGCAATCACCTGTAAAAGGTTCACTGTGTGAACAAAATCAAGTTGTTTGTCAGACTGTAATATGCTATTAATCTCATCTTTATTGCTATATATAGGATACCACATCTATATACAACACTATTTCATAAGGGTTTCTTTTGTTAATGGTTATAAAATGTTCTAATGGAACATACTAGTTTTGTCCATATCTGTAATCAATTAAAAACCATTAGTCCTATAATGACCTCAGTTCACCCATATTGGAGCAGTGATTTAGAAGTGCCTGGTTTGTTTCAGGTAAACAAATCGGCCAATCATCGATGAGTAAACACAAGTCAGATCATATTGGCTGTTTAGTTACCATAGTATCAGCTGGCCTAATCAAGATGATTGCAGAAAAGAGCTAAAGACATACAAGATGGTACTTTACTAATATCACCCAGACAAATAAAGAAAAAGATAATATTATCAGAATTGGCTAGAAACTGATGGTAAGGCATATGGTAGAATTATTGATAGTGATGAACCAATTTAAGTGAAATTAGACATCCAATTCAGACGGGCTGAGACCATAGATCAATCCAAAAAAAGCTTTATTGTCTGTAAAATATCAATCTGTCTGTACACAGAAAAATGGCACAAGTACGTAAAATTATGAATACAGTTCGTCTCCATTCTGAGACCACCTTGAGAACTGAAAATCTGGGGTGGTCTCAGGATTTGGTTTCCAATTATAGTGTTAGCTTTTAGATTTTATTATTTGGTTCTGTGAAACAGTAATTTCAAATTTGAGGTGTCACGAATTGGGGGGTGCACTGTATAACTACTGTAATTTTAACAGGGCAGATTTATGGGGGGAGGGGGCTAGCCTGAACCCTCAAATTGTTTTGAAAATTACAAAACCGGGGAACAATACATTTAAATTTAAATTTCACAGTGCCATTTACAGCCATTTAGCAGTGTCATAAAATAGGCGTCTCAGATCATCAGTTCAAAACCTGGCAATTCAGTGTTAACTAATTTATTGATGATTTTCCAGAATTTTATCCCAGACAAAAGAATCTAGTTTAACATGTCTGAAATCTCAACATATGGTGATAGGCTACATGATAGTGGAAGTCAATATCCACATGTTACAGGTCAACAAAAACAATATATTCCAGCAAGAGTTGAAGAACTGAAGTCAAGCGAATAAAATTTAATGCCTAAAATTAGAAGGAATTTTTCAAGGGTTAAGAAGAAAAATTGTGGGGTGAGAGCAAGTTATATTTGGACGTCAAATCAGGTTCAAGGCTCTGCTAATCTCTAACAGATTTTATCCAGATTGTTCAATATGTTTACAAAACTCAACAAGGGTGAGTCTCCCGAGGGCAGCAGATACTTGGAATTTAGAATCAATGGTATAAGAGGGCAAACATCTAATCTATTTTTTTATGATCTTAATTGTCATAAATGCTATCAAGGGGCAATATTTATTACAATTATATGTAATCATATAACAATATAACTACATTCAAAAAGTGCAATAAATTTGATAAAGAGGTTTTTATGGTATAATCTATATGACATAAAAGTAAACATAGATTAAACTGAATGGGAACATCTAATAAAAAATCAATCAGATTAAGGCATCAAAAATACATCATTATAATTCACTCTCTGATTTTTTAAGATTATTCAACTGATTGATTAATCACTTAACTGATTGAACAACTAATTGATTGATTAATATATCAATTTAACAACTGATTAACTGATCAAATGATTTAACAACTGATTAACTGATCAAATGATTAAACAACTGATTGATTGACTGACTGAATAATTAATTGATTAATTCACCAATACATTGATTGACGTTTGGTCAATTGGTTGACTGATTGAATAATTGATAAATCAATTAATGACAAATTGACTTACCAATTAATTTATGTAAAGGATTTATAAAGTGATTAAGTGGCTGATTGATTGACAGAAAATTGATGGATTGATTGACAGAAAATACTCTGGAAAGTCTCAAGCAATTAACTTATCCTTACCTTTCTTAGCCCAAGTTTGTTTGCTATTCTATCTAATGTTTCATTTTTTGGATCTAAAAGTAGTTCAACACTATTGGCTGTAGCTCTCTGAATTAAATAGAAAAGAAATATATTAATACAGCTTTTTATACTACAAGAATGTATAACTGTTAAAAAAAATAAAGTGAATTTTAAAAACTGATAGGTAAGTTATATTTAAAATATTAACACATATATTATTGCATTTATTATTAAACATATATACAATGTTGTTTAGCGACTATTAAATCCCAACACTAATGCATGTCTATACTATGTATTCTATTATCTATTTCTGCTAGTAATCAATATAGGATTTCGATATACTACAACATACCCACTTATATATACCCTTGCAGACAACACAATGGATAAAGTACCTTTACCCAGACCACAAACATGTTAGTGGGGATTGTCTTATATATCTACTTAACATTTTTAAAAATGTGGCAGAAAAAAAAAAAATAACAGCAGGCGTGGATGAGGAACAAGTTTCTATTTTTACTTGGCCTATATTTTCCATACTTCAAAGGTGCATTCACACCAAATCCATACATTTTTGGATTGGAAAGCCCTATGATCAGAAAATCGAACAATGACGCTGGAGTTGGAACAATGACGATGGAGGAAATTGTAAATGTGGATTCAGTTTAAGCCTGGTCTGCTTACCTGAGGAGGTTCATATATTGTGGAAACAATAGCCTTTATTCCAAGTGGAACATCTTTATGAATATCATAGCGACCTAGCATGTACCCTATCCGCTGGAAACCAGTCTTACGCCAGTACTCTAGAAAGTGATCTATGACGGATCCATTCTCAAACATTACATTATCTACATGTCGATACATCTACAGGAAAAAACATATAATAATTATATAAGTAAAATGATATCAGTAAACACATGAAGATAGCGAAATAAATACAGGTCTCCTTCCAACTACAGATGACTTTTGGGACTAGGGTTTTCATGCAGTGGCCATGCCAGCGGGAGGAGGGGTGCAGCAGGTGCTTAAGTCCCCCACTAAACATGTCAAGACCCCCCTCCCCCACCAGACAGAGCTCGTCAGGCAGTTGGACTTAAAAAATATATAAAAATAGGCCCACGCCAAGCCAACGCATGTCTGCCACAATCAGAGAGTGTCATTTTCTTATTCCTATTCTTAAAAAAATTTCATTTGGGAGGGGAAACACCCTCTAAAATCCTTCCCCCAACTCGGACCACGAGCCCAAGTCCCCCTGTCGGACAGCTCAGTTCCCCCAGAAAATATATCCTAGAGCTGCCACTGTTTTCATGAACTTTAGCAGCTTTGGTCTCTAATTAGAATAATAAAGACATTTGTCAATTTTTGGTCTTTAATCAGAGGGTCCTTAATTAGAGGGAGACCTGTAACTATTTCACCTATTCATTACTGCTATAAGCTTCAATCATGAGATTAAAGCTAGGCATATCTAAAGTATTAGTTGTGTCTCTAACAGGAACAGAGTGAAATAAGGTTGCATTTGAGCTGGCCTGAAGTTGTATGTATGGAAATACAGTGGTGGATTCAAGGGGAGAGGGGGGAACCAGCTGGCCACCCCACCCCACCCCTCTAAATTTGTTCAAAATTATAAAATAAAAGGGAGAAAAAAAGCAAATTATATTCAAATTTAAGTCTGGGAGTGCCATTTCCAGCAATCTAGTGGTGCCATAATCATCAAGGTTGTGATTGGGTGGTATAGACCCTCCATCTGCGAAAGTCCCCCGGGGACCACTCTATTTTTAATTCCTCGATCCTTGATATAATGTTTGCATACATATAGATTGCATAATGCCAAGACCTCTACATACTTCACATTATTAATACAATCATTGGAACAATATGAACATACTCAGATCCCTGGAAGAGTACACCATATTAAATGTGTAGGGTAGTATTCAATATACTTACCTGTCTATCTAGAGTCACTGGGCTGGGTTGACAGTTTGTGCAAATGCCCTCAGGCCACGGAGCATGCCCAGTTGGACAGTTTGTCTTTATTTTACATGACAAGTTTTCAAGATTAATAAATTTACCCCTGTATGATAAAAAGAAAAGTCCACTGGGAATAGTATTCAGTTTTCATAATACAGTATACCTACACTTTTCAGGTTGGTTGATGGTAAAATATTGAAAGAATCCTGGCTACACTCCTAATTTTAAACATATTTTTGATTTGCCCATATATGGGCATGATGATGCCAGGGTTCTCACTACGCTGGTCGGCAGTGGTCGGGCCCATCCAGCACTCAACATTTCCCACCAGTATTTTTAGGCCGCCGACCACCACTATTTTTACAGTTGATAGTGGAAAAAAACGTAAGCTAACAAAATTGCACGACTACCAGAGTACAGAGTTGTTGATTAACCTGATTTTGTCAGCCAGTGGAGGGGGAAGTTTTGACATCGGCAACCACGCCCCCTGGGCTGGGGGTGGTCACCAACCACCACTCCAAAATGCTGGTGAGAACCCTGTGATGCCATATCACATCCTTATTATTATTATGGTTAAATCACAGGTAATAATTTAAATATTCATTACAAAAAATATTCTTACTGTATTTATCGTTACTTAATCTAATGTAGAGATATAAAAAATAGAAGATAAGGCGAGACCATTTTTATACCTTGTTTAGCAAACCAGCCGACTGCAAATATTGATGATTTCAAATAAAAATCAAATTTTATTTTTGGCCAATTAGCGCACCCGCTGCCACGAAAAAGTGGAAATTTCAGAAAAAAATGAAAGTTTTTCATTATTTTTATTACCCCCTCCACTGCCTTGAAATCTCCAAAGATAAGATATGTATATTTCTTACTATTTTTATAATTTGAAAAATGTAACCATTCTATTTTACATTTCCCATTAAAATTTTATTTTTATTTGTTCCTCTGTCTGGATGATTTTGGCAAAACTATTTGCTAAATAAGAAAACAAAATTTTATTTTTATTCTTATTCCGCCCTCCTCCGATAATCTTTAAAAAACATAAGTACGCGAAACAAGGAATAGAAAAAGTCTTGCCTAAATAGCAATAAAAAAAAAATATCTTACTTATCTGCACCGCCTTTCAACTTGCGTATATATGTGTGAAAGGACATGTGCTTTATGGGTGGGTCTTGCATCATCATGTACTTCTCATCATACGGCTGAAAAAAAGAAAGAAAAAGGCTTCATAAACACCACTAAATACCAACTACTATCTGTGAATTATTATCATTTCAAATTGAGCTATATTGAAATTTGTATCCATTACTATTTGAGTGATTTCTTTGCTTTTTTGTACTGATCTCAATTTATCAGTTATAGCTCACACTGCAACTCAGAATGCGTACATTTTTCTGTGTCGCTGTCACATGGTATATTATATGGCTTTGGTTGTTGTTAGTTGGAGAACAGATTTGTTGATAAAGAAATATTTGAAGGAAGAATTTACCGGAGAACCCATTGGAATATGAATGTTGCAGGATTAAAAGGATCAACAATTCGTTATTGAAGAATTACAGTATGTAGAAAGAGAGCCCTCAAACTTACATTTATGTATTAACAATCTGAATCCACTTATCTTATCTACTACTCTACATCTCTATTTAATACCTTTAATTTAAATCATTATTAAATATTATTATATTCCCTACCTGGGAAGGTTAGTTTATCTGCATTACTTCTTGGGAGATGAACTGGTATCCATGATAGTAAAGGCAGTAGGCCTACAGTATGTGCACAGATAAGACCAGCACTCCCTTAGGAGTGGAGAAAGTTTTCCCTTGTGCATAATAACCATAGAGGTATAATAAAAATACTAGAGTGCTAACTGCTATGTATTCCATGTTTGAAATACGCAGAGCTGTGTGTGTACCATACAAGACAGCTACCATAGATTCAACCAATCATAATGCGCTAAGCATCATTTCAATGTCGCCTCTAATGTAAGTTTTGAATACATCTACGTAGAAACTTAGGTGTTGTGGTGTAGCGTACATGATTTCGATTTTCATTCTTCAGTACTTTATTTTTAAATCAGATACTCCACTTGGCCTCTTTTTGGTTCCCACAGTTTAGTAATTTATTAATATTAATAATAATAATGATTAATGAAATAACAGTTAGTTAGCGGTCTTAATCATGGTTGTAAATATGCACACTAAGCCTGAAGGCGGCGCTTTCCTACTGTGGCCATCTTGGATGGCACACATACACAACTCTGCATTGCTTCGTCGCCTAGTCAGCACTCTAGTTCTTTAATGCCTTTATGATAATAACCTTGTGTCTTTCGGCAGAGGGCGCTATATATAACATCTTACATTAATTATTTAACAAATTATTCCTATTCACTTACCTCCAATGGGACACAATGCACACATTTAGAGTTCTCGTTGTGATGACAGCTAAAATAAAAATTTTATATATGATTATTAATTATGACAACAACACTAATAAAAATAATTTAATAAAATAATATTCTAATATTATGAATGATGATGATGATTTTTATATATTTCTATTTAGTTTATTCATAAATGACAATCCCATTCATTAGACAAACATTAGGAAGTGGAGTTTTTTGTTGTGATAAAAAAATTCTGTTGTTTGACAAGAATTGAATCCCGGATACAATTACAGTAGCACACACTTGGAGAGTAAAGTTGTGCACTTAATGCGTCTGACGAAATCCAACTCCACTATCTTGGAGTACTAGATGACGCGATGCCGTCTGCTAACCGTAGGTGGCAGTCTGCACAGATCGTCATTAAAAATTATCCGTTACATGCACGTTGCGGCATTGCGTTCACCATAGAGTCATGTCGGCCAACTACCATTGAGAGCAGTGAGTTGCCTGGCTTCAGATCACAATAAACAAGGAAGGTTTTATTAACATCTGTATGTTATGTTAATTAATATCTATAATGGAAAACATTATTTATCAGCTAAGTCTAGAAGAAGACTTACTTCCAGTGGGGTCCTTCTGGTGGTGATTGGGTAGTACACCGGGAGACAATCCCCTACTCTTTTCCAAAGAGTGTACTGCGTTCTTTAACATGCACATGGGCCATAAATGCACACGGGACCAACGGCCTAAAACATCTCATCTGAAAGACGGTGCGCTATTGTAGCTTGTATTTCAACCCTCTAGCTGAAACACAAGGAGAGGCAGCGATGGGAATTGAACCCGGGACCTAGAGATCTCCACAGTTCAGCGCACACACAGTGGCTACCACCAGATTAGCCAACTGAGCTAGGCTGCTCTCTGAAAGCTAGGCTGCTCTCTCAGGACGAAATGAAATGTTAAAAATAACAATAATAATGTCAATCTGCATACAACATACAATTGTTGATCTCTCTTTCTATAAATGCGGCCATCTTCTTTAGCCAGGAGCACGTCCACTTCGTCCTCCTCAACCTCACCCGGGGCAGCGGTAACGCCCGCCTCACCAGTACCAGCATCCTCTGTTTCCATTGCACTCGCACCACGAACATTTGGGAACAAATAAAGCATGTCTCCATTTCTGTAGTAAAATAATAAATTCATATGTGTAATTAATTTTAACAATACTTATTTTATTCTGGTTATTAGGTCTCTTCTGAAAATTATGAAATATTTTTGAGCAAGAAAGTTATTGTTTTGGTTAAATATTTTGGATTTAAAATTAAATAGAAGTCTCCCACCAACTAAATACCACTTTTAGAACCAGGGTTTTCATGGTCTTTTTTGGTCTCTAATTAGAATAATCAAGATAAAAAGACATTTTGTTAATATGGGACCACACAAAGTGGTCTTTAATTGGAGGGGTCTTATATTAGAGGGAGACCTGGATATGTATTACATACTAGCATTTTACCTTATTTGGAAGCTACTAATGGTTTGTCGTGATGATGACGATGATGTCAGCTCTTGTGTTTTGTTTCTGTTTTTGTAGAGGTTGAAGCCATCTTTAGGCAACTGGAGTTCATCTGCTACCTGTTAAAATATCAATATTTGGCATATAATGTATTTATACAATAGATATACAGTATTTAAATATCATACATTTTATTTAGTATTAACTTTGAATAACAGGGCTAAAAAATACAGAATGTAAATATAATAACCAATACATTTTTATACATTACTGCGCCACACCACTTCTGCATAATAATGAAAAGAAATTTGGTGCTCAATACTATCAGAGCAGCAACAGACCTGGTTGAATACCTCTAGACCATCGTCGAATAGATAGAGGAAGTTACAATGATACGGCCATGTAACCAGAGCCAAGGCCCTGTCCAATCCTACAAGGTACCACTCCAGGCAGCTGAAGACGAGGCAGACAAAGGAAGAAGAGGGCAGATAACATCACTGAATGGACTGGGAAATCCTACACGGAGACACAGGTGGTGGCACCTGAACGAGAATCTGAACCAATAATAAAGGCATTGTTCATGGATTGGATTGGATTGGATTGGATTTATTCAGTGTAAACTCCAAGGATAGCCCACGAAAGTCTAGAAGAAGACTTATTTCCAGTGGGGTCTTTCTGGTGGTGATTGGACAGAACACCGGGAGACAATCCTCTACTCTTTTCCGAAGAGTGTACTGCGTTCTTTAATGTGCACATGGGCCATAATATAGAAGTAGAAATAGTGTGGGACCAACGGCTTAAACGTCTCACCTGAAAGACGGTGCGCTATTGTAACTTGTATTTCAGCCCTCTAGCTGAAACACAAGGAGAGGCAGCGATGGGAATTGAACCGGGGACCTAGAGATCTCCACGGTTCAGCGCACACACAGTGGCTACCACCAGATTAGCCGACTGAGCTAAGCTGCATGTTCATTAAACATTATTATAAATGGTGTTACCTTGCGTAATAATTTTGAACAGGATGACGATGGTGAAACATTGATTCGCTTTGTGCCCTCTGGTGACTGAATTCGAACAATCTGTTGAGAAAATGATTTTTTTTTTTTAAATTCATTCAGTAAATTTATTCTAATTGTGAAAATTGTGCTGAAAGGATATTATAATAGACTCCACTTTGTTAAAGAAACACCTTGACATGAAGAGAAAGAACTTTTCAACCACATTTTCACAATTAAATATACATATATTATATATATATATTTACATATTGACTCCAATAGTTATATGTCTGGATTTTATTTTCAGTTTCAAATAAACACTATTTCTACTTCTATATTAACATACAATTACTACAGTGAATTTGATTTATCTTACAATTAATGACTACAGTCTGGAATAAAGCATATAGCCTAGGTGAACTGGTTGGATATATCTGTTGCTCAGAAAATTGAACAACTTCCTTCACAGCCATACATACCTTGTAAAGTAGGCTTTAATAAATACTGGTTTCAAGGGCTATCTATGGTACGGTGTGCCCTACCATTTTGAATTAATTTGGTCTGTATTTTTTTATGCAAAAAAGAAAACCAATGAACCAATCATACAGAACTGGTACGAATCGTCCACGAGAAAACCAAAACTGTCTAGTTACCACAGGGCAACTTGACTACTTCTCCACCGGCAAAAAATATTACTGGATAAGCACTGGCCTAGGAAATTACTTAGTTTCCAGAAAGTTAATGATTTTTGAAACATTTTATTTAATGGCAAAACAATAAAACTAATCTCATTACTTACAATAGTCTTCGACATCACCACTTTAAATGACAGGTATAGGGTAATAAACGATTGTTTTGAATCAGTTATTAATATTATACAGCACTTTTTCAGAGTTCATTCGGATTATTGATAGCGCCCTCTACGACTAGGGTGATCCCATGATGACCTTCGAACTTATTTTGCCATCGCGACTGTAAACACTGCGATAAAAAGGATAGGTAAAGAATACATAAATTTACAGTTTATTTTGGTTTATTTGCAAAACATGGTCTACTAAAGCATTAAATAGCACTATTGTTTTGAGATGTAATAAATGATTGCGATTGTCTATAAAGTTTAGATCCTAGCCTAGGCCTGGCCTAAGCTCTCAAGAGAGAGTAAATAAACCTGTTGTTGAACTCACGCTCTAGTCTCGGCTACGTCAGTAGAGTTAGGCCCTATTGCTAGCTTGTGTGTTCATAGGCTAAGACAGACTTCTGAAGTACTACAGAACGTCCGTAGTTAGGCCTATTTTCTACGGAAATTTTGCCTAATTACGGACGTACGGAAATAGACACAAAATACTACAGAAATTGATCAGGCTTGCACATAAATAATAGGGCCTAGGTCTAAAGTTCAAAACAAATGACTTTTCCATCAGGATCTTTGGTTACACTGTCCCTAGACAACTTATACTTGTCGGATTACTGATAAATTATTGTGAAAACTAAGAAAATGTGGCCCAAAAATCTTCATCCTACTTTTGAGTCGAGTTGATGTGGGGACGTCTCTGCCTTCTTATTCATCCTTGTGATATACCGGTTCACCCCTGAGTAGTTTTAAAAGTAACTCACATATTATATCAGTTCCAATAAATAAACAAAATGATAAATGTTTGTTTATGATTTCAAAATTGTTTGTATTTTAATTCATTCGCATTATTGATAGACTAGGCCTATATTTACTATATAGCATTATTTCTGTTGTTTTCCAGTTGATGTGATTCTGTTTTGAAGGATGATATTTTGCGCCCCATCATATTTACGTGAGGTTGTCTCTCAAAATGAATCCGTCCAGATTTAACTCAAACCTGAAGACAGCTCAGCTGATGTTTGAACCGGTTCCTCCTTCTGAGAATCGGCCACCTCATCATGAGTGTCCGATGATGCGACGTCGCGTTCAAAGCGCAAAACCAAGAATCTCAACTTCTCATGTTGAAAAGCGGGAGGACAAACTAAGCTACCTTGAGGTTAAATTTACTGAGAGCATGCGCCCTAAGTCGGCATTCACAAACCGTGAAAGACTTAACGCCCCAACAAATTCATTCAAGGTTAAAGAAATCAGTAGGTGCCCTCAAAGAAACTTCAAATTAAAGACACTGAATACAAAACTTAAGAAGGATATTCTTCCCAAGGATGGGGTAACCCTTCAACCTGCCATCTTTGGTCTTGAGAGGGGTACTTCATCTTCAGATAAGGTCAAAGGTGATATAGAAGAGCAGACAAAACAGTACCCATATAAATTAGACTCCTCCAGTGCTGCAGAATCTCAAGAAGAGAAAATTATTCCAAGTAAACAATGTGTGGTTTCAACAAGGAAAATTCCATCTGGGGTTGCAAGGCTAACAGAATGGCTCTTAGAAGATGTTGATGAAGATATGTAAGTCAATATAACTGTGGCATAGTAGCTAGGCACCATAATCGTCCTTTAAATGCAAAGTCCAAACCTTTGTACTGTACATAATTTTCATTTTTATAATAATCTTTAATACAGTTAAACTTGCCTGAGTCAACTTTTCCTAACTCGAATAATTTCTAAGTCGATCTTATTTTACATGCTAAATTGTTATGTTTTCCATTTAATAACGAACTGCAAGTTGAATTTTGTCTATGTCAAACAATTTTTCAATGCCATTTTGTATTCAACTTAGGCAAATTCAACTAAATATGAAGGTTTGGTAAGAAGAAACCACTTCCCTTTAATGGAATATCGATGCCACTACTGTTGGTGCCATTTTCACTGCCTTTGTTGTTGCTGCCATGAAGATTGCCATTTGAAGTAATAATTATTACATGTTATGCTGTTGTTATTACTATTGAAGCTAATTATTTATTGTAATTATTGTACAATTATGATATTACAGATGTGGTGTTAGCTCTCAAGATTGCCTCATTTTCTTACCTTGTTTACATGTACAAGGAGAGATGCTGCCAACGGTACCGCCACCTAATGATGATTTAGATCAAGAGAAATGCAAACTTATTCCAGCTCCATACAAACCCTATGTGAGTTACCTATATATCTAGGATTGTCATTGTTGTTTAAATGTTGACAGTGGGGAAAATAACAACATAACATGATGTATAGATATACAGTATAAAGGTATAGTTTAGTGCAATGCAATAGATTTAAAAAATGTTGACATTCCATCATCATCATCATGTCTCTGAAACATGATTTGCGAGGAGTGACTGGTTTGGCTTGTCTTAGTTACATTTGATTGACTTTGGCGTACGAAAATCTATTAGCTATTTATATACTAAAATTTATGAATTTTTCTTTATACCTAGGATCCAAAAGATTTGTTCCATTATGATGTGGTAAGTTACAATACTTAGTGATATTATTATTATTATTATTATTATTATTATTATTATTATTATTATTACAGACTCTACTGAAAGAAAATTATAATATGTTATTTTGAGATTAATTTTTTAAAATTATATTTATAAAAGCATATAAGCATGGTTAACCCCCTCCCCAAGCTCTTTGTTTTATCCTTTAAATAGAAATAAATTAGAAAATGGATGTCCTCTTATAGGCCTATAATAATAATCACAATAAGACTATAATCACACTATTATCATTACAGAGGGTGTGGTTCTAAGCTTACCAACACACTGTATCGTACAACTGTCAGTCAATGAACCCATTCTCGGCATGCACTCAGTGATGTGAAGCATACAGTCTGAGCGTATCATCATTCAAAATGATCCCTTGCATTCCATGTATTCCGAGCTATAGAATCTACATCAGCCGATGACCATCAGTGCAGTGGTGCACGGCTTCACAATTATTTGCAAAAACATTAATGATAATAGTTAAAATTCTAAATTCAAATTATTTTTTATTTTCACACAAATTTAATTGATCATAAATTTACAACAAAACAAGTTGTTTTTTTTTTTTTTTTAACCATTACAGTAGAGTTATTTAGTTATGGTCGTTTTTTCAAATTTTGTTGCAGGCTAAACACATACCCCCTGACCATGTGTGTTCCCACACAAAACATGGACAAATTTATGGCCCTGATGGTAAATTATTGCATGATATAAGGTGAGGTTCACAAAAATAAAAGTTATATGTAAAATAATTATAAAATGAATAAATATTTGTGTGTGTATTTTTTCCATTCTACAAGTGGCAGGCTTTCTGCATATAATGCAATTTTAAATAAAGTAAACTAAGCTAATTATGGCTACATTTTCAGGCAATATGGTGAATCTAGGAGTTCCACTGCAATACGAAAAGAAATTCTAGATCTTGAGAAACTACTTAAAGGTGAGATCAACAGACACATGTTTTATTTATTGATTTATACATTTTAGGACAAAGTCCTCCAAGGATAACCGAAAGTGTAGAACTCTATTGAAGGATATTTCCATGGCAAAAAACATTAGCAAAAAACAGAAACTAAATTAAGCAACAAACAAACAGGATCAAAACAACATAACTGTTATATTTATATGCTGTCTATCATTCTTTATTTTAAATCATTGTTTTGGCTATCTGGTTTTTGAAGGACTCTCCTTTTCGGAATTACACTATTACGAAAAAACATCAAGAAGATAAAAGAAAGCCAAATTGAACTTTCTACAGAACTGTAAAAATTTGGTGTTTACCCTGCATTTAACATACAGTAAAATACGTTTAAAAAAAGTATTTTTTTCAATGTTCAATAATTTTTTCCCTTACAACATAATTGCTTGGCTTCACTTCCGTATTTAATGATTTGTGTTCTTATATTTTAATGTTCTTTCTTTTTTTTTATTTGGTATTCTATTAATAGGCATTGGAAACAAAGAGGGGTGTACAGTAGTTCAGTATCAAAATGAAATCAACATGCTACAGACAACAATCAAGCAAACATTTGAGATGTGTGATGAGTAAGTATCATAACTAAAGCTCAGTGTCAAACTATTGTTTCAAATATTTGTATTATTCATTAAATTTGTGTGGTATGAATAAAACATTTGTTACTTTTCAGATTACGCGAAGCATGTAGAAAAAGGGAGAGTCCAGTTCCTGACATGGTAAGAAAAACATTTGATAATTAGCAATGTTTTAATAATTTCAACTTAATGAAATAATTATAAAACCGGAGGGGGCGTTTATTCCAAGCGGGGCGTTTATTTAAATAAATATGGTGTTTTAACTGCTTGTATTGCACTAATATTAATATTAATATTGATATTGTGTTGTAGTATAAGTACTTGGTTGGGTGTGTAAATTAATCATGTCAAAGGGAAATTCTAGACTATACTTTTTAAGAAAACTAAATCATTTTAATTCTACAACTGTTCTACAAATGAATAATGGAAAGTGTTCTTATATACGGCTGAATTATTTGGTTTAGTAGCTTCCGAAAATCCATCTTAAAAATGTACAATGCTTAGTAAATAAGCAATGCGAAAGTCTGACTAAGTAGTAGCCATGATGCAAGACAAAGACCATCGGGTGCAGGTCAACTCGGCCACAAGTCAACTCGGCCACAGTCAACTCGGCCACAAGTCAACTCGGCCACAAGTCAACTCGGCCACAAGTCAACTCGGCCACAAATCAACTCGGCCACAAAAAGTTCCGGCCACAAGTCAACTCGGCCACAAAAAAATTGGCTACGTTCTACTCGGCCACAAGTCAACTCGGCACAAGTCAAC
>NW_022716546.1:535409-551576 GCF_011630105.1 Anneissia japonica
GCCAAACCGCCCGGCGCTGCTCATGAGCATAGAATGCTACCGATTGATTATAGTCCCTAACATCGTCATTCATGAAGTTGCAATCACTTTCATTTTTATCTCTCACCCTGACCTGTTACTTGTAACGGTTCGAAGGTCTGGATCCGCGCCTGAATATAATATTAATATGTATTTTGATTTTTTTTTTCGAATTTTTTTCATTGACTACGATTTTTTGTTGAGTATTATATTCATTCGACTGATTCGTAAAATAGACTGGATGAAAACATTTTTAACGTAAAACATATACTGCCACAAGCCGAAGAAACTCTAAGCAGTATCGCGGTAACTATGCAGCCATTTTGTTTTGTCAAGTATTTACCAGTTTTCTATTCGATTAGTATTGATATTGTGTCGATAAAGTATAATTACTAGGTATGATAATTGGCAATAAGCTTAATTTGATTGAACAGTGTAAATTAATCATGTCAAAGGGAAATTCTAGACTATACTTTTTAAGAAAACTAAATCATTTTAATTCTACAACTGTTCTACAAATGAATAATGGAAAGTGTTCTTATATATGGCTGAATTATTTAGTTTAGTAGCTTCCGAAAATCCATCTTAAAAATGTACAATGCTTAGTAAATAAGCAATGAGAAAGTCTGACTAAGTAGTAGCCATAATGCAAGACAAAGACCATCCACTTCATAGTAATTATCAATGGTTAAGATCTGTTAGACAACTTAGGGCTGCTCTATGCAGGACAACACATTTCTCAAATTTGTTTGTTGCATATTTAATGAACTGAATTCTTATAAGCCTTCTGTAGATTAAGATTATTTTTATGCTTTATAATTTTAGTACATTTTCCTTTTCTTACTATCATTTGAGCAATTGTATGTTAAACCCAATTTCTGAAAGGACAAATAAAATGTACTATGAACTATGAAATTAACTCTATGAAACCATCATTAATTAATGAAATAGTAATACTGTACATGTTTTTTTCTTTCAGTTTGGATTTCAGCAATTCAGTCGAGAGCATGATGCAGTTATCGCTCAGATTCATGCTCGGCGAGAAGCCTGCGTTGAAGAGCTGAGCAAGATCGAAGCTTCCTTGGGGATGACGTTTCAAAATGAACTTATCCAGACGTATCAAGACCTCTAATTAATTAGTTAATGGACACCTGCATATCAACACAGGTGAAAAAGCCAGCCAATGGACACCACATATGAACATCTGTTACCAGTCAGCCACTGAGCATATATCAACACATGTGATTTATCAACCATTAGTCACCTGCATTTGGTCAGTGGTTGGAGTGGAGTTGAATAGCTTAGTGGTTAAGATGCTTTCGAAGCCCAGGGTCCTGGGTTCGATTCCTGTGACAGTAGGACTTTTTCTCACGACTAAAAACAACTCCACTCCCTAAGCCTCATAAAGGGACTTCGCTGATAAAAGCATCATATTTTTTCATTTATTTAAGAGGGCCCCTGAATATCAGCCAACATTCTATAGGATACAATGGAAGGGACACCCTCTATAAGTATGGGGGAAAAAAACCCACTGGACACCTGCATATGAACACCAGATTAATCAGCCATTGGATGCCTGCATATAATGTATGGTTTATAGTGCATTGGACAACTGTATTATGAACTTGTGATCAAACACCTGTGATCAATATGTACTCATTGTACTGTGTCTATCCATGGAATAGAATGGACAGTGTAAAATTTTAAAACCAATAACACTCTTGGGGGAATCAAGAGCTACACCAACACCAATACAAATATACTACTGTATATCATATTATATTTCCTTATACTGTATAGAGTAAATATACTGATTTTATATTTAAAATAAATTGAAACTATTGTGCAATAACTAGAAGAGTTGTGGGTCTGTAACGTGATGTGCCAGGTAGCAAACCCCAGGATCTTGGGTTCAAATCTTGTGGTACCAGGATTTGTCCTCATAACCAAAAAGAAGAAGCAACTCTGCACTCCACTCGTAAGCCTTTGAGACTACTGTAATACCCTATTCAGACTAGCATCGCATTGCGATCGGTTTTAGCAAATGAAAAAAAAACCCCAATCGCAATTCGCAATCGTGTGTGCGAGAACTCACCAACAGTAGTCGATAAATAATCAATATCGCAATTGTTCACCATTACAATCTCCCGATTACCACGGAATCTGAT
Source organism: Anneissia japonica (assembly GCF_011630105.1). Lineage (NCBI taxonomy): Eukaryota > Metazoa > Echinodermata > Crinoidea > Comatulida > Comatulidae > Anneissia > Anneissia japonica. The sequence goes on from NW_022716546.1 coordinate 537,596, forward strand.
CGCAACAAATTCCACCGGCACTGATTGGCTGAGGTCAGTCAACATAGGTTTAGCCAACAGGAGGTCTATTATAGTACCGTATGACCGTCCGTTCCAATATAAAGTTTTTTGTGTCTGATTTGGTCTGAATGTGCTCGTTGGTTTAGATTACCACCAACTACATCGCAACGGAGTGTAGTCTAAAGAGGGTAGAATTTAAAGATCATTGTTACATTTGATGAGTACAGTATATTAAATTAAAAATAGTGAGGGTGACAATCAGTTTAAATAAAATAATGTACAGTCAATATAATCATATATTTATGGTCAGAATATAATTCAATGTTGTCAGTATTGTTAATACTTACTGTATATTTCCTGATGATGATGATGGATAAATAAAACATTCATTATTTATTATTCAATGTTTCAAATGTGCATTGGTAAAAGAAATAATTAAAAGTGTCTCAATAATTCCATGTAAAAAAAAAGTTGTTGATCGTCCTTTTAAAAAAGTCTTTTTTTGTACATGCCAAGTCTTCAAATCCCTCTTGGCGTGCAAGGCCTAAGCCTAGCCGAAGTTGAATTATGGCCAGAAAGACTATATTTTCGGGAGTTTTGGCGAAAAAAAAAAATTGGTCGGGGTGATTTTTTTTATGTAGGGAGGGGACGATCAACAACTTATTACCTTATTAAAAATACAAATATAATGAAATAGAGTGCAAACACAAACCAGAAACTTGATATATGCATTACTAAAGATATTTTATTTATATTGCTTTTCATATATATATTTCGTACAAAAGTCAAACTAATTCAAATCATACAAAACATAGCATAAATACAAATAATAACAATTGAATATAACCATGGAGTTCTTCAGGTTTGCCAAATTGGAAGAAGCCACCTATAGAGTACTACGTTGTTAAATCACGATACCATGTGATACTATTCCGTTGCTATCAGCGACAAAAAATGCGCTCAACCGGATCCATTGTCTCCACTGACAAATATTGATCCCAACGTAATTATTTTATGATGTTTTATCTTAATTTTTCTTTGTAAATCTTAACAGATGATTTTACATATAAGGTCAATAAATAATATATGGTGAGCTTTTGTGCTTTTAGTACATTTTGATGGTAAATTATTCAGTTTTAAAATGCCTATTCTTAATCATTGGGATTATGAAGTTATTCAGGCATAATGACAGCTTGACCAATGTCTGGTTGGCAACAAAGGGGGACACTTACGTAGTACTCTATAGAAGGTCTTTTAAAATGAGCTTTCTCAGCACGATACCCACTGACACTACATTTGATACCCACTGACACTGACTTCTCGAAGGCAATTGATAATATAGTATAATAACAACTAGACTGGATTCCTGTCCCTAATTTTAATCAGTGAAAACTATTAATATTTTTGCACCAATGGCGTTCCATATTATTTCTTTGCACCAATGGCGTTCCATACTATACTTTTCAAAATGTTTCTCAATATAAACAGATGCTGGTAGCATTCTCCAAAAGTTTTTAACACTAAGAAAATCAATAAATTAGAGACTCAGGGGAAGTCTAAGTAAAAACATGCAAATATCGTAAATTTAAGGAATAAGAGTTAATTCTCGAGATTCCTGCTTGCTTGTGAAAGTGTGGTTGACCTTTGCGATTTCCAGGACACTTCCGTGACCCCCGGTTATTATTGAGAAATAACAATAATAGATTCTTTACCATGAATTCATCCAATATGCAGTTCATAAATCTCATGTGGTTAATAAAGTCTGTTTAATAAAGGGCAGATTACTTATGCAATTTGATTTAAGTGTAAACATGTAAACGTAATTCTTAAGCTCAGATGAGATTTGATGGTCTGGGCATGGCCTTACTTAAAGCAATATACAAGTGATGTTTTACATGTGCAGTAAATTGCTTTTCCATGAACTACAAAGACTAATCTTAGTTTTAACTGAATGGACTTCATATTATTGATTTCTAAGAAAAATGAAAATTACAAACAAATTTGACCACAAATATTCATAAAAATAACTAGGAGGTAGGATGATGAGAGAACCATACATATTTAAAATACAAAAAGGCATGTGTTGTATTCTGACAGGTTCAATGGAACTGGTTCAATGACAGGTTCAATGGAACATTTCATCGCTATTTTTGTGTGTCCACTTCACCACATTTTAGTCTGCATAAGCCATAATATATTATTTTTATCTTTAACAATCATCATCTTTTAATTATTTATTTTTATTTATTTATTTTTATCCTGGGTAATTATCACAATCAGCAGCAAACAACATCATTCACATCATCAACTTTATTATTAATATCATCATCCTTACCAATGCTATAATTATGTTTATCATTAACATAATCATAACTGTATCACCATCTTTATCAACATCATAGTTGTCATTCATCATTCTAATCAATATTTTTACCATGTATTTTTATCATAACATTAATGTCATCCATATCATCATCATCAACATACATTAATCATTAATGTAATCATCACTGTTTAACTGTCATCATTTTTATCATCATCCTTACTATCCTCATCAAAATAATCACTATCATCATCATAATCAGAATCAATTTTATGATTCTCAAATAATTATTTTGAAATCATTTTTTCATGTACAATGTTCCTATATCTAGTAATAACAAACTGTGTATCTGCACCTTTAATATCTGCTTGACTATGGATAAAATTTACATAGATTCCTTTGTCATTGGCAAGAAATACCACTAATAATTATGCTGGTGGGAAAAACAATGGAGGCTGTGGTGACGACAACAAAAACAATAACAAAATTAACAATGGATAATAATAACAACCATAATTATAATAATATTAATAATTATATTAATAATAACAATATTAATAAAAATAATATTAATAATAATAATAATAATAATAATAATAATAATAAATATATAAAAAATAAAAAATGCACTTGAACAAACAGAAGTTGCTGCTTTCTTTATATATTTTACATCTAAATATAAAAACTAAAACTTTTGGTCTGATTATTATAATCTATATATGTTGTTATACAGATTATGAGCATAGCTTATTGCTATTGTTATTATATACATGATATTGGAATAACTTTTATAGGTTTTATCACATTCAAAATAATCTATACATCTATATTATTCATGAAAGTTATCATTACCATTTTTATTACAAACATTTATCTTAAAAGAGTCTTTATTGCATTATTATGTGTTCGCATATTGGATATTTTTTAAAATCAAAAATTGCACAAAGCGCGGTAACCCGGCCAATATTATGATTCGATGCCTGCATCATATCAAATCTTTGTTCCGACTGCGGACACATTTCTCTAAAAAAATAAAACAAATAAAAAATAATGTTATATTAATAATGGTTTAATAATGAGATAAAATTAAATATACTGTATATATTATGAATGATAAAATATTATTATAAAAAATAGATTAAAATTAGATTATTAAACAAATTACATAAATCAAATAAACAATTTAATAAAAACATAATATTTATAACACAACAAAATTAAAATAATTAGATAATTATAATTAACAAGTTGTATAATAGATTTGATAATAGAATAAACAATAAATAAATCAAAAAATGTACAGAATTAATATATAAAACAATAATAAAGTGCATTAACATATGGAATTTTCTTATGTTATTTATGGATTACAGAAGTGTAGTAAACTAAAAAATCTGATTAAAGAGTGCCCCCAAACTGAAATGTGAAACATAACTCACATAGACCTCCGTAAGGCAGAGTGGGACCTCTATGGCACAGCCTCTATGTTGGACAATCAGGTGACCTTGCCGTTGTGAAACGCCAGTCACCAATACAACATCCCCGCTTTTTAAAAATGTTTTTGAATTTTTACCATCTGAAAGAAAGCAATTTTTGGAAATAAAATTAAATCTCTAAAAATGATACTCCATATTGCTAATTATTAAATTTAAATTTGTTTTCCCAATACCTTTAAAAATTTTCAACATAGTTTCATCATGCCAAATTAATACTACATTTTCATTTCCTGGATCCCCCAACTTTCACAGGTATTAACTGTCACTGTATTGAAAAGACAGTTTGCTATGATGCTTGATAGGCCTTATGAGCTACAAGCTTTTCATCGACCCACCATCATCACTGGAATGACATTACATTTAAATTTGTTTTTACAATACCTTTAAACATTTTCAACATACAGTAGTTTCATCATATGCCAAACTAATACTACATTTTCATTTCCTGGATCCCCTAACTTTCACGGGTATTCACTGTCACTGTATTGAAAAAACAGTTTGTCATGATGTTTGATGGGCCTTATAAACTACAAGCTTTTCATCGACCCACCATCATCAAGCAATTATCAAGCAAGTATGAGAGATATTAAATATTAACTGACCTGGGTAGTTGCATTTCATGATACGCCTCTGGGGGAAGAAAACTTTGACTCCACCGGCTACAGTGTAAGGTCTACTCCTTGGAATTGGAGGTGGTTTATCCTTGTCTCTTATACACATCTATAATATTAATAATTATATTAATAATAACAATATTAATAAAAATAATATTAATAATAATAATAATAATAATAATAATAATAATAAATATATAAAAAATAAAAAATGCACTTGAACAAACAGAAGTTGCTGCTTTCTTTATATATTTTACATCTAAATATAAAAACTAAAACTTTTGGTCTGATTATTATAATCTATATATGTTGTTATACAGATTATGAGCATAGCTTATTGCTATTGTTATTATATACATGATATTGGAATAACTTTTATAGGTTTTATCACATTCAAAATAATCTATACATCTATATTATTCATGAAAGAAACACATTTGTTAAATTTTGACTTGTTATTGATTGCTTGTATAGTGCTTTTCCTTCTAGTTATGAAGCCTGTTTTATACTAGGCGAATTTATGCATGTGTATCGAAAACGTTGATTCATGCGCTTGCACTTTCACGTTTTTTTTTAGTTTTTTAGCAGAATCAGTAGTTCGAATTGTTTCTACTTTTTGCGAAGCGAAAAAATGCGCAACCAATCACAACTCAGGAATGTTTTTGAATCGCGCAAATAAATTTGTCTAGTGGAAAACAGATTTAAAGTACTTTTTAATCCCCAATCACTGTGGACCCAATACTCCTGGGTGGAGTGAAGTAATGCAGGTAAAATGCCTTGCTCAAAGACACAAGCAACATGCTGCGCCAAACTACTTTTTGATTGGCTATTCCAAAACAAGAATTTTACGCTCAAAATACTTCCAAATTGATTTATCATTTATTTTACACATTAACACTGAAACCAACATAATATATATTTTATTGAAAATAATTGTGAAAAAGAACCCAAAATAATGCAACTAACCATATTGAGTCCATATATCTGACAAGTCTGTTGAATAATCTTCAGTTTCTGGTATTCATTCGACTCAGGAGGGGGTCGGCCAGGGGGTGGTGGGGGTGGTTCAATGCTATGAATTCAGAGGAAAAAAAAATAAAGTAAAATAATAATAATAATATATATAATCTATATTTGAGCATTATTAACAAGGGCTACCTGCTAAGCTGTTAGAAACAGCTGTACAATTGTAGTTTGATAGTTAAAGTCACAATATTTACAGAGTCTACAATAAAGTCTTACAATGCGGTTTAAGTTTTTAATGTAGATTCAAGTAGTTGCTTACTTGGATATTTCATTAATGTTTTAATGTTTCTTCTATCTTTTATAGTAATGTATTTTAACATCATTTTATATAAGACATCCTGTTATTAGCCTTTAAGCTGTTGGATGTATCATGAAATAATAATAATAATAATAATAATTTGGATTTGTAAAGCGCAAAATACATAGGTCTCTATGCGCTAGAAATTTGCAAATTAAAAGAAACTAAAGAGAAAAAAAATAAAATAAATTTAAAAAATTAATTAATTAATTTAAAAAAATAAATTAAAAAAAATTTAAAATTTAAAAATTTAAAAAAAAATTTAAAAAAATAAAAATAAATAAGGAAATAAAAAAAAGGAATACAATTGTGACAACAACACTTCGAACCTAGATTTGTGGAAACCCAAGTATTTCACCACCAGAATACAGCACCACTTATCCTATTGTTAAATCCGTATCATTGCAAATATATGAATCAGAGTTGCCATCCCAAAACTAACATCAGTGACTGATCAAAAAATGAAAATTGACTAATATACTACATATTGTAGGCTTTAAAATGATGGGTCCTATAATACGTGAAACGACTTACTATTGCTAAAGTTATGAGTAAAAGTATTATGGCTTCTCTGTACTAAAGCATACAATACTGACACTTTCTTAAGCTAATTTAACTGTACTTAGTTTAACAATAATTTAGCGACAGTACACAGGTTTTGGGATGGATGGCGAGACCCAAATTATACTTACACATCAAATAATTTTGGTCGACATGGAGGTGTTTCGCGCTTTATCTTCATAGTGATGTGATGGAGCTTCAGCTGTCTTTTTAGCAACGGCCATCTTTTCCGACATCTCCATCCTCTAACTCGTGACTGAATCAGCGTTAACGCCTGCTGCCGCCTCTCTACAAGACACAGCTCTAGATATTGAACAGCCTCTTCGCTATTGGGTGAAAATATACAAGGTATGTTACACTTTGGTTACAACGCCACCAATGTTAAAAAGAAGATTTTTACATGTAATATGAAAACTTTTAAAATAAATAGAGTATGAATGATTTGTTGGCAATATCCAAAACAATACTGTGCCTAAAATAGAATGCAGTAGATCTTGAGAAACATAAATCACAAAATAGAAACATTTAGACTAAGAGCAATTTATCATGTGAACTAATTCTTAACAGTCTCTGATCTTCGTATATTGCAACTAGTAAGCTGAAGATGTTTGTTTGTTGGCAATATCAAAAACAATACTGTGCCTAAAATAGAATGCAGTAGATCTTGAGAAACATAAATCACAAAATAGAAACATTTAGCCTAAGAGCAATTTATCATGTGAACTAATTCTTAACAGTCTCTGATCTTCATATATTGCAACTAGTAAGCTGAAGATGTTTGTTTGTTGGCAATATCCAAAACAATACTGTGCCTAAAATAGAATGCAGTAGATCTTGAGAAACATAGATCACAAAATAGAAACATTTAGACTAAGAGCAATTTATCATGTGAACTAATTCTTAACAGTCTCTGATCTTCGTATATTGCAACTAGTAAGCTGAAGATTTATATCCACCTTTATACTTATATATTTTTCATCTGACACATACATGAAAAGGTTGCACTTGCCTAAGAAATATGTGCTTTGTTCCCAATGCCCAACTTGCACTACAGTATGGAAGTGAATTCTTGTCCATTGCTCGCAATAAGCAGTCCAGAATGGTCTTCAAAAAAAAGAAGTATTTTAGATAATTTTGCAATACTACAATACATACAATATAACTTATTAATACAGTAGGTCCATGCTTCTACTAAGGTGACTCCATCAGGATTAATAAAAGTGTTCTCTTAATAAGGGTGTCGCCTGAATAGTGTTAAGGATAATTTTCACTTGCTTCTCGGATGAAAAAAAATTAATTTTAGGCCAGGTTTCTCATGCTAATATTTTGAAAAAGGGAGGATGATGGAACTTTTTTTTTTAACTCCAAGATGGCAAATTTAAGATGGTCAATGGGAAATAGATACTAATTACTCACTTTTACCAGGCAGACAAATTGAAAGCAAATAAAAGAAGCACTAAATATGATTCATACCATATATATCCCCAACCACGAACAATCAAGAGGGGAATTTTACTGATGTGAGTTTTGTAAAGGATATTTAAAAAAAATAAAAAAATAAAAATTTGGTGAGGCAGAGAAAATAGATGCGCGAGGGGACGAGAAACTAGAATTTTTTTTATTTGGCCTTAACAGTCCCCTTAATAAGAGTGTCCCAAAGGATAAGTTCTAATACCACTTATTTTTATCAGTAGCTATAAAAACAGATTTTTTTTAATAGCCTGAAAAATGACGTCTTCATTCTCATTTTGTTTTTCAAAAGTTACATAGCAGATTTAAATATGCTATAACAATCAGCAGTCAATGAATTTCACCTTAAAATCTTGCACAATCTTGTAGTTACATGGCAGATTTAAATATGCTATAACAATCAGCAGTCAATGAATTTCACATTAAAATCTTGCACAATCTTGTAGTTACATGGCAGATTTAAATATGCTATAACAATCAGCAGTCAATGAATTTCACCTTAAAATCTTGCACAATCTTGTAGTTACATGGCAGATTTAAATATGCTATAACAATCAGCAGTCTTACCTTGCAATCTTGGACAACCTTGTCTTCGGTTTTGTGAAGCATTCGTTTTGGGGCAAAGAATCCATATTTCTTGTTAAATTCCCCAAAAGTCATCCTATTTGGATAGCCTAAGGAAAATCATTATTCTTCTCCATAAATAAAAATTTATTAAATAAATATGCATAAATCACACATAAATTATATCTATTTGATGGTAATGGTCATTGTGTTGACTGAATATTTTGGTTGTTGCTATGAAATCATATCTGGAATTAATTAATTTTTAAGGACCAAAATGGAAATAAGTTTGACCTTGAGTTACTTTATTGTGCTTTTATCCTTGAAATTTTTATGCTGTATATGAATTTCGAATAAAATGAAATGAAAGATCCAGCGCTATTCATCAAATATTAGAAATGATAATAAAAATAGTACAATGATAATAATTGAATCCATATTTCTTGCTAAATTCCCAAAAAATCATCCTATTTGGATAGCCTACGGAAAATAATTAATTATTATTATTCTACATAAATAAAAATGTACTAAATAAATATGCATAAATCCAAGAACTTAATACCCATCTTTCAATACAGATTATTAGCATTTTACTTGTCCTCTAATTATTAGTATCCTAAATTTACTACAAAAATGTAAAATAAAATAATGAGCTATATATCATTATTAATATCATTTTCACTACAAATCTCTTTGTTTTCCTTCTTCTTCTTGTATCTTATTGTTATATAAAAACAATTTAAACACTAGAATTACATTTACTTTATTTTAATATTATTAGACCTAGACCTCTATACAACATTTACGGCTAATCATTGTTCACATTAAAAATGCTTTCACTACAAAAAATGTTATAATATTTTATACACAATATTAAATTTATATATACAAGTAATAAATAGTAATTTCTCCAATAAAGGTTTCTTCTGTGAATGGAATGACCTGTATGAAGCATAAACCCCTGTAGAGCAAACCCAGTACCATTTTTGATTTTTAATTGTACAGGAAATTCACTCATGATACTTCTAGTCTCTTTCTCCAGGAGTATAAGTGGGTACATAGTAGATTTGAATATCAATGCTTTGACTACTACCCACAATATTAAGGAATAATCTCCACGGAGCTAAGCATGTGCTCTAGTCGTCTGACCCAATGAGACCCTGGTAATCATGCCAAGCGCATTTTCATTAGGCTGTTTCTTATCTTCATTATTATTGTAAATGACATTAACAGTACTGTACCTCCTGCATAGAGATGAGTTGTTTCTAGAACTTGCAGCACCCTCAGTTGTTCCTTCACCACTTCTTGGTCAAATGTCACATGATCTTCAGAGTTATTTGGCTGTCGCAGAGATTTAAGTCAATATTAGAAAAGCTTTTTAAACAACTAGCTAAGCTTTGTTTTTACTCCGTATTGAAAATTGATATATACACTCGGCTAAGTTCATGCCTCTTAATTTTTTAATAAATTGACACTTTCGGTGATTCTTCTTTGCTATTTGGCTGTTTCAGAGATTTAAGTCAATATTAGAAAAGCTTAAGCCAACTAGTTCAGCTTTGTTTGCACTCAATATTGAAAATCCATATATACACTCAAATAAGTTCATGCCCCTTAATATCTTAATAAATTGACACTCCTGGTGATTCTTCAATGTTATTTGGCTGTTTCAGTGATTTAAGTCAATATTAGAAAAGCTTCAAGCAACTAGTTCAGCTTTGTTTCTACTCAATATTGAAAATCGATATACTGTATACACTCAACTAAGTTCATGCCCCTTAATATCTTAATAAACTGACACTTTTGGTGATTCTTTAGTGCTATTTGTCTGTTTCAATTAAGTTCAAGCCACTTTTTTTTTAATCAATTCACATTTTAAAGTCCTACTCACAATGTCTGCATTAGGCATTTTCTAAAACTCATACTTAAAATACTCTGAATACATTTTGAGTACATAATTAAGTAGTACTTAAAAATAGGTATACTAAACTCACATGAAGACAAACAGTACACCTTGATTGAGTAAAGGCATAATCAGCTCACACTGAGGCACACTCATTACATCGTGAGTCATACTTAATTCAAACTTAATCGGAATCAACATATACTTTGATAAATTAGGAGACAACACTCAGTACACCAGGATGCAATTCTAAGTTAATTCATACTAAATCACACTTGCCACATACTAAGGTAAATTAGGTTCACTCAACTCAAGTTGAGGTACACTCAACATATCTTGTTGAGTTTTACTTATCCTGTACTTAAGTATACTCAATATCAAATTCACAGTATGCCATACTCAAATTCATACTTAACTCAAACAATACTGATTTAAACTATCCTGAGTCACACTCAATATATGTTTCTGCAAATGAATGCATTTGTACTATACTCAAGTCTTATTCATACTCACCCTAATACATCTAATAAAGTGTGGAGTTGACTGTCGCAAAGTTTTCAGTAAACTTTCGAGTCGAACTTGGAAATCTTGCATATGTGTGCTTTTCACACCTTCGTAACTCTTTCTATAAAAATAATAAAAACAACTACAAATATTACAGTACCATTATTTATGTAGGAACAGTAAAGCATTGGGCTTTCCACCGATAATATAAGTACTGTATTGGTATATTTATTATATATTTTTTCAAATACATCTTTGTACATAGGAATATACTACTATTTATATCAAACTTTAATCTTTTATTTGGCATCTGATCAAATTTACTTGTGTTTATTTTCATTTATTTTTTAAGTAATTCATATAGTTAGGTATCCATTTATGTAATTTTTGCAGATGATACTAGTATTCTTTGTTCTGCTTCTGAATCAAATAAATTACAATCTATCATTGACAAAAATGTAGCCACCATATCTAAATGGTTTAATATAATTAACAATTAATGTTAATAAAACAAAATTTACAGTATTTAGTTCAAAATTTAATAACATACAAAAGCAAAGAAATTAAAAGTTGTTTTGCATTTATTTATTCATTTATACAGTGTACTAATACTGAATACCCAGAATAAAGAAATATTTCTACTTACTATCTATTTATTAATTCATTTATTCATTTATACAGGAAAACATTCAATAATTTATTCGCATATGAATGAAGTGCAATCACAAATGATGTTGGGATTAAAATGGCAGGAAAGATAGTATGAACAATGGAGGATCAATAAGCAATACTAATAACATACAAAAGCAAAGAAATTAAAAGTTGTTTTGCATTCATTTATTCATTTATACATAAAATCATTCATTCATTTAATCCTATATGAATGAAGTGCAATCACAAATGATGTTGGGATTAAAATGGCAGGAAAGATAGTATGAACAATGGAGGATTAATAAGCAATACTAATAACATACAAAAGCAAAGACATTAAAAGTTGAAATCATTCATTCATTTAATCCCATATGAATGAAGTGCAATCACAAATGATGTTGGGATTAAAATGGCAGGAAAAATAGTATGAACAATGGATGAACTAATTAAAAGTTGTTTTGCATTTACAAGGATTTATAAACTTTAGGACTGTCATTCAATAATTAATTAGATTACCTTGAGTTGTCTGAATGAAAACTTGAGAAAACTTTAAATATTGTACCACTTGGACTGCCACCTGTAATGACAATCAATCAATCAATCAATATATCAATCAATCAATCAATATATCAATCAATTAATATATCAATCAATTCATTAATCAATCAATGGTATAATTAAATGTTAAATATGAGCAATATTAATTGTGTTTTTAAGTCAGCTGGAAAGCATGAACAACAGCTGAATGAAATGTTACCAGACAAAAATCTCTATGGTTCAGTTCACACCCAGTAACATTTGACCTTATCAACAATGCTTCAGCCCACATGCAGTATTTAATCATAATCATATTTTCTTGGAAGATAATGAAATTTAACACCGGCAGTTTTTTGTTCACATACCTTCTAAAGCTTGCAACTCATGACAGAAGAGATGAGTTGCGAAACCAAAGTTACACGCCTTTTTATGAAACACACTAACAATGTCGTCGCTCAGCACATCTCGATTGCCTTCCAAAAGGGCGTTGGCATCGTAAACCACGTTTCCCGCAAAATGCTTCACACCAAATGATTGGTCACGATCCACAGCAGGAGAAAAATATCTGTGCAAATATGTTTATTTATTACAACATATTTCAATAAAAATATATATAGTGTGCATGCATTGATAGTCAAATACTATATCTGCTTTAAGATATATTGAAACAAGAGACTTGGAGCCTAGTGGTGGTACCAGTAGTGGCGTGTCTAGGAGTGCATGCCCCCTCCCGAAAAATAACTTGCCCATCTCCCCCAGTGTTACTTGATCAAAAAATGTTTGAAGCAAAAAAAAATAATGCTCAAGTAATTAAAAATCACCCTATTTTACAAGCTAGCATCACCTCACTTAATCATTGTACCCCCTCCCACTCCACCTTCGCACCCCCATCAGGCCCCCCCCCCCCATTTCAAGACTCCAAGATATGCCACTGGGCACCAGTGGGATCAAGTAGCTTAAGGCCCTCCTTAGACTCCTTTATCCAACAATCATAAGCTACACTAAAAGTGTAAAAAACCTTGCAGGCTACCAACCTATTGTGGTCCTGATGTAAATTTTCAAGGGATTCAATAAAGTTTTCACAGCTACATTTTGGATAAAAAGTCTCTTTGTCCAGAATTGTAAGAATTCCATTTGTCTGCAAAAGGAAAATTGATCGAATTACTAAATACAGTATATCCAATATATATTAAAGATATACTATTTTGAGACAATTTGGAAATAAAATTGGGGAAAAAAAAAAAAAATTAAAAATATGCAGACTTACTGGACAGGTCAACAAATCTAAACATGGTTTGTTGTCAATGTACTCCATCTCCATAATATTCTCTATATCTTCGGCCCTGTAATACATGAATGTAAAATAAATGATTAAAACTGAATGAAGTTTATGATAAAGGAAAATATAGCCCAGTTAGTTAAAATTGGGGGCATAGTCAGTATGTGTGCTCTCAACAATGGACCGATCTACCTATGACATACAGGATACCTAGGGCACTGTTTATCAGAAGACTACTAATAAAGCCTTTAAGTCTTAAGTGTATAGGAGTGGATTGGCATAGCGGTTGTGGTTCTACTTCTCAACCTTAAGGTCGAAGGTTCAATCTCTCGCTGTGCATTTCGCTTGTGTCCTTAGGCAAGGCACTTTCCCACCGCCTCTCTTCACCCAGGAGTACGAATACCTGGTAGGTTTAACACGTTGGCTGCCAGCGACGAGTATACTCGCCCACAGGGTGTTGCTGAGGGCGCCAGGAACGAGTATACTCGTCAAAAACGGGGGAACATTCTAGCGTTTATAACTTCTTTATTATACAATGTAGACTCAACGGCTGGTAGTTCGGGGAAGATACACCTAGACGATAACGTACAAATGACATATGTATGTTTGTTGTGTTACGTTGCCGGTAGTACTCTCGAGCGGTACAAGTGGGGGCGCCCTTTGAACATATACCAACCCATGCAAAAAGAGGACGAGATAACTCGCACTTGGCATAGTCAGTAAAAAGTTCTATCACAGTGCCATCGACGAGTATACTC
>NW_022716546.1:551672-560762 GCF_011630105.1 Anneissia japonica
GTTCAATCTCTCGCTGTGCATTTCGCTTGTGTCCTTAGGCAAGGCACTTTCCCACCGCCTCTCTTCACCCAGGAGTATAAATATCTGGTAGGCTTAAACACAAAATGCACCGTTTAAATCTGCAACATAATGGAATTCTCACCAGGGAGCTGTGTATGTGTTCAATATGTGCTTGATCCAATGACCAGGGGTAGTAATGTGAAATGCTTAGAGGCCTTATTGGCATGAAGCACTATAATCAGTATAACATATTATATTTTAAGTAGGCCTGCAACATGGGTCATGTGCTTGTTAATGCATGCATTAAAAAGCAGTAATTGTCTCCCAGTATGTGGAACACATATCACCAGTAGATATTGGTAAGCTCTGCAACTCCCTTCATTATACATACCTTGCAATTTCTATACTGCTAGTAAAGACATTATGAATGTAAAATTGTTGTAGAGTTTCAGCACATAAGTTCATACACAGTTGGTCCAATTTATTACACTACAAGAAAATAAATATCAAGTGAATAACTGAATCAACATATTGCAAGTATATAAACACTTAACAGGTTAAAAAAAAAAATTTATTTTGATTTTACAGAACTGTTTAAATTCTAATAGACAAGATGTTTGTAAGTTTACTCAGGGAGCAGTTAAATTTACTTTAAATCAATTACTTATTGTAAGTATACGTTAAAATATATACATGTCTGATATGAGAAAGTTTGATCAAACATTTTGAAGTCTGACAAACAAAAATCTGATAGCATGGCATGTTATTTCATATCACATATCATTTATTCCGCCATTCACATAAATACAAGAAACATATGAAGACATGACATATTTAAATCATAACAAGAATGTAAACACAGCCTCAGTTGATACCAGACACGATTGCTCAAAAGTTCACTGCCCAGGAGCTCTCTGCATATCAGCCAATCAAAATCAAAATTATTATTTCATGTTATAATATTAAATATAGGTCTATGTAAATAATTATCAGTAAAGCATTATATATAAAAATAATTAATACACAGTTTAAATAATGGTTGGTACGTTAATATATAAAGGACTTTGTAGTTCTTACATTGAGATTTTGGAAGCTAGGCATGTCGACTAATCCAATGAAACCCTCGCCTGGGAAACTATGTGAGCTGGTGGAGTGAGTCGCAGAACTTTTTGAAGTCACTGGGGAAGACTGCTGCAGTGGTTTGATAACAGAGTCTGGAGGGGAAAAAAAAATTATTTGATAATACATTCAATTTTATCTAATGTTATTTCATTGAAGCTTTTCCAAACTCAGGTTTTCTGTTACAAATTTGTATAAATTGCACATATTATGGGTATTGCCATATCACATCCTTATATGGGCATGATAATTTTAACTGTTATTTCTTTTAAGCTTTTCCAAACTCTCTGCTCTCTTTTCTGTCACAATTTTGTATGAATTGCCCATTTTAAGGCATAATGATGCCATATCACATCCTTAAATGAACATGATGTCATTATCATTATTCATACCCATATTTGGGCAAACCACAAGTATGTGTCACATAAAATAGGCCCACTATTATATGATGGAACTTTATGGCTACGTTCACACATGGCAGCTAACGGTTAGTAGGATCCAGATCACAAACATAGTGCGCTCATCTGTGCATTCATACAAGAAAATCCCCAATCCAGATACCAAGAAAATGATGATCGAATCACTGGCCACGTGTGATTGGTTGATGATAGAAATGCACTTAACTTGCTAACTGATAGCCCTTGCTAACAGTTAGCGTATCCGGATTCTATACGGTTAACACTATCCTATCGGGCATTCCACAATGTGCTAACGGTTATCGCTAATGGTTAGCTCCTGATCCGGTAACTAGGGCTCTCGTGTGACCCTGACCTATGTCCTTTTCACATTGGATAAATTTTACCAACTTGGATTCAAGTATGCATTAGGTTGTTTCCACGCCTGTGTTTAAACATAGATAGTAGGATTTTTCCATTGCATGGTCAGTTATGGAAGCATTGTAAAAAGTGAAATGGCACATGGTAGTAAATCATGCTCAGGAAGATTTTACCTAGTACGCTGTTCGCATTAGTTTATTCTTCCTGGGAAGCGTTCACTCGGTTAAACTTCAGTATGACTTGGGCAAATTGACAAGGAGAATGTTAATAATATCTACGCTGTTTGCACTGAAAGGTACTGGAAGACAAGGCTTAAAATAGCAAATTACGATTGAAAAAAAGGGGTTGTCTTATACGCATGACATACAGATTTTATATTTATTAAATCATGTTTGTCTTATGTGCAGATTGTCCATAACACGCAAATTTACTACAGCAATAAAGCTACTAATTAACGTTAGTATGAATGAACTCAATTTTAAATACGGAGAAATAAGATTTTGATGAACATTTAAAAACTCATAAAATCGTATTATACTGAAAGATTAACCTTGCATTTGGCTCCATTTTTAGCCAGTTAAATGCAGTACCAAGACCATAAAATGCAGAATTAAATATGAATTCCGACGATGAAACAGAGGGGTTGTTTTATACGTGTGACATCTTCTCGAACTCTGGGGCTGTCTTATACGCGGGTCGCCTCATACACGAGAAAAGTCTAATGTGAACACACTGAAAACATGATGCAAATATTTGCTTTGGCTTAAGAAATGCAAATGGTTCTTAGCAGGTCTACTTGGCAGAGATTGACATTAAAAGCATATTTTAAAATTGATTTTCCATTTGTAGACTACCCTCTGGAAAGTAAAATGCTCTCAGCTAAAATATTTTCCTTGAGATTGGCTTGTATTTCCAGAGCTATTACTGTAAACTTAATGTAGCGTTTAATGAGTTCAGTATCATAAACACATACCGGCACAATGGCAGGTAATTAGAGCCTTACGACCTTGCACCAGATATGACACACAGTACTACGGAACTTCCGTAGTTAGCCTATTTCATTGAAAATGTTGCCTAATTACGGCTATAAGAAAATAGTATTTTTGTGCCCGGAAATTGCACTCTCATACCTTTCAAAAATTTACCGGTAATTCTTATCAACAATAAAATACAACTATTTTTATTAATATAATTTTGGGGGTTCGATCACCCTATGAATCTGCCGCAGTAGACAAGTTGTCGGATTACTGACAAATTTGTGAAAACTAAGAAAAAATGGCCTGAAGACCTTTACCCTGTCCTGTTTGTCTCAAATTCCACATCGAATTACAGACAATTAAGCTTTCAATCTTGCATTCAAGGTATATTATTAGGTGAAATTTTTCAATTACTAAGGAAATCTGAAGGCATAGTTACGAAAATGCATTTTATTAACTTGACTATTCTGACATAATGATAGCAGAGTCTGGACAGCCAAACCAGTCACTCCTCGCAAAACATTTTTAGCTATTAATACAGGGTTAAGCAGTTAATGAAAGTTATAAAATGATTAAAGAATAATTTAAATCCGACATTTCATTATGAAACAGCTGTTTAAAGAATAGCATGTCGGCAATTACTCAGGCAGAGACCGTAACCAAATCATTAAAAAATGTATTTTTAACGTTGCAAATAGGGAAAATAACAACATAGCATGAGGTAAAGATATACAAAGTTTAGTTTAGTGCAATATAATAGATTTCGAAAATGTTGACAATCCATTATCTCCGAAACACAATTTGTGAGGAGTGACTGGTTTGGCTTGTCTTGCCACAAATGATCTGATAAATACATTAAATTTTTCTTTGAAGTCAAATCACATTCTTATAGTTATACTGCCCACTCAATGTAATGAGTTCAATGTCAGACATATACCTGCACAATGGCAGGTAATTAGAGTTTTACTACTTTGCACCAGATATGACATACTGTACAGTACAAAAACATAATGACAACAGATCTGGACCAGTCACTCCTTGCAAAAAATCAATTTTTATTTCTTATTAATACATTGTTAAGCAGTGAAATGAAAGTTATAAAATGATATAAAAGAATCATTTAAATCACACATTTCTATATGAAGTTACGGGTGCTTAACCCTTTCGCTGCGTTCCCCCGGTAATACCGGGGGCATGAAAATAATTCTTTTAAAAATTGTTCCTGTACTGCAGGCGCCCTCTATAGTTGTTTCTATGAACTGAAGGTAATTTCTACTGAATTATATGGAGTAATGACTAACTGTTGTGAAAAACTCATCTTGCAGCGATTTTTGGAAATTTTTTTTCACGATTCTGCCGACAAACATGGATTTTTGTCTGTTTTAGAATAGAATGATGAAAATAATTCAAACTATTGATTTTTTTTTAATTCATTTTATGTATCTTCACCATTATCCAGTGAAAAAAAAAAAAAAAAACAGCATCCCATAAGAATTTCTATCTTTTTTTTTACAGATTTATGAAAATAGGGATTTCCAATATGGCCACCCCAAGGTCACAATGCCACAATTCCAATTTCAATTTTTTCCCATAAGCCAACCTTTTTTCCCACCCCAACACAAAAAAACAATTTCAAAATAACCTCTTTTAGTCTTTTTTTTTTTGGCACTTATTTAAAAATAACCTTCTTCCTAAAAAGGCCCAGCAGTGAAAGGGTTAATTAAACACAGCTGTTTGAAAAACAGCATTGAGAAATAAGCATTCAATGTTTACAATTTCAGCAATTTCTCAGGCAGAGACAATAACCAAATCAATAACAATAACCAAATCAATAACCAAATAGGGAAAATAACAACATAGCATGAGGTACAGATATAAAGTTTAGTTTTAAGTGCCATAAAATAAGATTTAGAAAATGTTGACATTTCAAAACTTTTTTGGCCATTATCTCCGAAACACAATTTGCAAGGAGTGACTGGCTTGTCTTTGCCACCAATGATTTGATAAGATACATCCAATTTTCTTTGACGCCATATCACATTCTAATAGCTATTACTTTGAAATTTAATATAGCATTTTTATGAGTTCAATGTCAGACAGACCAGATACGACATACATTATGATAAAAAAATAGAGTCTGATTAAAAATACATTAAAATTCCATCTGTTATGTCTGTGAAGCAATATCACGTAGCTGTAATAAAGACACATACCAGCACAGTGACAGGTACTATAAATATTTTTTACGAAATAGAGTATGACAACATAATGATGCACTAGAACAAACAGCAGTAAGATTAGCAGATTCCTGGAAGGAGGAAAATAACATTGTATGAGGAAGCAATTTCCAACTATCAAATGTGACATGCCTGAATATGGTCATGATGACATACTACATCATTTTTTTTTCATTTCATTTCAATGCTTTATTTTAAAATCAAATCATAAAAAATAAAGTAAATTAAAATAGAATAACATTGCAGTATAAAAGCATTATTAAATAAGTAGTTTAAAAAGAAAGTTAATGCATGTGTCATTGAAGAAGAAAAAGGGTTAAGCAAAATAGAATTTTTGATTCTTAAATTTTATTTCAATTTTTTAATGTTTTACTAAAATTTTGTATACTGAATTTTACTGGTGAAATTAGTTAACAAGTTTGATTGATTAGCCAAATATAGGTACATCATCACTATGACCATATATAGGCACATGACCAAATATAGGCACATCATCACTATATATGGGCATACAAACCTTACCTGAACTCTGAATCTCATCACTGCTAACTGATGCTCCGGAGTGTGAGCTTGGACGTCTGAGGCTATTAATTCTACGAACGATTGCTGCCACCGTGCGACAATAGAGGGCTTTTGAGAGTCTTTTTCTCGTTTCATTCGCCTAAAAGTAAAACGTAAAATTTAATATTTCAAAATGTAAAAAGTATTGCAATGTTTAAATGATCAGATAGGTTCCCCTCAAATTAAAAGACCCCTCCAATTAAAGACCTCTTTTCTGTGGTCTCATATTAACAAATATCTTTATCTTTATTTTTATAATTAGAGACCAAAGCTGCTCCAAAAACTGGTCTATAATTGGAGGGAAACCTGTATATCTTAATGCAAATATCAACCAAGATTTCACTGACTAGAAGATGATATGATAAAAAAATAAAAACTAAATAAAAGTACGCCCGATGATGTCATCGCATAGTACAATTTAAAACCGACTTTCTTACCGTGTCAGCGTCACATAATGACCTAAACACCTGTCCTTTGAGATTGTGCGTTCTCGTTGTAAAGCCACGATACAGGACAACGCCAGAAACTCCAAGCAACGCAGCAACAGCTTTAATTTCTGTAAGGAAACACAAATTTTGTTTTTGATAGCAAGGTATTTCAATCATAACAAATTTTATAGTAGTTATATCTATTGTGATGTTGCTTTATAACATTTAGGAAGGATAAAAGAAAAAGAAGAACAACAATGAAAATCAAGTTAAATATCATTAAAATATTTTTATAAATTAGATTCAAACAAATCAAAATTAATAGTATAATAAAATAATTTCTAAGATAAATATATAAATACCTGCATTTCCCTTAATGTCCAGCTCAAATCCACCATCTTCAATAAACTCTATGTTGCCTAGCAAAAGTACAGCTGTCAGGACCCTGATGACATCAAAGAAGGGAATCCCAAGAACAGCCAGCGACGTCTATTAGGCCAAGTAAAAAAAAAAAGTAGTTACTTGTCCTAATATTTTGAAGAAAGGAGAATGAAGGACTTTTATTGTTGTTGTTTACTCTGAGATGGCAAATCAAAAATGATCGATGGGAAACAGCTTCTACTTTCCACGAACGATCGCGAGAGGAATTTTACTGATGCGAGCCAGATTTTCTTACATTTTTTAAAATAAAGGAAATATTTAAAAATAAATAAATAAAAAAATTTGGTGAGGCAGAGAATGGATGTGCAAGGGTATGAGAAACTAGTATTTTTTTTTTATTTAGCCTTTTAGAGATACAGTATTTTAGTATTAAATTAAAGGAAAAATATTTAACAAATTATCATCACAAACACCATTGACTGTACAGTGAGCAGTTTAGAAGGACGTAGTAAATCGTTCTTCATTATTCAGTGGCGGATTCAATGGGGGACTGCTAGATTCTTTTTTGTTCTTGATTTGTCCTTTTATTTTTTTGTGTTTTAATAGACTTTTATTTTATACCTTTTGAATGATTCAGATTCAGATTCTTTTATTGACATTACTAAAACCAAATAGTATTAGTGTCAAAATGAATGAATAAATTTTCAAAGGGAATTTCAATGTACTTTTTGAATGCATTTTCATATTTTAAGTGTAAATAACATGCAATTTGGCCCTTGGGTGGCCAAATTTGGCCCTTGGGTGGCCAGGATGTGTTATATTTTTTCAAGAATAACATGCGAAATATACTGTACCAGGAAAAGCTTAATCTCGTTGTTTTTGGTGTCACAGTGTACATATGTGATTATAGGGTGTAAGGGGCCCAATATGATGTATGAATTACTTTTAAAAATAAATAAAAACGATAATCCACGCAAAATACTCACTCTCCACTTTGTGAAGTTTTCAACATCAGCGGTCTCGTCCCTTGGTAGATTATTCAGATAATTAAGGTCTATTGGCGAGTATCCTTGGAGGTGCAATTTCACTGGAAAGAGAAAGTTTAATACGTTATATTCATACATTATATATTCATATATTACCTGTATAATATTCATAATTAGATAAATTTTTAAACTTTAAAAACATATTCATCTGCAAATCAAACAGTACTGTTCGAATATCTACAACCATCCGCATACATTTTCCTCACGATGGGTTTGCATGTGATTCGCATGTTGTAAGCTAATGAATAACTAATTAGGAAGAGTTCGATACTCAATCACGCATTACGGCATTGAGTAAAACGTTGTTTGTGGACTGCCGCGCTTTCAATTAATGAGTTGCGGCGAGATAGTTTACTCGTGAGTAAACAATGTAGCAACTCTCCTAGTTTAAAAACTAAGGAATAAATTGTTAGTATATTAATCCTTAATTAATCAAAACAATGGTTTCTTAACTTAAAAAAAAAATTGTAAAATAGATCGTACAGAAACAGCAAATTGTATGAAAGTAGGCCTTGGGCCTATCCCAGGCCATACAGTAGGTTTAGCAAAGCATACCCAAATGCTACACACGTTCTTAAAACTCGCACTGAAGAGTCATCCTACCCTTAAAACTATATAAACATCATTAAATTATATTATACATTTAATGTATACTATAAAACTCGTCAGAATTTATGGGAGGTTTACTTGGCGATATGACTTGTGTAGGAGCCTGTATAGTTCAACATCTAAAAGAACTTATCTCAAAAAAGAACGTCCAAATTTATGCAGGCCACAATGGGTTTCAAGCTTCCTCTGCCCCTCCTTTCACTATTCCAAACTAACTGTCTCAATTCGGCTAGGCCCGATGTTGTCCTGATTGATGGCCCCATTATATTATTGGGCAAACTTAGTTCCACATAATGCAAAAGAGAGTGTTAACAATGCAAAAATTAGGAAATCAAATAAATTTAATTATCTCCAACTCATTCAAGAAATAAGAGTAAAATTTTCTGAAGTGAGCTACGTCACTCTGGAAATATGTTCACTTGGTCATTCAATCAGTAAGGTCATCTAGCTTCAATATTCTTTGCGGTAAAAAATTGTCTACCTAATCAAAACATTGTTTCATCATGCGTGGACAGTTTTTGATTTAACTGCACAGTGAAGCAGAAGGCGCAACAAAAATATCATCACTTTCTCACCACACACTAAGCAGAGTGTTTTTCATAGCATTTGTTGTTGTTATAGGACTGCAGGAAACCCTATTGCTTACTATAGTCAAAGAGTTCATTTACTGGCCTAGATAGCTAACGAAACATACAAAATTTATACCAGCAAGCCCTATCTATTGAGCATCTGACATGACCCACTTTTTCTTTTATAGCAAATAGCTCATGAATAAACTGTTTATGTTACGTAAAAAACCACTCGCAGAATATCGTCTCTCAAATTTTACAGGGATTTCTCTCACTTTATTTTATTTTATATTTTATTCGGCTTTACACTGGCAACAGTACAAAAATATATATACTGTCTCTTATACACATCTAGATGTGTATAAGATACAGTAACAAATTTTATAG
>NW_022716546.1:560922-621389 GCF_011630105.1 Anneissia japonica
AGATGTTTATAAGAGACAGATATATATGTATATATAAATAGAAATTCCAGTGAGAGAGCGTATCAACAGGTGCAAGCACCTCTAACACGACACGCTCTCCAAATGCACAAAACCCAACGGCAAATACATAAAAATATAATTCGAAAAGAAAAAAGAAATTAATTACACAGTTCAACATACGCTCTCGAGTAAAAGTACGCTCTCGAGTAAAAGTTATAGATATTTGAGCAGTACTGTATTTTACACTTCAAAAAAGTACCATAACTTTAAGTCTACCCCACCCCATGCCCTATAAACTATATTCATCCCTCCCATGTACTTTTCCACTTCCCAGCCATCAGTAAATTCTTGGAATGTATACTTTCTGGCATTTACAAGTAAAAACTAACCAAAATTCATAATCTGAATATTCATCCCTAAACGTCTATATTTATCTCAAGTTTGTTAGGATTTCCCACAAAAGTGATGACTTTCACTATTGGTTCCTCTGAGTGAGCATGTGGATTTTGCCCTGTTCATGTTTTTTTATGTTTGTTCTTTTTTTTAAATTTATTATTCCTGGAATAAATAAATGAAAATGAAATGAACTGAAAGAGAAATAATATTACAGATGAGGATATAAACTATTCATTGTTTTCCTTGAAAGATGTTCATTGCACTATTCTATTTAATGAATATAAATATGTTTGTTTTTCTGAGTGAGACAATTACCGGTAGTCGTCTTGTGATTCCAATGAAATGTATTTCAAGGAAAAGGGACTTTATTTATTGACCACCTATGAGCCTTACTTCTCAGTAATATAAACAGGGATTTTCAGAATTCATTGCCAAATTTCAATATTTAACCATTGTTCTCTCAATATTAACCGACAAATCATCATCTTAGTACGCAATTAGTCCCTCTACAACATGTAATGGTAGTTGTTTTTGGTTTGTCGTAATCTGTATTTGGAATAAACGCCTCCGTCGAATATATTCCCCCTGGACTGACTATAAACAAAAATAATGGAAGCAACATCATTCTCAACAGTGGAGTTGAATAGCTTGGTGGTTAAGATGCTTGCCTTCCAATCCCAGGGTCCTGGGTTCAATTCCTGCCAGTTGCAGGATTTTTTCTCACGACATAAACAACTCCACTCCCTAAATCTCATATTGAGATTTAGTTTGTGTAATGTAATCGTGTGTGTATGTTTGTTTTGTGTAAGGGATTGTCACCTACAAGTAGGACAGTGATATATATTCGCTATTGGCAATCCTTGGCACATGTGTTGTGTGCCTAAAGAAAGAATAATAATAATAATAATAATAACACATTGGAATGAAAAAGTCTTCATCAAGCAAGAACACATTTTGACGGTAAATATGTGTTGTAGCTTCACATTTATAGTAAAACTGAGGGGTGCTAATTTGAATATATATGTATCCATTTTACACCCTCGAATAAACACCCCTCAGAAACTCTTTTCAACAATAAAAGCACTGGGGTGTTTATTCGAATAAATATGATATTTAATCATTATTCTCTTCACTAAAAGTAAATAAATCAAAACTGTAACATTTTATGACCTTGTTAACTAAAGAAACTCAAACTATTCACCACCTTGAACAATTACAGTACTTCCTTTACAACATGTGCCGGTAGTCATTTCTAGTTTGTATATATTTCAATGGATTGAAGACTGACATACATCCTCAGCATTGAAGAATGATTTATCTGTCTACATGAAAGGCAGTAGTTCCTTATATAAACAGAGATTTTCTAATAATATATCATTATTCCTCCTTACACATGAGTATACTAAGGGCCCATTCGAGCGAAAAAATATCCGTGCGATTTTCCAGTTAATTCACCAGTACACACTTTCTAAAACCGCTCGGACACGCGCCTAATTACCTTACCATCTGGATTATCCGCGACAATTTTGACCACCAAATTGCTGGGTAGAATTCTGTGTATGAGATGGCATTGGAGCCGGAGACGATGATAAATCAACCTTAATTGCTTTGCCAAATGGTTCGTCCACAGCAAGTACCCGCTGTCGTCGCGCTCTTCTTCGCCTCCTCATGTTCACGGCGAAATCAAAGTTGGATTGGACAGTAAATCCATCCACATAACATCGCATCATTGTAGCCATAATGGTGGCTAGTAGCATAGCTACACGTTCAATTTGTAAAATTACCATTACAGTACAGTATTCAGAGGATTAAACTTCAATACAAATCGTTCCCGTGTATCAAATCGTTCCTTTTGATTTGTCATGTTTTGATTTTGTTTGTTTTCTTATATTTTTCTTGGACGCACCATTTTCTACGTGTGCCACTGTTGTAAAAGTGTAGCTTCCAAATAAAGAATATATCGTTTAAACAAGCAGAAGTAAACAAAGAATGGGTTGATGGGATTGGTGTTTCTGAATGACCTTACAAAATTACTTCCGGAATAGTTTCGTTACACGGTATTCGACATGAGCTAAAATTTGCTCGGACAGTGGACCACCCGCTGTGTGCTTGGCGCGATTAACCGGTGAATTTACCGGTATACGGTTTGCGTTTTTCGCTCGAACGGGCCCTGTCTCCAAAAGTTAAAAAAATGCCATAAGTGCTGTCACCAGTATCAAATTTTCTTTTACAAAAAACTATAGTATGCCCCTAATGTGCTATTGAATCTGAATCCGACATTGTATATAACATTGTTTTTTTAATCTATTGCTTCAAAAAAACATTGTATCATTAAAACATTATCTATTATCATTAGTGGTAGGGTATAAATGGGTGATATTTCAAATACCAAATTTAAAGGTCTTACGCCCCATCCAGAATATTACATGTGACATGGCTAAATATGGTCATGATGACATCACATCATGACCATATATAGCCACATCATGACTATATATGGTCATGATGACATCACATCATGACCATATATAGGCACATCCTGACTATATATGGCCATACAATTTTTTTTTTGGCCCATTAAAAAATTTGATTGTCTGGACAAAGCCTAAATGAAATGGTTTATTGTCCAAAACATAAGTGGCAAAGACAAGCCAAACCAGTCACTTGTCGCAAATCTTGTTTCAGAGATAATGGCCAAAACATGCTGGAATGTCAAAAATTTGGAAACCTATTCTACTGCACTGAAACTAACCTTTATATATATATATACATCATGCTATCCTGTTATTTTCCCCCATTTTCAATGTTAAAAAATTAATTTTTAATGATTTGGTGATGGTTTCTGCCTGAGAAATGCCCAAAATCAAAACTTCAAAGGCTGATTTCACAAATATTGTTCTTCAAACAGCTGTATATTTAAACTCCTGTAACTTCATAACGAAATGTCGTATTTAAATTATTCTTTTACCATAGCTCTCATTTTACTGTTTAACTCTGTATTATTAACTAAAAATTGATTTTTGCGATGAGTGACGGGTTTTGCTTGTCTTTGCCACATTTGTTTTGTACTTGTTTTATAAAGAGAGATATCACCATTTCTTCTTATAAATCATCATTTACGTTTACAGGGTTACATCTTGCTAAATGCTAATAATGCTAAGGAAGACATTATCATTATTTCTCCTTACAAACCATCTTTTATGCTTACATGGTTACATCTTGCAAAAGACTAACAAGTCCGTCACTGCAAGGTTTTTATCTTTTAGTTTTGAAATTAATTTCTTAGATTTTAATTTTGTTTGTCAATTCTTAATATATATAACTATTCCATGTGAATTTCATTATACTAATTTTCCATGCATTTGACCTATAACTGGGCAAAATCTCTTGCCTACCAAGGGAGTGCGCTGCTGGGGTTTATCGCATTTTCCAAAATCACCTGATGATGAGGTAGGAAGATTTATTTCCAGCGAGAGTCCTTGACAAGAGGGGTGTCTAAAAATATATCTTGGTTAATTACTTAAACATGAAGGTTTAAAGCCGGGCCTTTCAATGAAAGAATCCAACTCCATTCCCACTGAGTGCTAGAGGATGTGAATCCGTCTGCTGGTTGTCGGAGGTAGTCTGAACGGATCCTCATTAAAAACAATCCGTTGCGCGCACGTCGGGCGATTGTGTTCTTCGTGGAATCGTGTCGGCTGATGTCCGTCAGGCACAGTGTGCCCAGCTTAAGGGGAACAGTATACTATGTCTGTGAAATGTCCACACAGGCTTCGTTGTCATTACACGATAACGAAATACAGTTTTTCTATGAACTGTACATATCAGGCAGTACAGCTGGATGGAATGAACAAAAAATATGGTTGGGGGGGGGGTTTCCAAGGTAAAAAAAACACTTATGGGGATCAGGGGGAGAAGCTCTCTGAAGCTGAAGAATATAGCAGGTACATGGTGGATTTAATTATCATTTTTATGGTTTTCAATGCAAGTAGAGAATACTTGGATTTATCGGACTGTTAGCTCAAAAAAGGGGCTTGGTGAACCATAGGATGACCTTGGTTACAGGCTTGACACCACAAATACAGATAATCATACGCACCTTTTTCTTCATTTGTTAATCCTGCTAAGAGTTGATAAAAGATGTGATAATTGTCCCCGGTTGCTGGCGGTTCAACAATACGACACTGATCCGTCCAATAGCAGTGGATCTTTGTGCGGTAGATAGCGCAGTCGGACAACAGTACCTCAATGTATTGACCCTATAATAATAAAATATTAAAACAAGGTTGAGAGAAATTTAACATCAATGTGTCGAACAAGTTCAAACCCAGCAAACACAAAACATTCTTATAATGTTCACAACCGTTGTGGATAGGTACGTCTCGAATAATGTTCACACGGTATGTCCCAAAATAACATTTAAGCAAGTGTGAATGCTATTTCAGGACATACACGTTGCAGGAACATTAAAACGCTATGACGTTGTGAAATTAGGTTATCAGTACTAAATTAGGTTACAAGTACTAAATAACATACAAAATAGCATTTTTAATACCCAACTGTAACCTTATTATAACGTTCTTATAATGTAATATTGTTAGCTGGGAAGTTATTGTTTCATTGTATATATATTATTTAGGTTCGCACAGATGATGAGAATTGCATTCTTGAAACATGTATAGTATCCTTCACAATCGGGCTTCACGATGGAGCTCGCTATCAAGTTCACAAACAAAGTCAGTTTGTTGCATAAGTAAATGCCTTGCGGTGTTTTATAGATATTATCTATGATATATAATACATTGTTTTTAATTTACATTTAAATTGGGTAAGCATTCAGTAATATTAAAACTTTCGATTCACATAAAAAAAAAATTGGTAAAGATTTAGTAAAATTCATCTAAAATTTAATTTCAATGCAAATGTACTCATTTGTAAAGTAGTTGAAAAAATTCAATAAAATATGGAAATTGAAAAAGAAAATTAATATCGCCAAATTTCAATACAGCTGCTAGTCAATTTCAGCTGGCCACTTTGTTTTATATACATAATAAATAGGTAGAGAATTTCATGAATTGGTTGGTCTGCAAAACACTAATACTGTAAGTCTGTCACTGCAAGGTTTTTATCATTTAGTTTTGGAATTATTATTATATATCTTACAAAATAAACAAGTAACTTGAACTACCTACTGTATACTCTAACCATATCCAGAGGCAAATGTATTATTGTCCTGAGCCTTTGCACTTGTTTTTATTTAAGGAAGACATTATCATTATTTCTCCTTACAAATCATCTTTTATGTTTACATCTTGCAAAACACTAACAAGTCCATCACTTCAAGGTTTTTATCTTTTAGTTTTGGAATTAATTTCTTAGATTTTAATTTTGTGTGTCGATTCTTAATATATTTAACTATTCCATGTGAATTTCATTATACTGATTTTCCATGCATTTCAATGCAAATGCACTCATTTCTAAAGCAGTTGAGAAAATTCAATAAAACATGGAAATTGAAAAAGAAAATTAATATCACTAAATTTCAAAAATGAAATTGCACTACAAAAGATAGAGAGTAAAAAATACAATTCACCCACTCAGACGAGTGTCTGGTGGTGCTGGAAATGGCACAGCTGCTAGTCAATTCCAGCTCGCCACATTGTTTTTATACGTAATAAATAGGTAGAGAATTTCATGAATTGGTTGGTCTGTTGCAATTTCTTCCTACATTGAGAAATGAGAAGGCTGACTATGCAATGTAAAAAAAAAAAAAAAAACAGTAGAAAAAAAAATATATTCATTGATTTGATTTTCTTTGATGCAAAATTTATATATAACAATTGTTGACTGAATTCATACTACATTTTTATTATTTGTTGATTCAATTTTTCAATTTATTTTATTATTTGATAGGTAGCATATAGCTGAATTGCATCAAATTTACCTTTAAAAATTCAATAAACTAAAAAAACCAAACAATAGGTTCTTTGAAACAAGGTTAAAAAAAAAACTCTTTTAAAAAAATGTATTGATAATAGACATGGTGTCTGGGATTATTCCAATTGTCATGCATACCAGTGCATCAGGAGACATTAAAACTAGGTCAGACAACACATTATCTCGTTGAGAAAGTCTAAAACTCTCATCGACAGAGTGGGGTCATGCATGGGTAAAAGCTTATTATTAGACGTTGGTCAGATCAGTAACGGTAATGTCCTGTTTGAGTTTGTTTTGTTCTCAGAATGTTTATTTTCCATCACATTTTTACGGTGGCTCAGTATCATTCAATTACAGGTCTCCCTCCAATGAAAGACCCCTCCAATTAAGGACCACCTCAAATTAAAGACCACTATTCTGTGGTGCCAAATTAACAAATTTATTTTATCTTTACTATTCTAATGAGAGACCAAAGCTGCTAGACCACTGAGGGTGGTCTTTAGTTTAGTTTTTTTAATGTATTTCTATATATCAGGTTAAATATGTATTCATTGTTTTCAGCTATTGTGATGACCGTTCTGTGTGTGTGTGTGTGTACAATAATGTTCACATCTTGTAAACAAATAAGTTTGAAGACAGTGCTCGTCGTTGGGTCTCTTAATTTTTCGTCATGTAGGGTTTTCAAATTCACCACCGACTCCCAGCACAGATTCTCTATTTTCCCCCTGTGTGTTGCAACATTGACATGAAGGAAAACTAGACCTTCTTGGTTAGATGAAGCCATGTATATACATGGTTTTTTCTAATTCTGTTTGAAGAAAAAAATCTTACCATTCGACTTGAGTTGGCATTGAATTCTGTTCTAGCGCTGCTCAGAGATTGGAGGACAGTAAACCCTGCTGTTAAATGCTGTAGTAAAATGAAAAGAATCACAGTTGATCATCAAGTTTAAAGGAACAGTGTGAGATTTTTTTTTTTTTTGACACATAACACCAAATACAAAATGCTTGCCACTCCAAAAGAGCATACTGTCACTAATTGTTAAATCAAACACTTAGCATAAGAATGTGGCAGTGTATACTTTAGTACACAGAAACTGAAATACTTTTAATTTTGTTGCTAAGTAAATGCAGCCCTCTTTTCTTTCTGCTAATGATGGAAATTGTATCACTAATCAGAGTCCAGTCATACAATATTCAAGATTCAAAATAATTTTATTGTCTGAAAAAGTCAGAAATTACATTCCACTGGCAGTGTTACAAGTACACGTGTCTGTCATTTTTATGCATTTGGTTTATTTATGCCTACTTGTTTATATCTTATTCTTATGTACAATGGCAACAATTTTCTACCTCTGCAAAAGGAGGTTATGTATTCACTGTTACGGTTTATGTAAGTTTGGCAGAAGTTTTTTAGGTCCAGTCATATGCAGAGCACCAATTGTTTGTATTCCCACCACGCATTTTGGTGGAACAGTATTTTTCTGTGGAGAACTCTATCTTGTGTTTCTAGTATCTTTGGTCCCTGATGACCTATCTGTCAGAAAAAAAAACGATGAACCACCAGCCACTGCTGTTTTTATATATCTTGTTATTGAGCCTATTAAGCAATCTTAGGATCATACAAGATACAAAATACAAGATTCTTTTATTGTCACTAGTACACAAAATACAAGTAAAATTTGTCTTGTTTTTGTCTTAATTATCAAGATCGTAGACTATGTTTTCAGTTTTTCAGCCATTCATTCTTATTGGGTATGGTATTAAGTACTGCATTTCAGTTATGCCTAAGGGGGCCAACAAAGAGACGTTGGTGTCGCGGCTCTGTTCCTACCAATCCTTTCACCACTATAAACAAGAATCGTATTATCAAGTTTTTAGAACTAATCAACATGGCTCTAAAGAGTACATACACTCATTAAGAGACCCGATAAGAAGAAGAATTTAACCAACAAGATTTATTTTAAAAAATGAAGAGGATAATTAATTGTTACTGACAATTTGAAGACATTAATATTTATTACAGCAAAATATTGAAAGACAGTGAATGACATGAATTATGTATTGTTCCTGTAATACCATGAACACTGTTTGCAATAAAAACTCTAGTTACCAAGAAATCTAAGACGTTAGTAATTAAACTCATCTAGATGCAAATATATAGTGCTCATCAATTTTCTAATTTCAGTAGATGAACACAATGCTTACCATATAAACTCGTTCATTCGTTCATTCCTAGTTTAATTAAATTTACAGAATGACAGGAATTGTAATATTCTACTCAACTAATAACGAAATAAATACTGCAATGCTTTAAAAATAGATGTCCTAAACAGAGAGACTATTTGAGCGGTGCTTCATTGAAAGCGTTGCTTTATTCGAAATAGAATTTGATCTTAAGTAACACTGTGGAACATATCAGTGAGCAGCGCCTAACGAAATATCTACAACCAGCAAAACATTTATTTAAAATACAATATAATGATCCCAAATAAGCACTGTGTCATGTATCTATGAGCAGTGCTAAAAAAAATACCGTAAGCAGCAAAAAATTTATTTGGAATAGAATATGATAACTGTGGCACGTATCTGTAAAAAGCGCCTAACTATATATCAAAAAGCGGCAATACATTTATTTGAAATAGAATATGATCTCAAAATCAAGTTAGGTGTTATGCTTATTCGATAGCAGCACTCATTAGGAAAGACTTACTTTAAACCTTGTTTCGCAAACTTATTTTTTTAAAGATCGCTAGAGGAGGGTGGAAAAAAAATTTTAAATAAAATTTTGTTTTCTTATGTAGCAAATAGTTTTGCCAGAAACAACCAGACAGAGGAGAAAAAAAAAATTTGAAATAATTATTATTGGCAGGCAGTGGGTTTGCCAAACAAGGTTAAAAAGTCTGGCCTTAGTGAGAGTTAGCATCATTCTGATTATTAACGGTGCCTTTCAATAACTGTTACCTTGAACGAATCAGTTTCGTTGCCTCCTCCGGCCAAATGGAAAAGCTGTCTTAACGTTGCAAGAGCTGTGTGAGTTTTTCCACTTCCACCGGTGCCACTGAGAAAAAAACAAAGTTTGTAAAAAACAGGAAAGAAGAAATTAGGTAGCGAGAAAAGAACTCAATAACGGTGATAAGCCTGGTTCATGTTGAAATTTTATCTAGATATAGATCTACTTAACTAGTTAAAAGTTCGACGTAAACCTCTTGTTGGCAACAACGTATTTCAGCAATGCTAACAACAGCAGCAAAGTAGTCTCATTAGTCTGGTTTTCATAAAGTATTTGTATTATTATGGGTAAAAACCCAGCAAACATCCGTTTTACGAATAGTCGATAATACCAACGACCTTTGCCCTTGGCATCATCGACCAAGTAATAACGTTAAAAAGTCCAATTGCATACGTTTTTCAAAGTGATAATGTATATTTTTCTTAATAAAATCAGATTTGTTATTTATTGACAATTCAATCTTTTCTATTTCTGCTATAATAGTCGCTATTAATTCAGTTTCAACGAACTACCACCAGGGAAAATCGCATCATATTTCAAGATTTAGAAAAAGTGGCTTAACTTCAAAGTGAACCTGGCTATAAAGTTCAATACACTGAATATTTTCAATAGTGGATTATCTTGTCATCATTTAATCAATTCGTGTTTTAAGCTAACTTGATCTAGTTTAAGGCGAACATTCAGTACTGCTTTCCAATAAGCAAATCAAATAATTAGGAAGAAATATACATACTGTATGTTATTTTTTGGAGATTTCAAGGCTGCGGCAGGCCTAATAAATATTTTTAAAAAAAAAAAATTCCATTTTTTCGTGGTGGCGGGTGTGCTAACTGGCAAAAATTAAAAACTGGACAAAATCAAAAACAAGAAGTTGTGATAATATTCTAAAAAGCCATAAAGTTTATACACGAAGAGGGGGAGTAGGTAGCGAGAAAAGAACTCAATAATGTTGATAAAGTTCAATATACTGAAAATTTTAGTGGATTATCATTTAATCACTTCGTGTTTAAGCTAACTTGATCTAGTGTAATGCGAACCTTCAGTACTACTTTCAAACAAGCGAGTCAAATAATCAACGTAGAGACAAAAATAAAACAAGAAGTTGCAACAATATTTTAAAAAAAGCCTTTATCATGAAGATTGCATAAAAGGCGGGAAAAGAGGGAAGCAGGTATTGAGATAATTAAACATCATCTATATTCAAAGTATCTAAACCAAAGCACACTTCGCTATCAATTAATAACTTTGTACGTGACCATGACCAACGTACGCAATAACTAGTATATAAACAACGAATAAATCATTAAAAGACTAACATACAATATAATAATGGTTAATAAATCCTATTAAATCAGGAGTTTTAAATTTAGAGTAATAAATACTTCTGTGACTTAATCTGTCATCTGTTAAATCCATCTTTTTCTGCAGACACAATCATGAATATATTCAATTTCATTTCATAATAAGCTTTTCTTAATAAATCCTTTTAAATAAGGAGTTTTAAATTTAGCTAGTAGATATTTATGTGACTTGATCTGTCCAAATCTGTTAAATCCATCTTTTTCAAAATCACTTTACTGCGCATGCAGACACAATCATGAATATATCCAATTTCATTTCATAATAAGCTAAATTTTCTTACCAGAAAACTACACTTTGTGATGTGTTGGTGTCAATAAATTTATCTAACACCTTCACTGCGATACAACCGATCACTGAACTTGTGTTAGATGTATACTTCTGTTGGAGAACTTGGTTCAGTTGGGGGCCAGTGAAAGAGTTCACGACGAGAGTGATGGATCCTATTTTAGTCTGCATTAATGATAAAATCAGTCACATTTTATTAATCACCCCTTTCATATAGTGTACTCATCAAAAGCCATTTAGTTTAACAAGGATTGTGGTGAAAAGCTTCCAAGAGTAAAGTCCTGTGCAATTGCAGAGACACTGATGTCTTTTTAAAATTTACAAATTCTTCAGTGAGTTAAAAAGTCCATTTAATGACATTTTTACTTGTTATTATTAAATTTCTCAAAAAAATAACCCCCGAATAAAAGAAATCACACAAAAAAGTCAAACAAGACTTGGAAACAGGTAATAATATTAACTGATATTAGATTTGGTATATGAAGAAAAAAATCCACCATTGATAAAATACATTTTTCTATTATGTTCTCCTAAATTTCATAACTTTCATACCATATTTAGGCCATTTCTCCATCTATGATGTAAAATTTTCATTATGGCATCTTCCGTCAGCGGTACGGTCATGTGACACAGGTCATCCACTTGAGAGAGTTGTTGCTGTGACCCATACTTTCCTCTTCTTTGTCTTTCCCTCTCCCCTTCGTTCTTTTGCATCCTACTTAATTGGCAACTCGGACATGAACTGGACGATTCACTAAATTCGGACACTGTATCTGTACCTGATTCATATTCCACCTCTAAGAAAATAAAGAAATTTAAAATTGAAAGCAAATAATAACAATAATAATAATAATAATAATAATAATAATAATAATAATAACAACAAGATAACAAATATAAAATACATAAATGTACATCAATCGGTGTTTTTCACAAGGCCATTTTGGCTTATCAAATTGTAAACAAAATATATATTTAAAGAACAATATTTCTAAACTATTTAAATAGTTTCATCTGGTTATCTTATAATGATTGTACAACTGTTTAATCGATAATAAACCAAGCATAATTTGATGTGCCTTAATGCGAGCATGTAACAGAACATGAGTATGAGACAGTAAAAGGTAAGTTTCTGAAAAACAGTGTGTTACAGAATAACAGAAGATGATTAGCAAAGGCCATGATCAGAATTTTGTTACCTTCATAGGCATATTATGATTGAAAGTAAACCTAATGAAAGTATGTCGTCCATACCTAAGAATAGACAAAACAGATGGTAATGTAATCCTAGCAAAGTATTTGCAGATGATGTCAATGATAATGTTATTTAAAGAATGCAATGTTATAAATTTCATGTTAAACATGCAATGTGATGCTTACCATAGTTATGTACTAGAATATAAACCCAACTACTTTACACCCAACTATATATAAAAGGGTTACCTGGGAAAAAGCTACAGTAGAATTTGAATGAGTATGTACAGTATATTACAGGCCCCACCTCTTCCCCAGCCCAAAAAAATTGCCCCAATTTGAGTGTAAGGGAAGTACTTTCACCAAGAGAACTACATAAACAACTAACTGGAAAGATAGCAAGCATATAATGAACGTAGTAATGATTGCAGACCGAAATGCTCTGGGTCAAAAAGGATTCCTTGCTGACGCAATTCTATGGTGAACGGAATGTCACACCGTGCGCACAATAGATCGTTTTTAATGACAATCCGTTCAGATTGCCACTGACAATCTGCAGATAGTATTGTGTCATTTAGCGCTCGTACAGCCGCAAGTTATTATATTGGGTTTCTTGGAAGAGCTAATGAGATAGAAATTTTTAAATAATTAGTATATTTATTTGTACAAAAAAAATTATTATTTAGAATGTTCATTTGTACAAGATTACAATATCTCAAAATTGAAAAAATATAAAATTTCTTAAAATTGGAAGAAAAAAAATTGAATACTAAGACATGATTCCAATTCACAACCATAAGTTCTTTAGAAGACATCCTTAACGATGCTGGGTGCTTCTAAAGTTTTGGTAACAAAAACAAGAGCAGCAGTGAGTCTCTTGCGTCAGCGTCCTACTGAATCTTAAATAATTTTTTATCTAGTTTCTGTGATGTAAGAACATGAATAAAATTCTTGTAAGTACTACATTAAGTATACGTACTGTTTGTGACGTTTCGGTTTGTTATCAACGAAGATGATGACGATAAATGTGGTACAAAATTGGATGCCTAAGTTGTAACTCAGTCTACATCGGCGAAACATGGCAGACCATTCAAAACCAGGTTAACAGAACATACGAAAGACAACACTAAAGGAGTCATCGCCAGAGCTGCTCGGGCTTCCCTACTGTATCCACATAGATATACAACACAAATTAGCAGTCACAGATCATATGATCAAACTCAACCATATCCTCGACTGGCAAGGTGCAAAAGTCATCAGAACTGAATGCCACTAGCAAAAAAGACCAATATGACAAGCTACTTGTATAGAAAACATAACATGAACAGAGGAAGTAGGCGCATATAAATTATCTAATATTTACAAACCAGTCCATAAACTACTAGTAGAGTGTGGCCCACTACATCGGGAAACGCCAACAACTAGCTAACCAGTCATTGTCTGAATATTCTTTGATAACGGACCGAAACATCATAAACAGCACGTACACTTAATAGTTTACTTACAAGAGTTTTATTCATGTTCAAGTCCTATTCATTCTGATTTCTTAAAGTATTTTTTTCTGACTGATTTCAATTTCCTTAATCTGTTTTACAAACCCAATAGCACCCCACAAAATAGCAAAGCAATTTACGAAACACTGTACAAGTTAACGTGATCGTATATATTTACGATAACATCTTGCACAACATAAAAATAGAATTTAGATCTCAAATTGGATTGTTAAACATGAAATTCAATCTGTTTAGAATAATTATCTTCCTTCTTTACAGGCTGTTATGACATAGTGTCCGACTTGCTTTTCAGAAAGAGAGAATAAATATTTTGAGAGAGATTTATTTCCTATCATGCTTGAAATATTCCATTAACTGAAGTATTCAGTTCTAATATACAAATAGCCAAGTTAACAACATAGCAAATAAAAGCCTAAAGACTGCAATTTAGTACAGTATTCACTTGGGACAACTGATCCCAGTGCCTAGGGCAATCCAAAAAAAATTCCGAAAGGTGTCAAAATATTGCTATCACCTCTGTTGACTCATAAGCGATCTTGTTGTTTCAGCAAGTATTCATGATAACCGCAGAAAAAGTGGCAGATAATCAAGCAAGTCCATAGTGACTTTGCAATTGCGAGTTGTCGCAGTTTGAGATTGATGTCTGGTTCAAGCAAGACTGTCTTGCTATGATGTATTTGCCCATTAAAATTTCACTTCGGGACTTCCATGATATTTGAACCTTCAAATTAATTTAATTAAAAAAAAAACTGACTGACTCCTGTTAAAATATAGTTGAGAATTCCTGATCAATTGTCCTGATGGTTGCTTTAGTGGAGCCAGTGTGATATTCTATTAATGTGAACAGCTTCGCTGACTGTCAACCAGTTAACAAGGCTGCGTACACCCAAGTGAAATGTTTTTACTGGTAAATTTTTTTCATATATTGCCAGCTAAGCGCACCGCAACATGAGGTATTGCTACTAAGTGGAGTTCAATGGCTTCAAAAAACAATAATACATAATCATAGTCTATGCCTGGACTGGAATGATGTTTGTTATTAAAAGATGGTCAGCCTAGACTACCTATGCCTAATAAGTGCATTTTTTATTCTACCAACACACAATTTTTACTGGGTTGGTTAATTATCTTTAATGGTATGGTATAATTGACGGCCAAAACAACTTTGGGAGAACACCGAAGAGGCAATTGTACTGGTTTTACTTGGAAAATTTGGTTATGACTTACAGTACTGTTAAACCAATGAAATCTTACCAACCTGTCACACTTGCTTAAAATACTCTTGAAAAAGGAAAGCTTTCAGATTGCTCCTCAACACATTCACAGTTGGTGAGTTTCTTATTTCAAATTTGAGCTAATTAGCGATACCTTGCACATTAACTGACCATTTGTTTAGCATCTACTGAATTGGGTTTAATTGTCATTTTAAAGCTAATAAATGGCTCTATAACTTTATTAATAACTCCTCTCATCAACCATAAAAAAAGTTATTACAGATCATAAAGTTCAAAGTATAAAATTTTTCTTTTATTCCAAATTCAGAGATACATTATGATGTGAAGTTTAGTGATGACAGTTTCTGACTAGTGAGCAATTATATGATTGACTTGTTTGAGAAAACAGCTTAAGAGGGTCAAATTCAGCCTACTTAATGGGAAGCTTTGACTACGTCTGAATGCTAAGGAACAAGTATTCAAACACAGTACATTATACTTAAAAAATTGGACTTGTAATGTCCTGACCAGAATATAAAGATTGACCAAAAAAAGTTGTCAATAATATAATTTTATATGTTATGCTTTCTGAAAATGTGGAAAAACAAAAATGTTGGAAGATTTACTGTGGAAAAACATTATTTGTGGGCCAATTAT
The DNA here is from genome assembly GCF_011630105.1 of Anneissia japonica. NCBI lineage: Eukaryota > Metazoa > Echinodermata > Crinoidea > Comatulida > Comatulidae > Anneissia > Anneissia japonica. The sequence goes on from NW_022716546.1 coordinate 576,494, forward strand.
TAATAATAATATGACAAATATGTAATGCAGGACTTTCGAAACCAAAGCTTTTAATTTCTGAATTGAAAATGTGGAGTTGAATAGCTTTAGTGGATCATTCCTGATGATGACATAATTAATGTCGAAATATTGAATCTCGACACAATAGCATGCTGCATCTGTTGCATCAAGAAACAAATAAAATAAAAAATAAGATTCTTGCGTTCTAATCACAGGGTCCTGGGTTCAATTCCAACTCAGCATTCACATGACTAACAACTACTCCACAATAACAGACATGGCTTATAAAACATCTTTTAATCCTGTAAGTTACAAGGGAACTTCTTTTTGTGTGAAGGAAATTTAAAAAATTAAAAAAAACACTACACTTTACCTTTTCCTTAGCAGAGGAAAAATGTTTTCTTTAGACTGAATATATTTCTTAATTTACTATTAATTTATTATCAGTCCTATTAATTTTGTAAATAATTAAAATCGAAGGGTTTAATATTCAAACTTACCAATTCATTTTTGAATAAATACAATATCCGGCAAACGTGTTTATAGTATATTTTCCTATCAAAGAAATTGTTTTCATTGGACTAGGCTTCCTTCTATACTGTACTACTTTAACAACAGGCTACTTGGTACAGTTTCGACTTGTGATACTGTTGGGTTGCGTCTATGTCAGTCACAGAAATTGCCTTGGCGCATATTGTCATTTCAAAAAAGTAATTCCTACCATGCCAGTCACATCTGTAGCTCCAGGCTCTGATTGTCGTTGGATCAATGGATACGTCGAACAGGCCTATTTGCTAAGCTGCCCTGTTTAATTTCTCCCCATGGCATTTCTAATTATGCACCTAAAAAACGTTGATCTCACTGAAATACTGATTCCAAATTGATCACAATGGTATGCAAACACGATAAAGTCAACACCTAAGCAGCCGTGCTATAGTTATTATTTGTCCTTCAAATTCACACAAGTGGAGGCCTATTTAAAAGCACAGTGTGAGTTCAATTATCTGACCAACAATATTGTTAAAGAATTCAATAGATCTTGGCTAATTTAGGTATACAGTAAAAGCTTTTATTATGGATCAGCTGCTTTTAAGAAACACACTCAACGATTTGGAATGATGTTTCATCCCCTGTATAAATTTAATAATAAACTAATTTAAAGCAAAATTTCAATTAAAACTGTTAAAGGTTCTTTGAATTAACATTAAGAATAAAATTCAACTACTAAACTCAAGTATTTTTTTCAAGTACCTTAGGACTATTAAAACAATATAATAATTATTATTATTATCATGATTGTTATTATTATTATAACAATAATGGTCAACAAACTGCCTTCGCTTTCAGTCTTTTTCAAAACCATTTATAATAAAAGATTTGCTCAGTGCAAAGACAAAATGTGTATTGTTGGCCAGATTAAATCACAATAAAATACATGTACAGTAAGTAAATATAAAGTACAAACTAAAATAATAATTTGGATGTTTAATATAATAATGGCAATTAGCAATTAAAATAACAATAATAGATTGGTGGATGCAATTTTTGGTTCGGAAAAAGGTGTGACAAAAATCATAATTTAGTAAATAAGAACAAAGTTTGATTATTCTAAAAGTACATTGGTTAGAATTTTGGAATAGATTCCATCTCACATGGCATACAGAAAAGTGCTTCATAATGAAGGGTTCTTATTATTTGACATATGTTCCATTGTATTTGTATTGCCACAATGTAATTAATTGAACCAGTTCATTAGGAACAAGCAAGACCTTGAAGGCATTAGAAGAAGTCTACAGTAATAATTGTTATCATTAAGCTTAGAATAGTTTACATCAAGCTTCACAATGTCTAGCGCGATGTACAACATTGTAATCTTGGGCATACTTTGATTGGTTGAATTTGAGAATGAATAAAATAAAAAATAAAAATAATATAATAATAATAACAATAATAATAAATAATAATAATAATAATAATAATAAAAATAATAATAATAACAATAATAATAATAATAATAATAATAATAATAATAATAATAACTAGACTTACTATGTCTGTTTGAACAATGGGACATAAGGCTTTTCCCCATTGCTTTAATGAGAAATGAAGCTGAAATTGCAACAAAAAGAGGTATAAAGTTAAAAAAAAACATGGAAAACCAATATCAAATATAATTTTAATGAAGTGAAAAAAATAAAGTGGGAGGAAAAAACCAAAGAAAACCAAGTTCACTTCGACGTTATTAGTGAGACTTGAACTATGGCTGCCATGGTAACAGCCAGGTACATCGTGACCCATAACCATTGCGCGCTATATGGGCCGAACTTGAAAAGGAAAGTGCATTTTCAGTTCATAGCGATTTAATGACTTAAAGCAAAAATTGTTCATGCATATCATGGTAGTTTTGAGTTTAACCTAGTTGTAACTGGTTTAAGCGCTTTAAAAAAAGCAAATTGCGTTTAAATAATTTAATCAACTGTCAACAAAAAATCTTTAAATGGTCCTCATATCAACACCCTACTGCGGATCATCACCAAAATTGGATCATTTCTTCATTTCACTTTTATCTATCTATAACTGGGACGTAAGAAATTTAAATGACCCTCAAATTTACACCCTAACCTGGGTCATCCCCTACACATAATATCTTCCTTGTAACTTGGGTTAAATTTCCCGAAAGTTTTATTCGGATCAGTTGACCCATTTTTGAAATATCTGGTGTGGGACATTTTCCTTTAAATGGTCCTCATATTCATCACAAAAATTCAGTCATTTCTTTGCTGAACCTTTACAAACTATTACAGATCGTTACATTTACACCCATTGAAAATATATTTACGTCTGGGATCTCAAAAGTTTAAATAACCCTCAAATGTACACCCTTGACTGATGCATTGCCAGCACATAATAATTTCTTCCTTGTAACTTGGTTAAACTTTTTCCGAATGTTTCATTCAGATCAGTTGATCCGCTTTCGAAATAAGTGGTCGGGACGTTTTCCTTTCAATGGTCCTCAGATCTACACCCTACTCCGGATCGTCACAAAAATTTAATCATTTCTTTACTTGAACTTGAGAAACTGTTATACAAGGTTTAAATTATACTCATTGGTTTTTTTAAGGAGATATTTAGGTCTGGGTCCTCAAAAGTTGAAAAGACCCTCAAATTTACACCCTTCGTCACTAACACATAAAAATTTCTTCCTTGTAACTTGATTAAACTTTTCCGTAAGTTTTATTCACAACAACTGACTGGTTTTTGAAATATCCGGTGTAGACTATTTGATCTTAAATCAATTTAATTGACCACCATAGATTGACACTAAATATTAGGAGGCACATCCTTGATATATGGCCTATGCTTCGGCAAAGCCAAAAAAAATTCTAAGCATGGGAAGTGACCAAAGTCACAGCCAGAAAATAACAGCGCAAAAAGATAGGAAAAATATATGCAAGAAAAAAGGGGAAAAAAATCAGAACAAAAACAATGGCTTTTCCGAATACTGCTAAGAAAAGCCAATAATAATTAAAAAAAAAAAAAGATCATGATGTTATCCAAACATCATACCTTATCGTGATCTCCAAACATATATTAACAAAGGTTCCAAGATCCCTGATCTTGGCTTGAACAGATCCACAACAAATTTGTCCACAGCAACATTACTAAAAGAGCATGGGAGTCATGTGCGTCCCAAAAAAGATCCACCTTCCCCCTCCCCAGTAATTTCTTAAGAGAAAATGCTAAAGTAGTTTTAAGAATCATCATTTTGCCAGGTATCTTTTGCTCAACTACCCTCCCTCCCATCCCCAACCCACCCACCATCACTCCCCAAGTCAATACTTTTTGGGTTCTTAACCACTGCATGTTGAAGTTAACAATGTTGTGAAGTAGGTTTTGAGACTTCTTCAGTTCAACAAACATAAAGATTTCACTAAAGTCTGTTGACGTCACATCCAGAGCAAAGTTCTTCCTAAGATAATAAAAGAACAACTAGCAGCAATAATCAAGTAAAGTAGCAAAGTGATTTTTAGCAAGCATCTTCTAAGTACTGTATATATTAAGATATATCATGCTTGATTGCTAGAATCGGTTTACAATAATATCAATCCACATACATGTAAACAAGTATAACGAAAAAATTAATCATGTTCTTGTAACTATAAATAATAAACAGAAAGTACATGATGTGGGTATTATTAGAAACAGAAAGTACGTGATGTGGGTTTTATCAGAACAAAGTACTCTAGAACGATATTTGCATGTTTAATTCTGTCATGTATAATTGAGAAAATAAAGAGTGGTTACTAAGAAATCTCTTCGCAAATATGCATTGTATAACGCTAAAGTATTGTCCATTTGCATATTTATAAACAAATGTAAATTGTTTGGTAAATTAAATACATATTGTTTTTAATCGAAATATGCATAGAATTAATGGTTCTAAGAATAACAACCGAAGTTCAACAAACTTGTTGATAATGACAAAAAAACTTTTCCCAGATAATAAAGCCATGCAACTTGATTTTTAAACGTTTAATTTGAGCACCCAAACTACAAAAATTTCATTACTCAAACAACAAAAAAATGAACAGGCATACTGATTACTTTGAAATGCGCGACCATCCCGCACAATGCGAGACAGTTGGTAACTATGAAACCACAAGGTACACAGTACTTGTTTTGTTTGGTGTTGCAGATAAGCCAAGGAAACTATACTCACCCTATCTATATGCTATTCTATAATATGTGGATGGCCTCTTTTAAAATTTGTTGTGCAAATGGCAAGAACTCAAGGTAGCGAATACGTTAAAGAGGGGAACTCAAGGTAGCGAACACGTTAAACAGGATTCCCAGGTCTCCTGGTACTTGCGGGAACCTCCCGGAAATCGGGACGGGTTTTCACTCTCACGCCAACAAGCAAGGACCTCTTGGAAATTAACCCATCTCTGCAAATTCATAATTTTGCATATTTTCACTGTTTCTCAAGGAAGCTGTGCCAATGGGTATCACTATGTGCAGCATAGGAAAGCTCATTACAACTAGATCAGTGGCAGATTTAAGGGGGTGGGGGCAGTTGGTCTAGTCCCCCTAAATATTTCAAGATTATAAAAAGGGGTAAAAAAAAAATTTCTTATGTAAGTCAGAGAGGGCGATTTTCGGCCATCTAGAAGTGCCATAAGCACAAATAAATTTTCTTAACTCAGCTCCAACTATGGTGGGGCTGAGGTAGTCCAGACCATCTATCTGTGAAAGTTCCTCCCACTCCCCACACCGCAGATTTTCCAGAAATGACTTCTTCCAACTTGGGACCCCCGTGGTTAAAGACTGAACAAGTTGACATTTTTTTCAAACATGTGCAATATTATATTTGATTACAAAAATAAATCAAAAAGTTTACAGATGCTGTTCGACATGCACCGATACAATATTAAACTTTTTAGACAAAGATCAGGTACTAAAAACTTCTGAGCCAAGGTAAACAAGAATCACTTTGACTGCATCATTGTTTATTATGCTTGGGATTTAGAGCAAACAGTGGGTAAAATTGTCTAGTAATACTTAAAATCTCTGTCAACATAACGAACAGTGATTGAAGTATGCAAGTAAATAGACAGATGGATTAGCCTGGGTACAGGGAGACTAGGCAAACAAGTTCACGTTGTGTTCAGATTATCTAGAATTTTTTTTTTTTTCTTCTTTAAGTTCTACTCAATCTGAACTGTAATAAACTAATGGGGAAATGCAATAGTAAAGCCAATGATATTTTTGTATAAGACAAGTATTGTATAATGCATTTTTGTAGATTAGGAGAGGTTTTGTGTCGGCCAAATCAAGTTAATTAGGTATTTAGGCTAAAACACATAAATACATACGTATACATTCATACCTACATAGCGATGATTGCAATGCAAATAATCTTACTGTATTTGACTCTTGAAAAGAATTGGATCTCACTAGAATCTATGTAGACTAGGTTCCTGTCCCTAAATTTTGTATATGTCAGCAAAAACTATTTAAAATAAATCAATTTTGGCACCAATGGCGTTCCATATTACTCATTTGCATGGCGTTCCATATTATACTTTTTCTGGGTTGCGCAATCCAAATTCAACAACATAAAATTTTTCTTGATATAACCAGACATTGGTGGTGCTCGCCATCAGTTTTTAACACTAGAAAAAAAACCAATAAAGACTTGTGGCAAGTGTAGAATCTATGGTGTGTGTTGATGTACCAAAGCCAAATTTTGCCAACAAGTGCTTCCCAGAATAAGCATCATTTAACACTATGTCCAACAACTATTAAGGGGACAATATTTTTTATCCCTAAGATGTGCCCTTAATAGGAATTCTACTGTACTTTTAAAGTTTTTTATTTTCCAAAATTAAATTGCATCTTAATTAACAAATTGTTTAGGATTGAAATGTTCACACCTATCATATTGGACCTTTCTACAGGGACAATAAAACTAAACAAATGACCAATCAGAACATGTTATTAATGGCCAGGAATATGTGCATGTAAAAAAAATGGTAAAATGGTAAATGGTGGGATATTTGTAGTGCGCCTTCCACAATAAAATCGTCTCAAGGCGCCAAAATATTCCCATGGCTACATTTCTGCTGTTGTTTTTCTGAGGCCATAGCAACAATATCCAATTAGGCGGGCCCTAGAAATCGTAGCGAGTCAAAATCGCAGTTCGAAGACTCTCATCCATACCTGGACAGGCGGTAAACATGCAAGAGTCTAGTCCTAGCAATTCTCGAAAATTCTCAATGATTGTGTCTACTATCTTTTGGAGCATTAGCAACCCATTATAACAAAACTCTCAATTTCAATTTCCAATCCCAACCTCCCAAGTTCAGAGAAATTTGCAGGTTTCCCAGATTTTTAAGGAGTTTCCCCGCTTCCCAGAATTTTTACAGTTTTTCCCAGAAAATATATAATTTTCATTGTAAATATTAATATTTGTTTTCAAAATTTACCTTGAATAATACTACCCATTCTAAAGGCACACGTAGCCAAAGCAATAAACCTGGTTCTTCCAATGTATAATATCGGACAGGGAAAAAGAACTTTTTTTTATATTGAACATCCAAAAGCTGGAATGAACTACCACACAAATTATAAATTAAATTTAAAGAGATGTCAAATTTTTCCTTCCAAAATCATTAAAAATAATATTTTCAAATTTTATTTCATTCTTTGTTTTATATTCTCTGTATATATGTTTCTTGTCACTGTACCACTTTGGAAATCAGTAACTATAGAACTGAAAGTGCCTACAGTATAAAGAAAGATTAAATAAAATAATAAAATGTAACGCCATTGTTTTAATATTGTATTATTTTCATTCAAACTGTTAAACTTTAACACAAATATTTGAAAGCATTAATCAAATTTAAATTACATGTCTTCTCTAATTATAGAATAAATTGTTTAATAGTTCAGATGAGTATTCAACTAATTACATGTTATTAATTACACAGTGTCATTATAAGTAGGGACCTACAAATTACAATGTAATAGGGCAAAAATACTATCAATTAAACGTGATAGTACTTTTTCCCCAGGGAATCTATGAACTATCGTTCAACCTACAGTACGTCACAGGAGTGATGGCTGAAGTCATTACCAGCTTTTTAACCAATCAGATTTATTTATTTATCCAACAATATTTCACAAGGGGGCTCTTACAGCAAACCGGACTCAAAGAGGCCCTTATTCTGTACAGCACATGCAATATAAACAGGCAAGTAAATATAAAAATACTGTAAAAATATATAATATCTCTAAATTTACATTTACATCAGCATAACATTAATCAATACAAAATTCTGAAATGCACTAAAAATTTTTTTTTTTTTAAACATGGCAAGACTAATCATGACACTGCTGTCTTAAGTACCTTTGAAATGAGATTTATAACTGCTAACAGAGACATCATAAAAGATAGCAGACAAAGAATTTAGAAAAGAGGTACTTTTGGAAGGGAAACTGTTTTTAAAATACCTGGAATCTACGTATTTGGTATATAAAGTATACTATGTTATTCACTGATATACACATACACTGAGTCACTAAAAATATAGGAAATTTCTTTAAAGCATTGGAAATTTCAAATTGAAGTAAAGTAAAAGTGCGTGCCTCTACTCTCTACTGATTAAAGAGTAAAATTTTTGATAGTTCAACTTTCCATTGTTATCGTTTCCCCCTATGGTAGGAAAAAGTATGTTTCCAAGACGAATATTTCGGACACGCCTGTGTCCTTCCTCAGCGTTATACCTGTCTCTTATACACATCTAGATGTGTATAAGAGACAGGTGGAGGTCAAGATTCTTTTATCACTTCGATTAGATTTCCTCTTCGGTTATGTTAAAATTACATACATTATGCGACATGTTAGTTCTGGGATTAAAACTATTATGAAATTTGATTAGCAGTTCAGTTTTGAATAAAAATTTATGAATAGATTTTAAACCCGATAAATCTGATTTCAAAAGGGGTTTTGTTCAGCTCTGATGTAGCGGTTTTAACCTAATGCAAACAGTTGAGAAATCGGTGAAGCAGGTCCAGTTCATTATGTCAGTGACGGAAATTTGCTTTGAACTGAAAGTTCCTTTACTTTAGCAAAATGATTCTGGCTTTGTTTATCAAGGAATATTTTTTTTGCAAAAAGCCTTTTTATGGAGTATTCTGACTCAGTTTAGTAAATTAACTCATATGCATTGAGTCATATTTACTATTGCAATTGTTAATACAAAAAGCGTAATTAATAACTCGGTCATTGTGACACTTTTTAAGCAATATATGATACTAACTGCCTCCTTGCTTTCAGACGAAGATGAGGAATGACTATCAAACCATCTTTATCTAAAAGAGGCAAGAAATTTGAGGAGTTACACAGTGAAAAATACTGTACATAAACCACCAAAAGAAAAGTGTTTTTTAATGTATTTCTTTCCCTTTTTGCTTTATTAAGCAATTAGTAGAGCTGTGCATAGTACACTATAGGAAAATTATCATACGAAGGTTAGATTAATGTTTGAAAAAATTTCCTGAGGGACTGCAAGCCCCAAAGCAAATTTTTGAATGCATTAAGTCTAACCTAAGTATAATCATTTCCTGCTAGTTTATGATGCATGCTCTACTAATTGCTTTATAAGTCAACTGCCGTCTTTTAATGTTAGTTTTGATAACCAACTGTTGTAGCAGTCATTGGTTGCTATAGTGATATGATCAGTATAATGTGTGCGCATTTACATTTAGCTGTGCATATGCTGATTTGTGCTCCTGCAGTACGCATTAACTCAACCACAGAGCTACAGTATGGATACGATAAATAACATACAATAATATTGTATTGTGTTAGAAGAACTTGTTAGTAAATGCTATTTTGATAGACATTTGTCAAAGAAATAAAAATTTTTTAAAGCATTTGAGGAAGAATACAGTAGTCACTTTTTGGTCGATGCACACAGGTAAAATCGTGCAATGATTCATAACTACGCTAGGCTATGACCTAGGGAGGACGTCTCGGTGGCCTATCTGCCTACTTGGCCATAGGCATACACCTAATTTCATTCCTTGAGTCTTTAAATTAGGTCTAGAATATTCCTATTAAAATGCTCAGTTTGTTAGTTTATGAGGGTCCATTGAATTTGTTAATTGCATACATAATACTGAATTTGAAGTAACTTTCTTTGGGTTAACCTGTTTTACAAAAGTAATAGCTAATTAGGCTACAATTCAGTTTTCATCGCGGTGCACGATATCTTCACGGTGACGAAAAAATTAGGTATTTTTTTGCACACAAACCTAAAAAAAATCAATCTAAGCATCCACTATGTGAAAAATTATTAAAGTGTGGGGGAGTTGCAGTGATGATGTCACGAATGACTTATAATAACTATTATTAGGATAAAAGTTACAGTTTATGCAGGCGCATTATAGAGAAGGTATTATTTATATATATGCTATATCAAATGAGCATACATAATAGCAGAAGCGAAAAGGATAGAGGAAAAAGAACACAAAGGGATAAAAGAGATGAAAATAAAAAAAGAGAGAGGAAAAAATAAATGGAGAAACAGAAAGAAGGGGAGATGAAGAGAAAAAATAGGCTCCATCCAAGCGGGAGCATGTGTACTGCTTGACATGTTTTTTTCTTTTTCTCCTTTTTTTTTCCTACTCTACGCTTTCACTAGAAAACTGTACAAGTATATACCAGATGGTTGTGACTTTGTTTAGTGAACTTTCTAGGACAGGTGAATTGCTCACTGAATATGGACTCCATGTTCATTTCTAAAATAACTTTTGTTTAGATAAGGCCTTGCAATATTTTGTTACCATCCCCACCCCCCACATTATTATTATCATTGCATTTAACCATGTATATGTTAGGTTGTGTGGATGACAATGATAGCATATGCGGCAATACATTAAATTGAATAGATAGGAACTGAATCATAATAAAGTGTGTTTAGTGTCATAATGTATACAGAATATTGTTACGAAAGAAAATTTTCATGAAAATCCAGACACACTACAATAATACACACATCTGCATATTGAAGAACATACGATTAAACTCAAAAACAAAAACTCCTGTATATTAGGCAGTAGATACATGCTCCAGCTGGGAGCCTATTTTTATATTCAGCTCATGACCAATCCCATCATTCCTCCACCAGATTTACTCTTACAAGTTCAACTACACAACAACGCACTGTCTACTACACCCTGGATCATTAGGTACAAAAACAAGCAAGTAAGCAAGTAGTTTAGAAGATAAATTACAAATTGACAGATAAGCTAATTCCATTTTATTTTATTACAGCATCCTTAGAATCACATTTATATTTCCTTTGGGAAAATGACTGTCACACTGAACCAAATAAATCATTATTTGAAAAAAATACTAATAGATAAAAAAGATGTTAAATCAAAGCAATTAAAGTCAACTTCATCTGTTCCTGTTCAATTCAACAGTAATTTTTCTTAACATTGCAATTCTAGAATTCTGCAGATGACAAGACAATCTTTATATTCCCATAAGAATATTAATGATCAGGATGTCTTGAGTAATTAAGTTTACTGGCTTTAAACCAATTTGAAGTGATGTCAAAAACGTTTTAAAGCAAATTATGAGTTAATGTTCATACAAATTTTATGACTACACCTCAGTAGACAGCTAAATAATATAGTGTTAACATAACTCGGCACTTCTCTCCTATCTAGCACACACTCTAATCTAGCTCTAGTTGTGGTATTCCCCCATTGGCGTATCTAGGGGGTGCGCGGGAGCTCATGCACCTAAAATCATTATATTCTGAGAGTTAGCGCCCCCTCAACTGATCATTCAGCCCCCCACGCTTCACCTTCACGTTCCCCCATCGACACCCCCACCCCTTCAAGACCCCTAGATACGCAACTGATTCCACCACAGATAAATTTTAAGCCCAAAAAATGGATTACAACTCATGCGTAAACTGAATGAATGGCCAATGGCCAGTAGGCCAGGGGTATTTTCTAATTCTATTATGATTCTTAACAATTCCAGAATGAAACAACTACTATATTATATTATATTATATTATTATATATATAATGTGAAGTGCTTAGAGGCCTTGTAAAGGCATGAAGCGCTATATAAGAACGACATATTATATTATTATTATTATATTCCCATAAGAATATTTATGATCAGGATGACTTGATTAAGTTTATATTGGCTTTAGTTTAAACCAATTTGTAGTGACCTTGAAGTTCTAAATTGTTTTAAAGCTAAGCTCCTTAAAAGATAGTTTAATTATATAGTGATAACATCACGATATACTTTGTGAGGGGGAGGCTTAAGCTGTCCGACGTTTGGGTTGAGTGAGATAATGATAATATTGGCGGGCATCGCCTTCCGAGGGCCTTCTCATCGAGCAAGGGGCAGTGTTTTCCTAATGAGGTTTTTCTTTTTTTAAATAGGGACCTCTGGTTGGCCGGAAATGGCACTCTCAGACTTGAAAAATACAGTGCTTTTAAATGTAAAGTTGATAAAAAAACTACAATCTTGTCAAGTAGAACAATACTATCGCTTCAATAAAATCTTAAGCTAAATATAAAAATGAAAAGTAAGTTTTAATACAAAATGTGATGCCATGCTAGGTGCAGTTATTCAAGTGAATAGCCAATGCAGAAAGCGTGGACGAGTTAAAAATAGCCAAAGCAACAGTCACAGGCTCCTCATGGGAGCCTATTTTCTTGTTTGGAATCGAGTAATAAGCAGTAAATAATTTGAATAATGGTGCGATTTGAGTGCAATACAGTTCATACATTGAATTACCAACTTGCAGGTTTGAATCTCTATTACATTTGTTCGTTTGTTTATTAGTTCGTTCGCTACACAGGTGTTAATGTAGCTTGCTTTACAGAATAATCACAAATAATTGATTCTACTGCTGGTGTTATAAGATATGACCTAAGTTAATAAAAAAATACTACAAAGATGTACTTGGAGATAGACATCAGGCATCTTCATTTTTTAAATATGAAATTTATGGAATTAAAACAGGTGTTACTTACAGTAATCGGTTTACAAACTTTTAAATGGATAATTTAAATGAAGTCCACCCTTGTCTTAAAGTCAGGCTCCGGAGGAAAAAAATTTTTGATATGTTGTAGAACTGATTTTTCTAAGACAGAAAAAAGTTGTTTGACTGGGGAACGTTGAATGAGATACAGATTTTTTAATATTTAAAAACTGGGGGCATAAGGTGTAAAAATGGGCAGTTACGCCCAGTTCTACAACATATCAAAAAAATGTTTTTCCTCCGGAGCCTGACTTAAAAAGTTCCAATAACAAATTTCAAAGGATGCTTTATAATATAAGTGGTACACTCAATACCGCATATAGACAAAAGAAAAAGATAAAAAAAGAAAATGATTGAGGTGTAATTCTCTATAGTACTGCATGAATGTCATAATGTTATCTGTTAATTATGGCATCACACAGATGGATTTAATGAGACAGCGTTTAGTATGTCATCTTTGAGATATTACTGTTTCTTAATGTATGGTTGAATATAAAACATTTGACATTCTCTTTAATTACACATAGATAATTACATTTCTTTCAAAGATAATTACATGTAACACTTGATCAATGAATCATTTCAAACACTTTGTAAGGCCATTTTCGAGCATAAAATATATCTGTGTGTATCTTCCGGCAAATTCTGTAGTATACACTTTTTGAAACTGTTTGAACGGCTGCATGACTTCACCAGCTGGATCATCAGCAACGACTTTGGAAAAATGCTGAAGAAGATTCTTGATAGCGAAGCTGATTGAAACCAATAAATGCATTATCTAGTCCAAGTCCCACAAACACATGTGTCCGACAAACATATGGTGTGTCCACAAACACACGTGTCCCACAAGCATGTGGTGTTTCCCACAAACATATGGTGTGTCCCACAAACACATGGTGTGTCCCACAAATGCATGGTGTGTCCACAAACACATGATGTGTTCTACAAACCCGTTTGTATCCCAGAAAACACATGTGTGTCCGACAAACACATGGTGTGTCCCACAAACATCTATATGATACGTACCAACCCCCTTAGAAGAATCTGGTTACGGGCCTGCTTAGTAGAAAGGTTCAATAAAGGATTTCTTGACAAAAACAAAATGCACCCCAGTTTTTATATGCTTGTATAGTCATTAAGAAGTAATTTGTTCTTACCCAGTATGCAAACTCACAGTTCCTGTAATTAGTGACCCCACATGCTCACTTATCATACTATTATAGTCAGCATTTGATGCTATCTAAAGTAGTTCAATAAGTTGAACAGAAATTGATTGATTGATTGATTGAATTTATTCGATGCTCAACATGCACAAACAATATAAAAAAGATTTGAGAGCAAGAAAATTAAAAATTAATGAGCATCAGTAGCGCCCATTAGGCCAGAGTCCAGCCCATTTCCAATGGGGTCCAAAATTGCACATTAAAAATTGAATTTAAAAATCGTTAATATTTGAAATTTCAAAATAGATATAAAATACAAAATACAAATTAAACCTACATCAAAAATACAGATATGGAATTGCACATAAAAAAGATTCATAAAAGGCTTAAAAAGTTTCATCAAGAACAATAAAATATTTACAAAATTTTAAAATAGCACCCAGGGAAAGTGAATAAAAAAAGGGTTCAAGGACCAAGATTGCACATAGTAGAGTAAAAAAAATAAAAGAAAAATTATAGTTAAGAATTGTTCTGTTCAAAATAGTTTTTAATGTGTGACTTAAATATTGTAATGTTCTTGATTAATTTTAAATGGGTTGGGAGAGCATTCCAGTCTTTAATTGCAGAGTAGAAGAATGTAGAGTGAGACTGTTTATTCCCTTTTAGAAAAGGTAATACCAAGTTTACTCTGTTCTGACGAGTGTTGTATGTATGAATTTCAGATGTACGTGGTGGTGTTGGATTTATCTATTGGGATATTAAATGGTAACCAAGGGGTTGCGTGAACATAAGCATTACACTCAATGAAATTAATACCGTATCCGTGCCTTATCATTATTCTTAGGAAGAATCAGTCAGTGACACTAATACAGTACAGGAAAAAGCAAATTACTATGGGACTTAAAACTCAAACAAAACTGCTTAATCCTGATCATCTATCATCTATGCGTTTACCTATTAAGCAGAGGAATCTGCCATGCAACTCACGTAATGTCTCATTCATTTCACCCACATGAATTTGTAAGGTAAGATTACAGCGATGTTGATGGACTCAAGTTTCAACTGGCAATTTCTGAACATTTAAAGTATCTGTCCCCCTTTTCACAATATAGTCTTTTATAATTAATGTTTTTTTCTCTTTAATGCATTTTCAAAAACGTTCAGTATTATGTTTTTCATAAGAACCAATTCTGTATGTATTATGTTACTGTTATAATTTTTTTTTTTTTTTTTGTGAACAGTACCATGATTTCTTTAAAAATACAGATTTGTCGTAGAATACGAAAGCCCTTTAAATTCAATTAAATAATTTCTCATTTTAAATACATCCAAGCTATTTATCAACTTTCAATAAGAGTAAGGTCAATGAAACTGGAAAAAAAAATTGTTAAAGCAATTTAATTAAATCAACAATTTCTAATTTAAATTAATCAAATCTATCAACTTTGAATGTGACAGACAGAAACAATTTAGTTTTCACTGATTCACAGATAGTTAAAAGTGAAATGCTAATTTAAAAACATCAAAGTAATCAAATTCCAATAAGCTGGGACTTTGTTGATGATGTAACAGCCCATAAAATGGTATTTTACGTACGGTATTTGGAAGATTAGTTCTACATTTGGCTCCATTTTTAGCCAGCTAGTTGCATTTAAAAGAAAAAATAATAATAATAATATTATCAAAATAATATGGGTTAAAGGAAAACACTGATAAAGACCAAATATTAGTAACAATAATATCAATAATTAGAGGTTCACTCACCTGAATCAAGGCTTACTGCTTAAACATACATTTGAAGCTTATGTAAAGACGGCTTGTTTTTTGAAATCAGAAAAAAAATTTCCCTAAAGCCTGGGGCTAGTAAAGAGGATAGAAAGTTTCCCGAGCTACAAGATGCAAAATGCAGTTTTGAAGTTAATTGTATAAACAATACTATTGCAATAAGGAGCTACCTTTTAGAGTCAACTACTAGTGTAGTGTGTAGTGTACTGTAGTGTGTGTGATTTATATGATGTCTATATGTGAGGTCTGGAATAAAATCAGCAGTTACAATGATTCTTGTTTCAGGTATTAAACCTTCACTACTAAATCACAAAACAGTAACAATATATCAAATGTTGTTACCAGTAGCAGGCCAGGAATTGCTTGGAATAAATCATGGAAAACAACTACAGTACAAGCATAATAAAGTATACTTTACTAACACGACAACATATTTTATAAATTTAAAAATAAGAGCTCACATTTGATTTACTATGGAAAGTGAGTGTACAGTAAGCCTGCATTTTATAAGAACACTGAGGCTTAAATTGCTTAAAAAACAAGAACAAAATAAGAACAAATTGAGGCTGCATATATTGGAAAATGTGGTTTTATTTAATTTTTTTTTAATATGAAAAGCAAAAATCTTATCTGTACTGTATGTGCAGTTGGTGTGACACACCCTCTTAAATACAGTACAGTATAATATATTGTAAAACCTCGGATATAAGCCCAATGGGCTTATCTCAAGAAGAAGCCCATCTCGAATTGAAGCCCCCTCTTTAGCTTGCAATAAGTAGCCTTGAGAAGAAGCCCATGGGCTTCTTTGAGATAGTACATACACTGTACATGAATTTCAAAGAAACAAAATAAAATTAATAAACACGCTTGGTTTATACAGTAGTTTAGGTGATTTAAATGCCAGTTAATACACTCCATGATACAGATTGATGTTACAGTGTCCTTATATTGTTTTATAGTAGTAATTCCCAAAATGTACAGTATTCATTTTGAAAAGAAGCCACCCTCTTTACTTTGCAAAAATAGCCTCGAAACGAAGCCCATCCAAAGTTTGCAAAAAAACAGAAGCAGCCCAGGGCTTCAAATCAAGGTTTTACGGTAACTGCTGTACAATAATAATGTTAATCTTTAAAAAGTGTGTCAAATAAGAACAAAATACAGTATGAGGACATTTTAAGCCTGGGAAAAATTCTTTTTAACTGTTTTTCAAACAGTGAAAAGGTGCCATCAAAAGAAAGATCTGTATTACTATTAATAGCTGGTTTTTATTATTAATTGTGCTTTAGCACATAGCAGCAGGGGCAGGTCCAGAATTTTTCAAACGAGGGAGGGGGAAGGGCACAACATTTTCAGAATAGACAAATGGGCACATGCCCTCGCCTGCATACCGCAAAAACCTCTATGCACTTTCCAGAAAATTATGGAGAAAACATGACTGTTTACCAAGGGGTTCACCCATAAGTTCAATCTGTAGACCCAGAACTGCTTACAGCTAGAATAATGAATACATTGAATTACGACTCTGAATGAAAGATTTATGTTTTTCTTTGTAATTTGTTTTTAGATACAGTATTTCATTATATTGCAAACATAATGTTAGAGAAACATCTATTCATTTTTATGGGCATAACTTAAGTTCTACCATTGATTAGGTCCACTACCTCAAAACAAGCATGTCTTCATACCTAGAGGCGACCTGTTTGATGACCTGTCACAAGTAAAATGTTTGGTTTTTTTTTTCTTCATGTCTTAATTTATTTATTTCCTTATCCAATAGTAGGCCTACACTCGCCAATAACAGGATGGTAAGATGCTTTAAGACCATGTCACACTTATAAGTTGGAGGAATGATGGGATGCATAAGCTAAGAATAGAAATGAACAGATTATCCAAAATAAGCCTGAAATGAGGATTTAAGGGGGGGGGGGGAGAGGACAAGAAATAACTGATCACCCAAAACGCCTCCGAGGTTATTTTCGAGCTTCTACAAAACAACAATTTCGTGGGAGAATGACCCCCGGACCCCTAGGGTAGTGTTGGCTCTGTCAGCCCCACTTTTGGCCTTCTTTTCGGACATCTTGGATCCGCCCCTAAAATAATGATTTAAGGAGGTGGGGGGAAATGGCTGGGCGGGCCGGCTCCGGACCCCCATTTTGGACAGTAAAATACAAAAGAAAGAAAAAGAAATAACTGATCACCAAAAACGCCTGAGGTTATTTTCAGGCTTCTACAAAACAATAATTTTGCAGGAGAAAATCCCCGGACCCCTAGGGTAGTGTTGGCTCGGTTGGCCCCACTTTCGGCCTTTTTTTTTTGGACATCTTGGATCCGCCCCTGTTTTATGAAGTATATAAAGTTCATAGAGGCAATGTATGTGAAATAAGTGGAAAATAAAGACATCATTGGTGTTACATTTGTTGCCATTATCGCTATTGCCGCAGTCCCAACTGATTAAAAAACTTCCTGATTAGGCATTTATTGGAGCGGTTTTAATAATTGGAAAGTGCTCTTAATCTTATATATTCATATATCCATTTCATGGTAATTAAACTGAAAAAATAAAGAATGAATTTCCTCTAGAAAACATTGCCTTCGGAAGTATTAATTACACTGCTAATAGAGTAAATTATTAGAAAGCTAGCCCAGAGGCCTAGCAAACATTTATAGAATATTAAACTATTAGGAAATTAAAAGCTATAAACGTTCTGCCATACAAAACAAGTAATACGATAGCATCATGTCCATAATTGGGCCAAAGTATTATTTCTTGTAATTGATTACTGCTACATTTAGTTTTTATAATCAAACCAAATTTTATTGACTATAAACTCATCTTCATGGAAATTATTTTTTCTACTGATACACTTTTAACCTTTAAATTTTAATCCCCAAATTAACTTATGCCACACTGCTGCATTCAAATTTCCTCAAAATGCTCCATCAGCAAACAGTTGCTGTGGACTATGGTTTTACTACAGCAATTTATTCTTCTTCTACAGCAAAAAGCTTCATCAATTGTTTTAAGAATAGCCTATTCTATAAATGTAAGTGTATAAACCATTGCTGGGTCAGGTAACTTGACAGCAAAAAGTTTGCTGTCGAGCATACAGCAGGATATACCACAGCATTGGAAGGCCCCTTCTACAGCAATTGCCGTCGGTGCTGTGGGGAAATTCGAACCCTGCGTTAAATTAAAAGTTGAAAAGAATATAGAGATAAATGCAGCAACCAATTTGATTTATAGACATGTATTCATAGCAAAAAAGATAAATAAATAATCTAAATTTATTCTAAGGAATCTTGGCTATTACTGTAGGCTTACTTAGCGTGGTCAGATACTAAACAGAATTGATCGAAATGACTGGTCCTACTGTGCTCCAATTCTTTATTTTCCAAATTTTTCAATGTAAAGTAGAATATTTAATAAATAGTATAATCTTTTGAATAAATACTGTAAGTTTATAGCCCCCTTTTTTGCAGCCCTTAATTTTGCGATTTTCACTAAATAAAGTATTTCGCGTCTTTCATTTTTTTTTGCGATTTATTATTTTGTCAAAACGAATATCAAAACGATAAATCTCACTTCACCTATTGTCAATATTTGGAAGCCACACGGTAACTTTACCTTCAATGAGGCTAAGTACAGTAGTTCGACTGGAAATCATTGTATGCTGACATGCAAAATTCATGTTGGAAATTTGCTAGATGTGAACTAGCTCTGACCTCCAATACAAGGGTCAGAGCTTACAATGGGGCATCAGAGGGTTGGCCTGTCCAACAAGCCCTTCCCACTGCTCCTTCCATACAGACACTAACACTGCACAGGAAACAGCTCATTGTTCTTACTAAGTGATAGCAGAATTTCAAAATTACCATACCTTGATATTTCAGATGATGAGGATGATGTTCCTGCCAACTTGTCCCGTCAAGAGCTCGTCTCAACGACAACACCTCCGAGCTCAGGTTCTGTATTTGGTCCCTAAGACTTAAAACTTCTGATGGAGAAGCTGTTAGAAAAATGGAATAAAAATTTTATTATATATTTTTCAGGTTTATAAAATATTTTGCAAGATAATTAACATTTCTATTTACATTTTTTTAGCCTAAGTGATTGTTAATTTTCTGTAGTTAAGTCTAATAAGTACTTATGATTTTCAAACTAAAAGGAGGATCTTAAATGACTCTGTGCCGTGTAGACACACTCATTCAGCACTCGCAAGTAAATCCCGGGGGCTCACTCTTAAATATTTCTATACGGGGAGGTACCGCATTTATGGGATATATTTTCGAGGACTTGGTAGCACAAGTGTGGGAAATGTGGGGGGAGTTGCAGCATCTATGGGGTATACTTGCAAGGAATTTGTAGCACAAGTGTGGGAAATAACCAGGGTGAAATTGGTACTTGAAGTCCCTAGAATATCCTGTGTCAAAGTGCCACAATTTTCTGCACAAATTTTAGCAGGAATTTCAAGCTAGACTGGGTGCTAAGCCGGTAAGCCCATGCTAAGCCTACCTTTGATACAGCCACTAGATCGCGACCAGACGGAACACTTTTTGCCATCAGGAACCAGTCAATATTGCGCCCTCTCTGGCACTATTGAGTGCCTTTTTCCTGTCTTTTAGAGCACAGTGCGATTTTCGTAAATGGTAGTTCAAGTCCATAAGAATTTTCAGTAAAATAGGTAGCACAAGGGTCTCATGCCTTGAGCCCCGTTCATATCCAACTATGGGGAGATAATTTTAGTGGATGAGCTAGAAGATCTCGCCATAAGTTTGAGTATGACCGCTCAAGTATGGCGAGATAAAGGCCACAACTCGACTAAGCCTGTCGAGAAAATTTATGGCGACTAACTTCTTAATCCAGTCTAAAGCCAGTAAACAATTAAAGAGCGGGTGGCCACAGGTCACAAATACACCAATCAAATTGAAGCAAAGTGACCTTCCATGCTTGCTGGTTAGCGCGTTTTTTAGTTACTATCATAAACACCATTCAGAACTGACGCAGTCTCCTTGATCTGTGTACTTTAATTTCAACAAGTCTTATTTTGCAAATGATGGCCGAAAAGTCTTTAAAGAAACGCCATCTCTGGACGTATGCGCAGGAATGTGATTTAATAGATATCTGGGGGGAGCCAGAAATCGCCGAAAAAGTTGAAGATAAATTGTACCGTCAGAAGGCTGGTGTCCACGAAAGGATTGCAGAGAGAATGCGGGACAGAGGCCACAATAGCATAACATCGGCAATTGTTGTGACAAAGTTGAAAAATCTAAGAGCATACCACAAGGCTGTGAGAGACGTTTTTATTCGTGGGATGGGCAAGGGGTCGGCCAATGTAATAAGGGATGACCCGAAATCGCCATGCCCACACTACCACGCGCTAAACGAAATACTTGGGGGAAAACCCAGTGTAAACCCTCCAGCTGGACTCCTCGGCCAGTCTAATCAACCGCCGAGACCTAGACCTAGCTTACGCCTTTAATCTCGATCTAGCATAAACTAGTCGCGCGAAAATCAACAGCAATTAACCGTCATGCGATTGTACTTCCTGTCTAATGATACATGTGTTTTCCGAATTTCTGGTAATCAAAATATCTCGCTCTAACCTTAACGTCGAATGCGATTATTGGATTTAATCCAATTAACTTGGCAAGTAGATCAGCTACTTCATCTGGCTATAATCCCATATGAACCTAGCTTTGATGTGGCTGCGACACCCCTCTGTTTGGTTGGTATGCAAGTGAGCTCCACAGGAAGTAAATACAACCTTTATTTCGACCATAAATTTTTTCAAAAGACATGTGATGTGTAAACCTTTGTAGACATAATGTTTTCATTGTTTAGAATTTCAAGAATTTGCATGCAAAATAACCAATGACAGACAACGAAATTGGGGATTATCACTTCCGCAAAATCTGCATAGTTTATACTTAAGTTTTAAACTAGCTTTGAATTGAAGTAAAACAAAACATTATGACCTTGATAAGCATTGTGTATGCGTAAAATTTCAAGTTTCACATATCATCATGATGTCGACTGATATCTCCTAGTGGACTGAGATAAATTGTGGGAAACCAGGGCCCCACCACAGGATCCTTGAGGAACACATAAACTTTAAGGATTGCTCTATTAATATTTTCAATTTTGGACTTTCCAAGTAGGAAATGTCATTCTCTTGCAAGTCTTTGAATACACATTCTGTGTACATGATATATATGCTTTTATATAATAAGAATTTATTACAAGACCTGTGTCTGTTAAAAGACGTTTCCTTAAGGAAGACTACTCAATAAATATTTTCAAATTTTTGACTTCCACATAGAGAAAGTCCTTCTCTTGTAAGTAAAGTTTGTGAATACACCTTTTGTGTGAATGATATATTGCTTTTATATAATAAAACTGTATTACAAGACCTGTGCATGTTTAAATAGGCTTACTTTTT
The DNA here is from genome assembly GCF_011630105.1 of Anneissia japonica. Lineage (NCBI taxonomy): Eukaryota > Metazoa > Echinodermata > Crinoidea > Comatulida > Comatulidae > Anneissia > Anneissia japonica. Next base: position 598,466 of record NW_022716546.1, read on the forward strand.
TAAGGAGGGCTACTCAATAAATTTTTTCAATTTTTTACTTTCTGAGTAGAAAAAGTCATTCTCTTGTATTAAGTAAGTTTGTGAATAGACATTTTGTGTGAATTATATACAGTATTGTATGCAAGACATGTGTCTGAGGCTTACTTTAATCTCTTTCTACACTATCAAAATTTCATCAAAAAAGCACCACATAAAATGCAATGAAACAATATCATAAAAATACATCAAACTGCCTAAAACAATGTGACGTACAACAGTAATTTAATGAAACTGAATTATCAAATCCAATTGGTTGGTGTGATTTGTAGTGTTTGCTTATTGGTCAAAATGTGTTTTATCAAAAATCTGACAACTTTTAGACAGACGACATTAAAAAAAGTTGAACATGTTCAACTTTTTTTTATACAATTTGAAATTATGTGATATGATGTCGGCACATCACATTTTTTTTTATTCACATAAAATTTTACAGTGTGGACAGAGCTTTCGGATGACTACTTACCAATATTTTTAATTTCGGACTTTTCAAATAGAAAATGTCATTCGCGGGTAAGTCTGTGAATACACATTTTGATATTTCCAAAGACAAGATATGTATATTTCTTCATAATTACATAAATTTGAAGCATTTAACCATCCCATTTTACATTAACCAATTAAATTTTATTTTTATTTTCTCCTCCATGTGGGTGTTTTTGGCAAAACTATTTGCTAAATAAAACAGAATTTTATTTTTATTTTTATTCCGCCCTCCTCCGATGATCTTTAAAAAAAAATAAGTACGCGAAACAAGGAATAAAAAAACACAACATACATAGCTATACTGTGCCCACACTATTATCAATGTCAAGATTAATGCCAATTTCATGCTTTTTGTTGTCTTTACATAAAAAGCAAACTAAACATTTGTTTGACAACAAAGGTTATTTATGACCTAATATGTTTTTATAAAAGAAGTTACAAAAATGAATGGGCAGATTATTTTTTGATGCATTTCTGGAGCTTTGACTGTTAGCAACATATAAAAATTAGTGAGGCAGAGAAAAAATATGGATGCTCGAGGAGACGAGAAACCAGTAATTTTTTTAATTTTTGCCTTATGAAATCAAAACAAGTCAAATTCATTCAACCACACAAGCATCGCCTGCAGCACTTTGCCTGAAATTCTGCAAGAGGATTAAATATTAGGCAAATAATTTCAGATTTTTTCGATCAACTGACCGAATTACTTTACATTCAACAAGACACCTTTCATATTGATGGCTATTTTCAGTGGCGTAACAATAAGTAATAGGACTCCAGGGTGATGTTTGGGCCCATAGGGCAGTATATAGTGTTTCAAGGAGACACCTTTTGTGGTATCTTCTAACTACATTCCTCAGGCTCTTACTCCGAAAAAAGGCTAAAGTGTTAAAGCAGTGCTGGCTATTTTTATATAATAAATAATAATTGGTTAACCACAAAAATATTTTTATGATGATTTTAGAAAGAACATGGTATTTTGAAATACATTTTTAACCCTTCTATACATAAAATCTGACCTAGAAACATATACCTCTGATTTGTGTTATTAATAATTGGAACATTTTTACTGGTAATTTTGCCCATAAAAATTCAGCTAAGCGCGCAGTGCAGGGTGTTACCCCCTTTAGAGTTTAATGACTTGAAAAAAAAACACATACAGTACAGTTATAGCCTAGGCATAGATTGGAATGATGTTCATTTATTGAAAGGCGGCCAGCCTTGATTACCTACAGTAGGCCTAATCAGTGGTTTTTAATTTTACAAATACAACATATTTACCGGTTGGCCAGTTTATTTTTACCCGTAAAATTGATGGTTAAAACAGCTTCGGGATAATACTGCTCTGATTTGTGTTATTAGCAGTTGTATTTCTGGATTTAAAAAATTCAGCTGATCCACTCATGATATTAAAATCATGCCCTGGGCTTTTGCTAGGGAAATTGGTGATTGCTTGACAAGATTATTTTTTGACTGATTTATCGAAAAACATTCACAAAATAAATAAAACTCTTGCATGAATTTTTAGTTTACTTATAAAAAAATATATGATTTTATTGTATATTTTGACACTAAACTATGATCCGGTCATGTAGTCGGCAACTAAACTAACAACCCAACTCAGATGTGTCTTCGTGGCTGCTGAGGAAAGGGTGCCATGGTGCCACCCAGAAGCAAGGAAAATCAACAGCTAAATAAAGGGCAGAAGAGCTCTTCGGGGTAACAGCCCACCATAACTTAGTTTAAGGAATGGGAGATTATTTAGCCACACATTATTTTCATTTTTTTTACCTTTCCTATTTTACATTGTGATGCGCGTAGAGGTCATGAAAATATGCGCCATTTAAGTCCACCATTATTATTATATATTCTATATAATATTTAAAAAAACCAATTATATTGGTGGGGCTGTGAAATTAACTTGTTGAAATCCTGGCTACATATAAGTTGCATATTGTCACGTATATTATTATGACCTATGACCTGAGTACAAGCCAACAATGTTTTATGAGGACCCCTCAGAATGTTTCTATTGTACAAAGTTAAAATAAATCATTTTGACTTTGACAGAATTTCATAATTTTATTTTATTTTCTAAATATTACCTTAGAAATGTAACTTGAAAACAATAATAGTAATAACAAATAATAAACGATAACTTATTTCATAATATTATTGTTAAATTCAACAAGCTAATGATTTATGAGGATGATTCTGAATGTTTCTATTGTACAAAGTCAAAATATATCATTTAGACTTCAGGCGAGACTTTTTTCATTCCTTGTCTCATGTACTTATTTAAAGATCATCGGAGGAGTGTAGAATGAAAATAAAATTTTGTTTTCTTATTTAGCAAATAGTTTTGCCAAAAAAAAACACATTGAGGAGAAAACAAAAATAAAATTTTATTGGAGAATGTAAAATGGGATGGTTAAATGCTTCAAATTTATATAATTAGGAAGAAATATACACCTTAGCTTTTGAGATTTCAAGGCAACGGAGGGCGTAATAAAAATAAAGAAAAACTTTTTTTTTCTAGCTGAAATCTCCACTTTTTGTGGCGGCGGATGCGCTAATTGGCCAAAAATAAAATTTTAATTTCATTCGAAATCATCAATATTTGCATTCGGCGGGTTCGCTAAACAAGGTAATAAAAGAGTCTCTCCTTAACACCTTAACACTCGAACAGCATTTCATAATTTTATTTTATTTTCTCAATAAATTATCTTGAAAAGTAAATTGAAAACAATAATAGCAATAACAAATTATTATTACTATTACTACTACTACTACTATTAAAAATAATCTATTAAAAATACTAATTAAGTATTAAGTAGGATGAAGTATTAAATTAAATAAAACCTTAACAATTACTTGATTAACTCACACAACAATAATTATTTATATAATTGTTAATTAAAACTTTAAAGACAGGCTCCGGAGGAATAAAAATGTTTACGAAAAACTGAGAAGCAGTAAATGAGAAACAGATTTTTGAATATTTAAAAACTGGGGCAAAAGGGGGCAAAACCATCCTTCTTTCCACCTCTTTCCAACAGTTTTTAAATATTCAAAAATCTGTATCTCATTAACCACTTGTCAAATATGCTTTTTGTGTCCTAAAAAAAAAATCAATTGTACAACATACAACATAAAAAAATTCCTGGAGCCTGGATTTAATAAGTCAACAAACAACATAGGAAACATCCTCTCCAGGTAGAAGTAGAAACAAGTTAATTTTAAATACAACAATAAATAACTTTACCTAGATTACTGAGCCTACTGAGAATATCACACATCTACTGTATGCTAACCAAACAAGCTAGGACCCTAAGGTACAGTATACCTCCGCTAAACAGTTAATAAGTTTACTTGGAAGGTGTGGAACTATCAGCATTTGGCAGCCAGGTGTTAAGGTCAACGAAAAGAGCAGTACAGGTGGGAACCTTAAGCCACTCAGGGGGGATTTACAGTTGAAAGTAAATACCATAAGACAGTCTGCTGTAGGCTTAATATAGGCGAATGGTTAATATAGTGGTTAATATAGACAATGCAAAAACTATGATGAATAAAATATCATGAGTGAATTTCCTGTACGATTAAAAAACAAATTGGTACTGGGTTTGGTCTACAGGGGTTCGTGCTTTGTACAGATCATTCCATTCATAGAAGAATTCATTTAACGGAGAAAGCGTACCTGTCATTAGCCATACTGTAGCAGCCTAGATCACAATATAACACTGGCTACAAAAAATTGATTATTATATTGCGAGATTGAAAATTCATTCCTGATGATGACATAATTAATGTTGAAATATTGAATCCCGACACAATAGCGTGCATTTCTATACTTAAGATTAATCATTGGATCTTTCAGTTTTAAGATTGAAAATTGTTAATCGTATTTTTGTAGTGATTCTATGCAAACATTTAAATTAATGTTATTATCAATATTTGATTGTTTATATTTAATATTGCAAGAATTACTATGTCCATGTTTAAATTAATCTTATTTATTGGTTTTTATAATATATTTAAATTTGATATATTTCATAAATATGGAAGCTTTTATAATGCTAAATATCTATGGTGTGGAAAATAACATACTATTAATACTGTGTAATATTAGAATATAATTGAAAATGTTAGTATTTAAAAACATGTTGTTTTATAGTTACCGGTATAATATGAGAACAAAGAAAAGCAAAAAGTAATCTGGAGTGGCCAGACAGCACACAATTAATCAATGTAAAAACAGTCACTTATTCATAAAGATTCCAGCTCTAGAATGAGTTGCCATATATGTTCAATATTTTTAATAGCTAGCAGAATATTAATGAAAAAATTAATTAAATTAATTGAAATACTGTAAGTTCACTGAGGTTGATAATCTGAATGTAGGAACACGATATTTGAAACATAATAACCAAATATATCATATTGTACGGGATGGACACCGAATAAATTCAATCGTTCTCAAAATTGATGTAATGAATTTATAAACTAATTAGGTAATGTTGTTGGATACAAAAAAGGTACTCTAAACTAGGATGGTTTTTTTTTTTGTACTGGCTTTTACTTAACTGTCAAAAGCCCCAGCATTCATTCTTATATTGGGGCCGGTCGTCACCAGGTGCAAGCTATGCCGCTACTGGTTACTGTATGAACTACAAACTCTCACAACTTGTTGAACGTAAACCTGTGATTTTGGTTTTACACAAATTTTTCGCTGATTCTTGTCAATCATGAAACACTGTGATAACGCCAGAGATGCCCAATGGGACATAATGTATTTAACTATATTATTCATTATTCTAAGTCTGTTATCTTTGTTAGCAAACTTGCTCGTTGTCTTTTTATTTGCAACAGATGCACGATTGCGGAAAACTAAGAATATTTTCATCGGCCTACTGGCGATTATTGACGCCACTGCGAGCATATTGATGATTCCTACATCGTTGATTTACACGTTTGAAGAAAACACACTGAGGGCCATCATATCAGATAGTACTGAAGGTTTTTTGTTATCATCAACATTGGCCATTGCTGCTGTCGCTGTTGACCGTTCTATTGCCCTGATTTGGGCACCACTTCGATATAACCTCCTTGTTACAACTCAGCGTTACATTATCGTATCTGTCTTAATTGCAGTATTACCAATCATTTATATGCTGACTCTTTACAGTCTTGTTCCTGAAACCCTTGTATTCTTTATTTATTCTAGCACTATACTACTAACGATGTCAATCACTATATTTTTGTACATCAACATCTATAAAAAGCTACAACAAAATCGTTCAAATGTTCCTACAACTACAGATGAAATTGAAGAATTTAAAAAATTATTCAAAACTTTTAGCATTATCATTGGAATTTTTGTAATAACATGGGGACCAAATACAGTTTTGAATATAGTAGGTAATTTCATTGACTGCTCCAAAGTTCGCACAGACATGGAACTTATTATTGAAATCAGTTATCAATTCCTTATTGTAAACTCATTTGCAAATCCTATCATCTACTGGTTTCACCTTGCAGACTTTCGCAAATCATTGAGAAGTCGACTGAGGAAAAAAGGTCTTCCTCGAAACATAAGAGTCGAACCTGTTTCATGAATAAATAAAAATGAATTGCATAATTCAATTCAATTTATTTATATGATCAATAATCAACAAACTGTAGACATAAAAGTAAAAGAGGAACAAGGACGAAAACTGAAATATTGAAAAGATTTTTTTAAACTATAAAAAAGTCTTGGAAGAATTGTATAAAAATAGTAAGAGAACAAGATTGAAACAATGATTATAATATTTTATTATTATTATCATTATAATTATAATTACACATCAAGCAACCAATTGTAGTAGTTATAGTGCCACCTAGTTTGTTGGAATAACAAAATTAAAGACGTCTGATAATGGATGTTTGGGATCTACCACTGTAATTCAAGTATATTGTATATTATTTCTAAGGTCCCAGAAAACGACAGTGTAAAACATACGGGAACATGTGTGTTTGTGAGACAATACGTGTGCTTTTTGGACATGCATTTCATTTCATTTCTTTAGGCACGCGCGCCAAGGATATGCCAATCAGCGAACTTAATCACTTTCCTACATGGCATATCCATTAAACAACAGGAGACTGAATGGACCAGTACACAGGGCTAACCCCTTACTCTTCTCGAAGGATGTACTGGGTTCTTTAAAGTGCACACAAGCCAAATGCGTACACTGGGCCTTTAAAGTCCTTATCCGAGAAGACTTGTTGCACCAACAGAACCATTGGCGAGTGAGCCATTCGAAACAGCGCCGATATTATAGCAGAAGGTTACGGTTCCCCTGACTTAACCGCTCGGCCAATCAACTCGCACATATTTCTGGCACTGTTCTGATAGATCAGCTGTTTTTAATGACAGTCAGAAAAGGTACTGTCATGTTGTAATTTACTTAGAACTCTGCCTGCCAAACACAGGGATCTCTGTGTTTGGTTACGTAACACTTGACTGCCAAACACGGAGATCTCCATGTTTCAGGCTTTTTTACGGAATCCGATAAATGGGGTAATTACCGACATGTGCTAACAATTTGAACACTATATTGAGTCTGGACTGTAAGTATTTCACTAGTTGTTAGCATAGAGCGGTATTGATTTACTTTCACGAAATCGCAATTATCTCAGCTTCGTTGTGCGAAATTGCGTAAATCTCCAAAAGGGAGTCCTTTTCATTTTACTGTTACGGTTCAGAGATTGAGATTAGAATAATGTGTTTGGTACCATTGTAAAGCTAAAATGTTTGTAGTTCTTGTAGTATTCATTACATGACAATCTGATCACATACGTATTCTCAACAAGCTTTGGAAAAGTGTTAAAATTTGCTAAAAATTCTGGCGGTAGCTGATTTTATAGCTGAAAATACAAAGAAAAGAACTAATTAAATTTAGATCAAGGCAAGAGAACATTACTTTGCAGTGAAAATGAATAAAAATATTATAGGGTTTTGATTAAGTTCTTAAATGTAGTCACTTGAATATCGTTTGTTCTAATGTGGATTGGATGCTTGTTCCATACCTTAGTTGCACGGTATAAGAATGTTCTCTTGACTTTTATACAAGCTTCCATTTCTGCTACATTAAGGTGTTATTCAATTTACTTGTAGTGCAATGAGAGTGGCTATATTGATTAAAAGTAAATTTGTTACAATAGGATTGGGCGATTCATCTTAGGTACTTAATGTAGGTGTTCGTTCCATCTATCAGTCAATTTACTATGTTTGAATACTTATTCAAAACCTGTCATATACTTACAGTAGTAAAAACATTGGGTTTAATTTTGGAAATTATTCGAATGTAGGTTTAGACGAGAAGTATATGGAACTGGTTTGACAGCACACTCAAATTTACTATCTTATCTTTTATATGTCAGGTGACTGAAAATACATTACATACAGAGAAGGAACTGAGATATTAAATATTAGGTCATTCCATTCATAGGAAAAAGCCTTTAATGAGTACAGTATTCAAGCGTACCTGTCGTTAGCCTAGTAGTCTAGGTCAATATATAACACCTGCTATTAAAATTTATTACAAGATTGAAAATTGCTAATCTAATTTTTCTTTAATTTTCTTACACCCACCGCTGCCTTAAAATCTCCAAAAATAAGATGTATATATTTCTTACTAATTATATAAATTTAAAACATTTAACCATCCCATTAATACTACATTATTTACATTCAACAAGAATAATTTCATATTTATTTTCTCCCCCAACTGGATGTTTTTGGCAAAACCATTTTCTAAATAAGAAAAAACAAAATTTTATTTTAATTTGTTTTCCACCATACTTTGAAGATCTTTAAAACAATAACTTGGCAAACAAGATATTACAAAAGCCTCATCTAATGGTACTTACTGTACAGTATTAGTTAATTATTGTGAAGAGTATGGATTTTCATTAAAAAAGCCTACTTAAAAGCATCAGCTAGATTATTTTTTAAAACCATACTTATATAGGGTGACCTGAACTTAAGTTTAGTAGATAATTATGAGTCCTCTTAATATAAAATAATGAGAGTTGATTAATTAATGTGTACCAATTAAATATACAAACTTTTTTGAAGAGCATAGATTATCATTTTAAAAAAACATTTAAATGAATCAGCTATAGATTACTTTTTAAAACCAAAGTTATAGAGGGTGACCTGAACTGAAGGTTGGTTGATATTAGGGGCTGTCTTAATATGAAATAATGATAAATGATTAAATAATGTGTACCAATTAAATATATACAAACTTTTTAACAAGTACAGATTCTCAATTTAAAACTTGAACTGAAGGTTGGTTGATATTAATCCCTCTTAATATGATATAATGAGATGGTTTTAAGCTCTTGTTATTCCTCTTTTTGATTATTGCTGCTGTGTTTGGTCTAACTGTAGTATTCAAAACACCAATTGTTTACAAGTGCTTATGAATATATTAGATATAATTTTGCTTTCAGTAGATATTAAGACTTCTGTTCATTATATAAAGTACTCTTGGCTGGAGAAGACTCAAAGCTAGTTGGGATGGAAAATACTTATGACTTTCAAATGTTTAAAAGATTACGCTCCTCAATATCCGACATAAAATTTGATCTTCAACAATAGTTCCCATACTAAAAGAACATGTAGCCAAGCAAATAACAATCTAGTCATCCAAACTTGGAATAACAGTCAAGGAAAACGGACTTTTCTTTACCGGGCAACAAAAATGTGGAATAAACTTCCTAATGAATTAAAAATTAACTTTCAAAATACGTTGTTACATTCATTCCAAAACATATTACTACATATGTATTTCATTGACTCTTCTCTTGCATTGTTTATATTTTTTGTGTCATATTTATATTCTTTCAATTTTTTGTTAAACAATTCTTTATATTGTATATATTTTGTTATGTTTTAACTGTACCACTTTGAAAATCAGTGTAATAATACTGAAAGTGCCTACAGTATAAAGAAAGAATAAATAAAAATAAATAATAAAATAAGTCTCACTACAAGGGAGTGAAATTGAAGGCATGTCACAGGATTTGAACCCAGGCTCCTGAAATTGGAAGGCAAGCATCTTAACCACCAAGCTACAGTACCACTGTAGATTAGTATCCATGGCCGTTGTCAGGTTATTTTATTAACAATTACTCATCCAATCAGAGTACGGCATAACGTTATCGTTCACTAATTTTCGCCACTGTGTCCATTCAGCATCCATGCTGAAATCAATTACCATCACCCTCAATTTCAGTCCACTTACATGGACGTCATTTAATATCAGGCTTTCGTTTGGAACCGCTGTTGTGGGAATTGCTATGGGAATTGGAAAGATACCACATCACCTGAGCGAGTCGCTGGACTGCTCCTACCAGAGTAAGAATGCGCTTAATTGCCCACCTGCTGTCAATCATAATGTGGTGCTATATTGAATAACAATTAAAATGATAAGATAAAAAAGTGCCATGCTGTGATTCAGTTTGTTGTCAGGCATTTCCTCTCTCTCGTTTTAAGTCAACAATATTAGGTCGTGAAAAAATTGTACATTTTAATCTGGACAATGTTTACATGGATACTTTTTTTATACGAACCCTAAAATTATTCCCAGGCTCAGTTTTCTTATTTTTTGGCCAGTTTTACACACTTGTTAAAAACAGAAAATTATTACTGTATATACAGCAGTATATTACTGTACTATATCATTGTGGGTACAGTATTTGTACATATAGTCACACCTACTATACACCTAAGGTACAGATAAGGTTTGTTGGTTTTTTTTCTACTTGAAAAAATAAAAACATCTTTTGACACTTTACCTCAGCCTCAATTTGTTCTTATTTTGTAAGTAATTTCAGCCTCAAAGTTCTTATAAAATGTGTTCTTATATAAAAAAAAAAAGTGTACATAGGTAATAGTAAATAGTTATTATATTCACTTACACTGTAGTTTCAGTTTAGTTAGGCTTAAAATTACAGTATTTTAAAAAGAGTGACAACCTGAACCAGTAATGTATCAATTATGTCTTAGGGCCTGTTTCTGCTGCCAGAAAATACCTGTATAATACAGGTATTTTTTTTTGCAGTAGAAACGGGCTATCGTAAGAAATACAGGTACTTCTGTACCGCTTAAAAAATCGCTATTGATTGAGGGTACGTACCGGTATTCAGGAATGTGTAACGGTATTCACAGTCCCTAAATTCAGCTGCAACACAAAATACCTGTATTGGTCACCCCTGGAAGGTACAAAATACTGTCTGTAGGCCTAGTGAAAAGATGTGGACTGAAGAGATAACTCGTTTTTTGGTTCTAGTGTGGGGCAAAGAAAAGATTAATGGGAAGTTCAGTGGCACAAAACGAGATGCCATTATTTACCAAAACTTAGTAGCTAAAGTTAAAGCGGAATTTGGAACTGAATTCAGTTCCAAACAAATAATAAATAAAATCAAATCTCTGAAGCGCCAGTACACTACTGCCAAAGATAACAACAACCGGTCGGGCAGGAACAGAGTTACATGCCCATTTTACGATGAACTGGACCAAATATTGGGCGACAGGGCAATTCATAACCCCCCGTTTTTAATGGATGGACGGAGGGAAGTAAATGGTACGTACTAGTTTATTTCCCTTCAAAACTAGGCAATGGTTTTTCTTGCAATGTTGTCGTTACTCGCGTTCGCGGGGATCGAACGAACGAAGGCATGCCTGGGCTAGGTAGGTAGGTAGTTTTTTTTGCGCAGTTACGGTGGAGTTGTTGTTGATAGTATCGTCAAAGGTCAATTCAAACTTCCGCTTCGCGAATGGCCTTTTGGGTAACGATGACGAAATTCCGTCGTGTTTTTGACAGAAACTAGACACGACCACCCATTAGAATAAGCAGTAGAAATGGGGTTAGGATTTCGGTACCGGTATTATACAGGTATTTTGAATACCTGTATTATTCCTGTATTTTTGGGATTTGCAGCAGAAACATGCCCTTAGTAGCTGTCTGGACATTTTTTCAAGGTGCCTTGTTAAATTCAGGGTTTTACCACATACTTTGAAGTTAAAACCTTTTCATGGCTACAGTATGCTGCAGTAGATAGCAAGTGTTTAGGATTTTAAAAACTTCATACTGTAGTAGTAATCTGATTGGTGAATTTGTAGGTCTTCTAAGGTAGTAAGGCTTACTGCTACGACCTCAATTAAACTTTGGCACAAAAGACACTGATCAAAAAATGACACAATACAGTCTTTCTTGCATGTTCAATTAGTATGTCAGTTATTTTTGGCATGAGATCATGCTTTTAGTATTAAATGGAGGATTAAAAGGTTAGCTTGAAAAATCTAAGGAGGTGATAAGCCTACTTTTAGCCAATCCTTGGGTAAGAAAATATTGCACCACACAATTAGGTTAGGCCTTGAGTACCAGTCCTGCTGACTGTAACTTCATTATGCTGCAACCATGGACCATTACGGTATGATGCAATGCTCAACTAAGGCATACTTGGACCTTTTAACTCTCCAAAAAGACTGTCATGACAGACTGTAGCACTGCATTTTCTGTTCAACTAAAAATATTGAAAATCAACCTTCTATTTCTATGCTCAATCAAACATAGTTTTTCATTCATTTTGCGATTAGCGTAATCATCGGCTTATATATGGGCCATCCCACCGGCAATCCTTTGGCATCCCACCGGCAATCCTTTGGCATCCCACCGGCAATCCTTTGGCATCCCACCCCATCTTAGGCACACGTACCCACAGAAATTTGCTGAGCAGAACAAAATTCACTAGAGCCAATACCAGGCCTAAAATGTGGCAAAGCCAAGCCAGTCACTCGTCATGAATCGTGTTTCAGAGAAAATGGTCAAAACTTGCTGAAATGTCAAATTTTTAAAATTCTATTTAATTGCACTAAACTAACCTTTATCTATACATCATGCTATGCTGTTATTTTCCCCATTTTCAATGCTAAAACAACACTTTGTAAGGATTTGACGATAGTTTCTGAATGAGTAATGCCCAAAATCTTCGAAGGCTGATTTCTTATATATTGTTCATTAAACAACTGTATGTTTAAACTCCTGTAACTACCATAATGAAATGTCTGATTAAATGATTCTTTCATCATTTTATAGCTCTTATTTTACTCTTTAACCCTTTATTAATAACTCAAAATCGATTTTTGCGACGAGTGACTAGTTTGGCTTGTCTTTGCCACAAAAATCACTATATTAAATGTAGTTTTTATCTTTACTATTCTACATATTCAATCAATGAGCAGCTGGCTCTGGAAATAAAGCGAATATTTGCCCTATTATTAGCTGTCCCCTGCCACTTTCATTTTTTTTATAGCTTTTTTAAAATGTATCATATTATATACAATTAATTGAACACATAAAACTGAACTATTAACACTATTACACTATTCCAGATTTTCATATGATGTCACTGTTTGGGGATTAAGTGACCTTGTTACTATAGTAATATATTTTTAGCTTTTCTTTGCTGTCAGATGATGTTTTTTACAATCATCTTTGTAGGTCTTCTTGCAAATTTATATCTTGATACATGAGGTCTTTACTATACATAAGTTATCACTTAGTATGACAGTTTAGTTTTTTATTCTACCTTTTGGTGAAAAGCGAATGAGGATGTCAACTGGGCATCATTATACAGCGCATTTGTTCTTCCAATTTTTTATACATTCTAATGTGTTAATCTTTTTGTGAATTTAGTACAGTATACTGTGAACTTGTGATTAAGCAGATATTGGGCGATAATGGCTTTCATAGCAATAAAAGAAACTGAACAGAATTGAACTTGTGTTCACACCGAAACCAATATTAGATCAGTGTGTATGTAAAGGGACGCTGGCGATCAGCGCATCAGAAATGTGGTCCGAATGCGAATGCAGCTTTAGGAAACATTGGCATATAAACCAAATGTGGAGTACCACCTAGACTTGCGGTTAGATAGTTGACACATTCACTCCTGTGGACGAGAATACTAATCTTACTGAAGATGGGCCAGGAACAAGTATACTCGTATTTATTCTATGGTGTTTATGTTAATTATCAGGGCACAATCTGTTTTAGAAAGGTACTGAGTAAAACTAAAAATAAATTATCAATTATTATAAATTTATTTGAGATGCTTTATATGTTTTACTACTTGCAACTGGGAACTACTTGGTGGCATTCTTTAAATCTTGTAGCGGCAAGTGGAAAAGAACTCTAAGATACAGCATGGCAGTAAACGTGTTAAAAACTAAACACTAAAGTTCACATATTTGACACCTACAGCCCTTACGATCTAAACACAACAAAGTCAGGTTAAAATAATCAGATCCACAAACAAAATCAGGCTTAAAAACCTGCTGAAAATACAAAAACCATTGTAAACAAACAATACTTTAAGCCAGAGTTTGTTCAACTATAGTAGGATTAAAAGGTTGTTTTGGAAGCGGGTACACAAGTTGTAAGCCCACTAATGAGTAATGCATTCAGATAATCCATTCATCTCGCTTAATTGATTCAAGTAAATTAATTGCTCATGGGCTAATTTAGCATCAGTTCACCGTCCAATCCGAGACCACCTTGGCACCTGAAAGTTTGTGGTGGTTTAGGCATTCAGTCTCCAAATACAGGGTTAGCTTTGTGTTAAAACATCTTTTTCAGTCTCTCTAACTTAATCATTCACTTTCTGTTTTTTACTTTTTCGTTTCATCCTTCAGGATAGGTTAGATTAGTCACCAGTATCACTACAGCACCTGTGATAACTGTTCCTAACCTGGCCATCTGTCGCAAATTGCTGGAGAATGGTGTAGTGTTACTGGTTCGTTCTCAATTTGATTCTAAAATTGTTTCTGATTAGTTCTAGGATAGTTCATGGGTTATTTTTTCTTCTTTTTTTTCTTTTTCATCATCTTCTACAAGCACTTTGAGACAACTTGTAATTGTCCAAGTGGATTTCCATTTACATTAAAATAAAAAATTGATCATTGTTGGTTCTTGGTGGGGTTCGCTATCCAAATAAAAATAGGCTTAGCTTTCTATTAAAGAAGATTGATGATGGATTACATTGTTATTTTATACTGTTAAATATTACAGTATAATAGAATAATGTTGAAATCATAATTTGTAGGAGAAGATTTGTAGAATTTTGTAAAAATGCAGGCAATAAATCAAAGCTGTACACAATGAGTGTTCCATGCATTAATTATAGCATACTTAATCCATGTAATTATTGGGTAAAGTGATTTAAAAAAGTACAAAAGGGTTAGCACGATGTATCAGATACTCTTTGATCGGGCCTGTTTACAGTCATAATGTTATATCCCACTGACGTCAAGACTAGTCGCAAAGTGTGTTTTTATCGTTACTATTGGTCGGGTGAATGTACTGTATCTTTCAGTCAGTCAGTATGCTCTTTTTGAATCTTTCAACATATTAAAACATGTTATAGCATTTAGTATTAACAATTTTTGTTTTTCCCTCATGACAGGGATTAGGGTATTTTATGGTTTAATCACTTTTACAGCATTTTAACTGCACCACTACTTCCAGGTAAAATCTGCTAAATTATCTAAAAACCTAATAAAAAATTATAAAAAGTTGTTGGAAATCAATCACTTCAAAGTACCCAGCTGTTTTCTTGCTATTCAACTTAAGTATTAAACAATGATTTTAAGGAAACAATTATTTTGAAAAAAAATATTGAAAGCTCTATACTTTAATCCTAAAGGCGGGATCACACTGCACCAATGGCAGTCAGCAAAGGCAATTCTATGGAGAACACAACACAAATTGCAGGGGTCACAAGTCTCCCGGAACAGCTGGGGAAGTCTCCCGGAAATCGGTATGGTCTCCCGCAATCCTACAAACAAGCAAAAATCTCCCGGAAATTTACTTATCTCCCGCAAAATCAGTAATAACAAATATTTTTGTTTTATTTAGGCCTAAACTTTGGTTGCTGATTACTTTTCGTAGTCTGACAGTGCCATTTCCGGGCTTCTAAAGGTGCCTATTCTAAAAAATGTCATCACCCCAGCCCCAATCATGGTGGGCCTGAGGTGGGTGTGGCCCTTCGTTTGGCACCTACAGTACATTTTTTCCTCATTGAATATATAGCGCACCCAATGTCATTAAATGAATCTCCCGGAAATGGGTTCTTCCAACTTGGGACCCTTAGATTGTTTTTAATGAAAATTAACACATCTACCATCAAAAATTAGCAGACAGTGTCTCGTTGCTGGGTGCACACAGAGCAGAGAATGGATGCGTCATTTGTGTTTTTCAGGCCCTGTATTACTCATCAGTAATCACGCAATCAAGTAATATTATACACAATATGTAACTCAATATACATAGTAAAGTTGAAATGAAAATAAATTATTGTGTCCTGGCGCCACCATTGGACATAATATTTTATTGTGGAGAATAAAGAAAAAAAGCTATGTGGTAGCATAGTGTATGCTAAGAGTAAGAAACCACGAACTGAATAAACACCACCCCCCAACCCTCAAAGCCTTATTTTGCCTACCTTGAATAAATTCCCTGAGTCATTTATTTTTTCCTTGAATAAACTCCCCCCCCCCTCCACACACAAAAAAATGAGTGAAACAAATCGAATGGAAGCAACATCATTCTCAACACATTTATCAATGTCCTACTCCAGTAGAATTACATTAAATTTCTAACCTGGTTAAGATCAGTGAGTTGTTATGATCATGCAATAACATAGTTTGACTATAGATGAGTTGTCAAACTTTACAGTCAATTAACTAATTTGAGCATTTTACACCAAAAAGAAAGAAAAAAAAAAAAAAAACGCCTCTGTCGAATAAAGGCCTTCCTCAAATAATTTCCCACTCAAAAACTGTTCTCAACAATAAATGCCTGGGGTGTTGAATAAATATGAAATTACCAAGGGAATGGACACTTACAGGCTTTTCTCATTAAATACAGTAATGTCTGGTACATGTACGATATAATCAAAGAGAACCATTCAATCTACGAAGAAACAGAGATTTAAAGGACAGCTGACACTCAACAGTATCCTTTCAACTGTAAAACCTGTAAACTTTAATAATCCTAAACCTGACCATTTAAAACATTTATAGTCAGAATTGGCATTAATCTTTTATATGGTAATGCTTCCAAATTACTATAAACTCTGTTTATGAGTGATTGCCATTCGAAACAAGGCTTTTTTTCACATTCATAGCCTAGGGATACAAATACCATGGGTACTATCAAGCTACATACAGTACAGTAGCTCTTCAGATATACCATGATATACAGTATAGTCAAAACTCTTGATGACATTCCAAATTACATCAATTCCATTTTACTTACAGAGTTACAACCAGGCTCTTTATAAAATTTTAAGGATCTGAAGTCTTGTCCACATTATCAAATCTTCTTTGACAAAAATTTTTCTCTCAACTATACACTGTAGGTTACACTCCTTTTCCGACCTTTGACACTTGTGCCCCCAGAAAAAAAATGTTAGATCTGCCACAGATTACCTAATATTATTAATTACTTTACTAGATAGAGCAGTTTTATCATAATTTTTACAACTACACTGCACCTTCCAATTCAAGACCCCTCTAATTCCAAGGCCCCTCTTTTCCAAAGACCCAATATCAATCTTCAACCTTTTTTAACACAAAGCTAGCCCTCTAATTGGAGACCAACCCAGAGACCACTCCAAATTTTAAGGTCCCAAAGGTGGTCTTGAAATAAAATTGGAGGGCGAACTGTAACAGTAATCAACGTTGCAGTAATTGATGTATTTGCAAATCCCTTGAGTAGAGCAATTTAATTTAAAAACTTCACCAAAATTGAAGCGCAAGTGAAACTCTAAAAAAACTGAGTAAATTCTCAAAAACATGGTTGAAGGACCACAAAATCAACTTCCAAAATGTTAACCAAAAACACATATTTATATTTGAGTGTATGGTAGAATTTAATAAATCAATCCATGACAAGGAAACCATCATTTATTGTTACATATTTGGCTCTGATACCCATAGAGCACTGCATAGTTCTATATTAATTATAGACTAGATGAAATATTTATTACTATAACACAAGCTTTCTGTGTACTATATATAGAGCAGTAGTTGTACACATTTAACATCTGAAGAATTTTGAACTACAGTAACACAATTGTTTTGATAGTAAGGCGAGACATTTTCGCAAACCTGCCCCGCCAACCAATACTGATGATATTGAATAAAAATTGAATTTTATTTTTTGCCAATTAGAGAACCCACCGCCACAAAAAACTGGAAATTTCAGAACAAAATTTTTCTTTATTTCGATTATGCCCGCCACTGCCTTAAAATCTACAAAAATAAGATTATAATTTTTTTCCTAATTATATAAATTTAAAGCATTTAACCATCCTATACACTGTTTAAATTTAACAATAAATGTTTATTTTTATTTTTTTCTCCTTCTGGATGTTTTTGACCAAACCATTTGCTATAAATAAGCAAACAAAATTTTATTTTCATTTTTTCCGCCCTCCCCCGACGATCTTTAAAAAAATAAGTTCGCGAAAGAAAGGTATAAAAAAGTCTCGGCTAATACTGAAAATAAATCAACTACATGACTTTGTAAAGTTATATTTTTGGTACTTACTGTATAATATAGAGTACAGCTGCCCACAATACATTGCTTATAAAAAAAACCTAATTTTTTTACAGTTAGTGTCCTAATGTACAGTACATCACCTGGAATGACAACTTTACAAATAACATTTTTTATAAGTCCTACGAAATAACTATGGGCCAAATTAAACTATGCGCTTGTACAATAGGCATAATTAACGGTACATAACAATAAGGTGTACCTTTAATGGCTTGTCCTTTTGTTAATTATTATACAATGTGGGATTTAAAGATGCTGTCAGCTTAATTAGTATAGGGCCTGCAGAATCAGAGTGACAGAATAGAGTGCCTGATTGATTAATTGATTTATGAATTAAAGGCAAGGTTGAAGATATGATGAAACATGTTGCAAATAGGGGAGCAGTTAGGTATTACCTCATTTGGATGAGATTGTTAAAAGAAATTTAGATTGGGGAAGGGGACTGATGGGAAGTAAGGAGTAAAGTACACGCTGGGACATGAAGTGATATTTAGGTGACTTTTAATTCTACAAATTCCCAGAGTAGAATGGGAGGTGGGGGTTGGGGAGAACCTGGTGAAGGTAATCAATCAAACAATCAATCACTTTTTATCGCAACTGAATAAAAAAAAATATTAGAAATATGACGTACAGTAATCTGTTTCTTGAGGGTTGATCCCACTCTGTCCCAATACTGTAGTTACAGTACACTGCAGAGATTAGATTTAATGATCTAAGCAAGATTTACACTATCAGTCCTTAAACTGGATTTCATCTACTTTTGAATGTTAATTTAACAACAACTAATATGAATGTAATTAATTTCAAAATAAATAATCACATTTCCTATACGTCCATGTGCTTTCATCATCATCAGAATGCTTATCGGAAATTATTTTCCCTCTCATTCATGTCTGATTTAACCCAAAAAGTACATTCAAGGAAATTGATCTACAGTGTGTACTGCAATACTAAGTACCTGGGTCTGGATCAGTAATTGCAAAATCTGCAGGGAGGCATCATGTCAACAGAGTAAATTACAAACAACTATATTGTTTTCTTGTTATGTATACGTTTTTTCCCCCAATATGTTTGTGGCAGTTTCTATCTCTGTTGTTTGAGGATTGAATATAATTAAAAATAAAAATAAAAAGCAGAATTAAATTCCCTGTAAGGATCACAGGGTACAAATGCACCTAATTCTTAAATACGGGCAAAAACAATGCCGTAGCCAGGATTTTCAAACAGTGTGGGACAATATCAGGGTGGACCCATTTTACGCATAAATTCAAATAATGTGGACCAATTTTCCTAAAGGTTCTCCTATTTTACGCAAAAAAATGAATAATCTGGACCCATTTTCTTAAAAATTTACCCATTTTAGGCAAAATATCAGAAATCTGGACCCATTTTCTTAAAAGTCGACCCATTTTAAACAAAATATGAGAAATCTGGACCCATTTTTAAAATGTGGACCCATTCTTTGTAGACCCCAATAGAAAAATTGTGTGGTACTGTCCCAACTGTCCCAATAGCTGGCTACAGCATCGGGCAAAAGAACTTACATACAGTTGAAAAGAAAATAATTTAATTAATATAAAAGACCAATTTAATATCATTTTAGTAAAGAAACAGGCAGAGGCAATAGCCAATTCAGCCCTTTGTTTTGTGGTGTCAATGTCAAATGTAAATGATTGACTTTGGTATTGACTTTACTTAAGAGTTTAATCACTACCTACAGTCTGCCTTCTTAATCGAATCACAAATATTATCACTAAGTATTTCTCTTCAGATGATTTGAATGGGAAAGCTTCACTAGTCAGCGAGGCTACATACCTTTTAACCTTAGTCTCTGTCTACCTGTTCATCAGCAAATTGCTTTCTCAACACTAACAACAGATTGTCCTTGTTGACTGATTAGTTAACTCAGATAGTATGTGATAACAATCACCGACAATGAACAATCAATGATTTTGTTTTTCAACATAGAAAACGATGGAAGAACCAGGATTTGTTACTACATTGATTTTAAATCTACAGGTATAAGGCCAAATAAAAAAAATTACTAGTTCCTCATCCCCTTGTGCATCCATTTTCTCTGCCTCATTTTTTTTTTTTTATTATTATTTCCCTTTATTTTATAAAATTTACGAAAATCTGGCTAACACACATATAAGTAAAATTTCTCTCTTTATCGTTTGTGGTTGGGGATGCATTAAAAGAGAACTAGCAAAATGATTTTTTGTTCTAGAGAGGATTTTTGATATGCCATTAATAATAGAATCAACCTTAAAATCGTTTTTTGGCTTTTTTTTATGAAGTTTTTACCATGACGTCACTGGCGAAAAAGTAACAAAAGATCGTGTAAATAGCGCCATGTAGGGTATCCGCCGCGTACGATTTTTCGTACGAACCATGGCTGTAAATTGTGATTGTTAAAGCATGCACGCAAAGATCGTACGCGGTGGATACCCTACGCTTTGGATACCCTACGCGGCGCTATTTACACGATCTTTTGTTACTTTTTCGCCAGTGACGTCATGGTAAAATCGTATGTAATCGCCTATAACTTCATAAAAAAATAGCCAAAGAACGATTTTAAGGTTGATTCTATTATTAATGGCATATCAAAAATCCTCTCTAGAACAAAACATCATTTTGCTAGTTCTCTTTTAAGGTATACATCATGTGCTTCTTTTACTTGCTTTCAATTAATAGATATAGCGCCAAGCGGCTGGGAAATTCCTAGGCAATCAAAAATGTGTGCAAGCAGTAATATAACATGATCCACCAAGGAATATCATTGTCACAATAAATTTAATTAGCCCAGGTTTTGGCCCACAAATAAATAACAAGTTACAAGCTGCGTAAAGTTAATAACAAAACTTCATTTTTACAATTCCAATTGCATGACTGGCATCATGTATGTAGAGTAGTGTACCAACCCAATAGGGAGCTTCCGATTTGTGCTAGAACAGAATCGCTCATGCGTCACCGTCCTACCTGGCAAAATTAAAATTAGATAAAAAGTATCGCCTAAGGAAATGAATGTGTTTCAATGTTGGCCGTGATACAACTACAGGTCTCCCTCCAATTAAAGACCACAATTGGGACCAGGGTTTCCATGGTCTATAGGAACTTTGGTCTCTAATTAGAATAATAAAGATAAAAGACATTTCGTAAAAGTGGTCTTTAATTGAAGGAATCTTTAATTAGAGGGAGCTCTATATTCCTTTTTAATCAGGCCATGATTCAACTTCGATTAGGCCTATGTCTTTCTGTTTTCTTGTATGGTACAATAGCCTAACAAAGGAAAATGCAGGTAAACTACATAAAATCGCGAGTAAAATAATAGTTCGCTAGTAAGATAATAATAGGTTTGTATGTTCCAGAAATGAAAAATATTTATTCTGACATAAACAGGAAAATTAAATGTAAACTAGATGACTTTCGGCTTCCGATTTGTGCTAGAACAGAATCGCTCATGCGTCACCGTCCTACCTGGCAAAATTAAAATTAGATAAAAAGTATCGCCTAAGGAAATGAATGTGTTTCAATGTATGTTCCAGAAATGAAAAATATTTATTCTGACATCATAAACAGGAAAATTAAATGTAAACTAGATGACAACCCACATCCTCTAACTAAAGTAAATATGTGGCAAAGACAAGCCAAACCAGTCACTCGTCGCGAATCGTGTTTCAGAGAAAATGGCCAAAACTTGCTGAAATGTCAAATTCTATTTAATTGCTAAACTAACCTTTATATATCTATACTGTACATCATGCTATGCTGTTACTTTCCCCATTTTCAATGCTAAAACAACACTTTTTAATGATTTGACGATAGTTTCTGCATGAGTAATGCCCGAAATCATAAACTTTGAAGGCTGATTTCTCATATATTGTTCATTAAACAACTGTATGTATGTAACTACTATAATGAAATGTCTGATTTAAATGATTCTTTCACCATTTTATAGCTCTTATTTTACTCTTTAACACTGTATTAATAACTCAAAATCGATTTTTTGCGACGAGTGACTGGTTTGGCTTGTCTTTGCCACATATGTTAACTTCAGTAAGGAAAACTTCTTGTCATAACAACTGATTTCTCATGACACTCACTGCAATCCAACTAATACTGCAGTATAAGAAAGTTAGTAAATATGTGTGCCATTGTTGTAAAAGTGAAGTCCATTTTAAAACCGATTGTCTGAATTGATTGACCACTGCTGTGTACTGTTTCTCAAACCTTCTCAATAGCAGTTAACACAAAAAACAGGGAGGTTTAATTACAATACTACCAATAAAACCTACTCGAAAATAGCAGGTTGTTCCAGAACAACAAATTTACACTAACAAGGTACAGTACAGTACATGGTTTTTTTTTATCACCTTATAGTTTTGTTACAAACATACATAAGATACAGTACTAGGGCTGTGTTTATACTACACACTAAATACGAACACGGATTCACGTCCTTGAATGTGTTTACACTAGCCGAGACGATCCTCCAAACGTCGGCGTTTATACAACACACCATTACAAGGGCTAACACGCCAAAGTATCATAATGCGCAATGTGTTCTGGGATACAGGGTCAGATCGTACTTCCGCTCAATTCGCGCGGTTTGTTTTGAAGGAGTGGATAGTTTACTGTTGTTAATCGATTGTCTTTTAGGCCCCATAAAAAAAATTATTAGTTTATCATCCTATCAAGACCAAAAAACTGATGAGGGAGGG